>NC_141152.1:77548211-77854120 GCF_053477565.2 Lygodium microphyllum
TTTGTGAGGAGAACCATAGAGGCTTCAGCTAAGGCTCTAGCAATGGGAGGAAGAGCCGCTGGAGGAGAATCCCCATCGTCCAGATCAAAATGCAAGGCATCATCCTCCAAGGCCTCAACCATAGGGTTTGGAGGCGTCCTTACTGCCATAATCTGTGAAGAACTAGGGCAAGGACGGGAAGAAGAAGATAAGAAGGGAGACGAAGAAGGAAGTGACAAGTCACCGTCACAAACCCCACCTCACACAGAAGAACAGCACAGGTCTTCAGATGAAATAGAGACTGACAAAGACGAAGGGGGAGAGTCCCAGGGCAGCCCACAGAGGCACACAAAACAAAGAACGAAAGCCCTGCATGGAAAGAGGGAAGAAGAGCGCAAGAAAAAAGAAAAAGAAGATCTGGAGAGGGCTCGGAAGGAGTCGCTCAAGGATGAGGAGGAGAGAAAAAAGAAGGAGCGAGAGAAGACAAGATTAGCTGAGATGGAATCAAAGAAAGCAGAGGAGGAGAGGAAGAAGACTGAAGAGGAGTTGAGAAGAAAGGAAGAGGAAGAAATAGCGCTGGCCACCCATCGCTCCATTGAGGAGCAGCACAAAAGAGATGAGGAGGGCACAAAGAGCCCACACAGAATAGAAGCACCTGGTCCCAGTACCGATGTGCCGAAAATCACACCCCTGCCCCCAACAGAAGGAAAAGGCAAAGAACCAATGGTGCCAATTCCCCCTCTCTTTGTACCTACCACACCAGCCACTCTCATCACGACAACGCCTACTACCACCGCCACCCAAGGCTCCACTCCCAAGGTCGATCTCAGCAATGTCTTGGAGTGGGTGCAGTTTTTGGTTGACAAGCAAATGGGCCAAGGAGGAGGAGAGGTCATGCCCTCTGCACTCGGAACCAAGAGATCTATAGCTGCTAATGTAGAGTCGCAAAGGGACCCAAAGAGATAAAAAATAGAAACTTCCACCACCTCCATCCCCACAACAGGCATGCAGCACAAGAATATGATGAATACGTGAAGCAGCTGCTAGCTCAGCTAGAAAAGGCAAAGGAAGAGAAGAAAGCAGCGGCTGCTGAGCTGGAAGCTAAGAAAGAGGCTAGAGCTGCCTTCCAGCTGGAAACAAGGAGGCAGCTAGCCGTAGCTCAGAGAATAAAAGAGAAAAAATATGGAAGATAAAAAGAAGAATGAAAACACAACAAGAGAAGAAGAAACTTGCAACATGTGAAGAAGATTGCATGGTTTTCAGGACTAATGGTGACGGTGGAGTCATGAGGTGAAATTTGTTATTGTAATTCCTCTATTCTCCAACTACAATATCAAGGTTTTGATTTTAGTCTCTCTTTCCCTTTCTCTTGCTAAAGGAAGCACAGTGGGTGTAGTCCTTTGTTAGAGGTATTGTTGTCAGTAAGAGAAACAATAGAAAGACAATTTTGCTCTGTGTTCTTGATGGTGTATGCAATGCATCAAATGCTTCTCATCAGTTATGGAACGGAAATGGGAGGTTTGGCAATCAAAAGATTGAAATGTCATAAAAATCATGTACTATTGTTGAAGGCTAAATATATGAGTTGAGTTAACGAAAACTTTGAAGGTATCACTACAATAGAATCAATGAAATTATAGGTTTCTTTGGGAATAAAAAGGCATCCTCATGTGGCTACATTTCATGCTTGCATAATGCAAGTTTTCTATAGCTCCTAAGATTTTGTAGGTCTTGAGAGTTTTGTGACATTTTATCAAATAAGAATATGCTCAAATACATGCTTGTCCATTTTGGTATATATATCTCAAATAAAAAACAATCTATTCCCAGCAATCCTACAATTTCGTACTTCCATAGTCCTTACAGCAATATTCACCACTCTGCAACAGGTTCTAAAGCTCCATAGTGTGTATATGGGAAGAGTATGCTCATATATATATATATATATATATATATATATATATATATATATATATATATATATATATATATATATATATATATATATGAAATGGAAAGAAATTGTTTGTTGTTTGCAATCTTGTTTTTTTGTAGTTCGACAGTACTTGCAACGATAGCACTTGTAGTGAATCTTGAAGCTTTATAGTTTATATCAAGGAAAATGTGTTTGAATATTTTTTTTAATGTTGGAATATATGTACATGATTAAAAGAGACAATTTGATGCCTACAGCTTTGTAGTCTCTATAGCACTCTGCATTACCTATAGGGGCAGTCACATAAAACAATGGTTACTTACAATGGCAAACACATGTAGCAAGTCTGCTTCTAAAAATAATGATACTATTAAATCTGATATTTGGGGTGTCATAAGGCTAGATTGAGTTATCGGATGAAAGAAACTAGTGTAGGAAACCTTATTTTACCTTACGTGGCATTGATCCAAAAACTCTTGTTAAGAGAGATTCTTAGCTTTTGTCTTTTGGTGTTGTCTTGGGAGTTGATAGAGGCCAACCACCCAATTCACCTACCAACATTATTGAATAGTACTTGAAACATTGAGGCTCAATAATAGATTGTAGGCTTCCAATCCCATGATTATCTTAATCTTGTGAATTCAACTTGATCATCTTGAAACCCCCTCGCCCTAATAGATTAGAGTGTGGGGCATTCCAAAGCACATTATTTCTAGGAAATAGAGCTCCATCCTTCAAAACAAATGATGTAAACTCATAGTCTCTAAGCTACCACCACAAAGGATAGCCTCTTGACTACAATTGGACTCACCTAAATTACCTATCACCAAATATCATACCTTGGACTTAAATTGGACACAAGCATTACCTCAAGACAAGTGCATATACCCCGAGAGCTGCTTGTCAAAGAACCATCCAACTCAATCCATGGTTGAATCAAAGGACCAAGAACCATAATTTCCATCTGAAAAACTTGACATTGGTGGGGTTCTTAGCAAGAAACCGACTCCATTGATTATCAGTCTCCTAAAAGGATTGCTAAATGACTCTTAGAGACAACCCATCATGCATCTTGAGACGTGAACCTACATAACCAACCTAAAGTCTTTTGTGTACTCACATAGAATCATTCCTTGCAAACAACTTAAGCTATGACTATTAAGCTTATAGGATCCCTTGCAACTAGATTGTCGAAGAGAAAATGCCAAGTGACTATCCTACATAAACACATCAAATAACAACTAGCTCTAGAAGACTGCTGACCTTGACCCAATTGACCCGAAGTGCAAATATAGCCCAAACTTCTCACATGACCTACTAAGTGCTTGTTGAGATATTGGCAATCACACCCAACTCAGCCTCTTTGTATGGAGCAGTGTGGGCTCAAGATACAAAATCCCATATGCACAATGGTGGAAAGTGTAGCCTAGTCTATTCCTATAAAGCATTGTACTTGCTCTCTTTTTGAATACAATGTCATAGTACTTTTGTACTTCCAACAAAGTGTATGTGTCACTGTCAACACACAAGATTGTGTTTATGAGTCCAAGCTTCCATCTTGGAACCTAATTCACTTGTGTGACATTTGGTCTTGATGTCTGTTACCTCATGAGCTCACTCTTCCTCTTTCAACCTCCATAGCCATGCTCTAGATCCAACATTTTAACATGGTATCAGAGCCCAATTGGGCATGGCCTAAGCTCAAATCAACTCCTCTCTTTACTCTCTCAGTCTCTCTCAACTTCAGTTCAATTCACTGGCAGCTCAAAACTTCATCTTCAACTTCCACCTTGTGGTAGCCATAGCCAACCTATACCTACCCACTTGGAGCTTTCATATCTCATGCTATAGGCCATATCGCACTGATCTTCCCTCTAGACAATTGTTCCTTTGCTTCAAAAACTTCTCTAGGGCACTTCAGTTGGCTGACATTGGTGGAGTATATGCCTAGCATTGCTAAAAAAATATGATCACTTTCTAGATTGTGCCCTTCATGTTCATAATGACGATTCGATCTGCGCCCATAACAATGTTGAAGATTTTCATAGGGCAATGAAAGCCCATCACCTAAGGCATCCCTAGCTCAAATCTTGTCCAAAAGGATTCACTATGTGAGCCACATAGAGAAAAATCAGGCTCTTGTCCTGCAAACCTTAAAACTCCATAGCCAACTTACTTGAAACTTCATCTTTCCTTCATTTTCTCTCTCTTGCCACTAAACCAAACCTCTACCACTCTAATCCACTAAAATTGAAGTTTCTAGCAATCATTTTCCATCAAACTAGCAATAAGGAGGGGAGAAATCTAAGCATCAAACCATCAAACTCAAGTGCTTGAAAGCATAGTATCTATTGATACTTATCAAGTGTTATTTAACACTACATTCCTTGTGTCTCTTGGCACAATTAAATCTTCTACTGCTCAAATTTGAGAGTTTTTGTGCTGATTTGCTACTCCAGCATGGCAAAGACTCTCCAACTATTCGATTCAAAGGGGTTGAGTTCCACACCTAGCAAAGCTCATCCTGATGAAGAAGGGTCTTTGGGCCATTACCAATGGCAAGGAGAAGAAGCCTCGGGATGTGGACCTTGCAATTACTTTGGCAAAATAATGATGACAAAGCACATGCCATCATTAAGCTAGAATTGGATGATAGCTACATCCAACATGTGGATACCCGTGAAACCTCTAATGATACATGGAAGAGATTAGATACTTTGTTTGGTGCACAATCAAAGTCATCTAAGTATGGATTACTGATTGAATTTTTCAAGCTAGATATGAAATCAAACACATCTCTTGCAACTCGCTTAAACTACATGGAAAGTCTCTTAACTCAACTTGCAGGAATTGATCTCAAGATGGATGAAGATATTTGTATTGGCATGTTGTTAAAAAACCTACCTCTTGACTATAATAATGTGTCAACTACATTGATCAACATGCCTAGTCCTAAACTGGTTGACATTAAGGCCTCCATGTTAGAAGAAGAAAAGAAGGTAAAATCTAAAGAATAACCAAGCACCTCTAAAGATGAACAAATGTTATACGTAGGTACCAGGTACAAGGGCAAGAAAGATCAACTGGTATGTGACTTCTGTAAAAGGATTGAGCACACATAGAAATTATGTCATGCCAGGAAGAGGTCCCAAAAGGCCTATCTAGTTGTTGTTAAAGAAGAAGAAGACCATGGAGCAAAAGAAGAAGAAGAAAAAGAAGAAGACCACCAGGAGAAGGACAACAAACCTCTCATCAGTCGTTCTATTCCGATAAACTTTTTTAGCCTTGTATTGCCTAGCCCTAATGCTTCTTACATAAGCTTGTAAACTCCTCATGTAACCTTGTACTACATCTTCTGTACACTTTGTGAGGCCCATGTTACAGCCTCTAGATGTCCACCACATCTTTGGTACCCACACTTAGGTTTTTCTGTGACAACCTCTAGTGTTACCATGTTTGTGGTGCGCCCACACTTTGCAGGTGATTGCTCACTCAAGCCTCTACACACTTTGTACTTCTCTAGTTGTGATTGAGGAGGGGTGTTGAGATATTGGCAATCACACCCAACTTAGCCTCTTTGTATGGAGCAATGTGGGCTCAGGATATAGAATCCCATATGCACAGTGGTAGAAAGTGCAGCCTAGTCTATTCCTTTAAAGCATTGTACTTGCTCTCTTTTTTAATACAATGTCATAGTACTTTTGTACTTCCAGCAAAGTGCTTATGTCATTGTCAACACACAAGATTGTTTTTATGAGTCCAAACTTCCATCTTGGAACCTAATTTACTTGTGTGACATTTGTTCTTATTGTCTGTTACCTCATGAGCTCACTCTTCCTCTTTCAACCTCCATAGCCATGCTCTAAATCTGACATTTTAACAGTGCCAACCAACAAGCTAGAGCTTATGAAAATCCTAAAGTTTCTAAAGAGAGAATTGTAGGGTAATCTTGCACTAACTTGAAACCTCTCAAAGAACTCTTGGAAGCTCAAAAATGGAAGTGGACCAAGGAGCACTTGAACCTTCTTTATAATTGGGCCCTTCTAGAAAAGAGTGGAGATATATCTAATAATACAGTATCTGGTAATGAATCTCTTGATGAAGTGGATATAAAAATTGAATACACCAATTGTAAATCTGAGAGAGAAGCCTCATATAATGAACTTCAAACAATCAACTATGATGATAACAAGCACATGATAAAGTAGATCATTATTTACTCTAAATCAAGAGAAGCACCTACATGGCTTATCGACAGAGTAATGAATACAGACTTAATTTGAATATCTCAAAGTGCTAGATTACGAATAAGTAGGATTCAACCAAGCACAATTGGTTACATTGCACAAAGTTGGAGTCGAATCCAAACTATAACCAAGCAAACCACATGTATTTAGCGAAGGATGCAATTACAACTCAAGATTAGAAATCAGCTCCGACAATTATCCAAAAATTCCACTACCACCTAAAACTTGATGCATCAAGGGGGATGAACTAGTGTTACCGTGTTTTCACAGCACAAAGGAGCGAAAATGGAAAAAAGGGAAATAGCAAAAAAGGCGCAGGATAAAAGCAGAAAAAGACGCCTTGACCGGCAACCAATCCCTGAAAAATTCAAATGTTCGGGCACGACCCTCAGAAAGCTTCGGTGTCGGGCCAAGGCAACGAAAGAGAAAAAATGTGCACCATTAAAATGCGGAAGCGCCCCCGAATCTGTGTAAAAGAGTGCTAGGCTTGCTCCTGTGCAAAGTGTATGCATTAGTTGGGAATAGGATAAATTAGAATGGTGGGAAATGGGAAAAAGGGCCTAGGCTACGACCGGCCATGTAAAAGAGGGAAAAGGGGATGACCGCCCAAAAAGGATTTAGGGCTTTGTATATAAAGTTGAAAAGTGAATGAGAAGCTCATTCTTTGGTGTGTGGCAAAAAGAGTCTTCTTCTTCCTCTCTTCTTCTCTCCTTCTTGCTTGTGTGTGCTCTTGAGAGAGGGAATGTGAGAGTGTGAGGGAGTGAGTGTGTGTGAGAGTGAGGGATCAAGAGGGTGAAGCCCTTCACCATCTCCTATTCTCTTCTTCTCTTCCCTTCTCTTCTCTTCTCTTACGCGCGCGGCTATGGAGGATGGAGCTTGGAGATGGAGGAGGCTTGAGGATGCTTGAGCTAGCATCAAGAATCGTGGAGCTACCAGAGTGAAAGAGAGAGAAGGGTACTCGATCGGGCATCAAGGTAAGCTCACTACACTCGTAGGATCGATGGCACGTCGGCTAGGTGAGAGATAGCCATTAGAGCTCGCTTGGAATGCTTGAAACAATAAGCAGTCCGTGGGTCTTGGCGGTTGAGTGAAAGCTCCCACATTTTGGTTCCGTTGTGCCGGGACAAACGGATTCAAGCTTGAGCACTTGCGTGCCTCACATCGAACATCGAAGTGGGGTATTCATCCTCGAAACGGAGCTTGAGATAGGTAGGAAGTTGGGTGCTTTTAATCTTCAAAACAAGTAAGTATTTTGGGATATTTTGGTTGTTTGATGATTGGACAGCATGGAGGATCTATTTCAGTTTTTTGCCTTTGATTTTTGTTGCATTTAGCATAGGTTAGAGTTAGGAAATCGAACCGGAAAAGGGTAGGGTTTATTGTTTCAAAACAGGGCAAAACAGGGAAAAAATCGTGCAAAATGCACAAAAGGCTCACTAATGAGGCCTAAGATCGACAAGAGAGCGATTGGGAGCGTCAACGCCACATTTGGGAAGGCATATAAGAGCCAGGGGCCAAAAGAGAGCTCATTTGTGCCATTTCAGTGAGAGAGAGAGAGAGAGAGAGAGCTAGAGAGCCCCAGCCCATGTGATTTGATCGCATCACCGACGCACTCACCGACTCGTTCAGGCATATAAATCCCTTCCTCTATCCCCCTAGATAGGATCTGGAGGGTTGTGCTTGGTATGATTGTGTAAATCCCAAGAATCGATCGAAATCGACATCGCGTTGTTTCCGTTGCGCCGCGTTCGGCCCATCCAAGCGGTCGCTTCTGGGCCGAGTCCTAGAATCGGCCCTCGGCCCCTTACCATTCGGCCACTCGGCCCGAAACCCTAGTCGGCTCTCAGACTGTCCGAGGCAACGATTCGAGTCAACCCACTCGACCATCCGAGTCAAAGCTCTTGCCACGTGGCACATCCGCCCTTCGGCCCGTCCGAACGACCCGTCCGAGTCCCAAATTCGGAACTCGGCCACACCCGGGATTCGGCCCTCGGCCAAGCGCCGTTTGGCCCGTCCGAATTACCCTGTCTGAGCCTGCCATTCGGCCCATCCGAATAAAAATCGTCCGAGTCAAATCTGAAGATTCGGCCCTTGACCCTGTGCCATTCGGCCCGTCCGAATGACCCACTCGAACCCTGCAATTCGGACCAGTTGGTCCAAGTGCAACTTTTGTCAAATCTGTCAAAAATTCGACCCGACCCGGCAAATATGCATTAGCGCAACTTGTCGAAACCCTTCGGGCGCTCAGAACTTGATTCTGGCACACATGATAAGAGAAATTGTAGTACACAGCCGCTCAGCAATTAGCAGTAGATAGTTGAGGGGCCCAAGGACTCAGATGCGAGCCGCTGAACTGTAAAACCTGATCGACCGAAAGCGAACAAGGCAACATGCAAGGAAACCCTAAACCCTGACTAAACGGCCAGAAAATGGACCTACAAGCCTATCAGGCCCAAAAGGAGCGAGAGTGAGTGAGACGCCGGGAAATTGCTTGCGGCACTCACATTGAATTTCCGCACTTGAAGTACACTTAAGAAAGCTGAAAGCCTGATTGGGCACAAGTTCATGAGGAACAACACACTCACCGAGTAACCATAAATTGAGATTTGTATTCAATAATCAAAGGAACTCACTCAGATAAATCGCTCAAGGAACCCACCAATAGGAGAGGACCCAAGACATAGACAAATACGCGAAGCGCAGGGTAGAACCAAGCAAGGAGCGCCAACGATGAGGATCTGTCACGACTATTCAACCTAATCGACAACACAGTGGGACGCAAGAATTCGACCATGACGAAAGAAAGCTCAGACCATCGGTCTAATAAGGAGCTTGATTTGAGTGTATTCCCAGATGCTATACAGCAGATGGTGAGCAGTTACGACGCGCACGCCCGATACGAGCACCGCAAATAGGACATCAGATGCAATCATTGCAGACCTAGAGGAGGAGAGAAGGCTAGCCTGCAAGGCATTGCAAGGCATGCATGAGGTGCAGCGAGTGCTGAACTTGGCTAGCTGAAACCGAACAGACCATGAGAGAGCGCTAGAGGGAGACCTGACACTGAGAGAGCTCCTCATGAAACGGCTGCTTGATAACACCGCAATAGAGCAGAGTGCCACTGCACTGGCGACGTCTCTGCTTACAGGATTAGGGGCAAACCAGGGCTCAAAGAGCCAGGCCAAAATACCGATTGTTGCCAAGCAACTCGACAAGTACCAACCGCATGATGATCCGTACAGCTTTGTTGAGTAGTTTGAGCAAGTCTACAAAGCCAACGGCCTCAATGACCATACTCAACATTCACAAGCATTTGGGCTTTGCTTAGGCGACAAGGGTAGGACGTGGTACACAAGCTTGGATGCCGTGGAATGAGCCAACTTCAATAATCTCAAGGATCTCTTCGTCAAGAGGTTCGCCGAGCCCAGATACTCCAATAACCTACTAGTACGCTTGATGAATGTCAAGCAGAAAGAGAAGGAGGACATCCACGACTACATGACCCATGTGAGAAGTCTCTTTAAGAGAATCCCTCTAGGCGAGCGACCGACTGTCAGAGCAGTTTCAACTGTATTCATCAACGGAATTAGAGATGAGGAGTTATATAAGGCATTGGTAGGCAATTCAAGCTTGCAGCAGGACGTGGTGGCTAGAGTTTTTGAGGAGGCCATCAGAGTCGATGACCAGCTGAAAGAGCGAAGCTCTAGGAGCTCAACTCTAGAAGAGACCAACCCGTGAAGCTTAGAGAGAACGTCAACCTCTAGTGAGCGGTCAAAGCCATCATCCCAAGATAAGGGGAAGGCCACCAAGATAAACCAAGGCTTGGCTGAGGTCAAGATGGAATTAGCCAAGATACAAGACATGTTGAGATGACCAATGCGCCCGCACATCCAGTGCGTGTACTGTGGCGGAAACCACTTGTCGGCTGAGTGTCAAGACCCTAGGTCAAGACCTTGTGCTAACTGCGGTAGGTTCGGTCACGATGTTGCACATTGCAGACTACCACGAAGACTTCCATACTCGCAACCCTACGGCCAGCCTTATCTAGCTAACAGGCCGCAGCCATTCTTCGGAAGGGGAGCCCCATTGGATCTACCCGCGCCTAACGATATGAAACCAGCTGTCCCTAGAATGGATATAAATCCTACAGGCATTCCTAGACCGCCTGGTCCTTATGTGACCCACCTATCGAGCGACGCTCCAGTACACTACATGGAGGAGCCGAATGACGAAGAGACCTACATATACCCTTACATCTCTCATGACGATAAGGGCAACGCGGTTCTCATGGATTATCGACCCGTGCCGGTGATGGCATTAGGACGAGGACGGGGTAGAGGCCTAGGAGGGCAGCCACAAGATCCAGTCACTTGTTGGACTTGCGGACACCCCGGTCATGTCTCATCATGCTGCCCTGAAAGAGAGCAGCAAAACAGGGACAAGGCTGACCAAAGGTGCGCAGAGTGCGGAATCACCCATCTTTTCATTGACTACCCAAAGCGGAAGCCGTCCTCTAGCTCAGCTAATTTGCCATCTGTCCCATTGGGGCTGTTTGGTGTCGAAAACCCCGATGGGGAGGCCACATCTATTCCCTTGCGAGTTATGACCCGAGCCCAAATGAAGCAGGCTGGCATCTCTCTGCTAGGACCTAGCAATCTTGACGCAACCTCAATAGGAAAGAAAAGTCACACGCGGAAAAAGAAGAGATCGGAAGCTAAGGTCACATTAAAGACCAAGAGTGCTACGTCTTTACCTACTGGGAAGAAAGTCTCAAACGTGGAGGCAGAGACTTCCACCCCTAAGACAGCTGAAAAGGGAAACACTAAGATAGGGGAATACCCGCATCCAAAGCGACAATTAGAGGCCATAGAAAAGGTGAAGGACAGGGTGAGGGAGGCTCAACAGCATCTCAAATATGCTGAACCCATCATAGAGGATGAGATCAATGATCTCTCCAGCATGAGTACGCCAATGTCACCACCTCAACCTAAGTCGGCCGAAGCCACTGTGCCACAAGCAGTGCCACTGAGACCAAGCCTAGACGCAACAGAGCCGCAGATCAGCCATGGCCATTGGCCCGAACAGTCTAGGCTAAAAGAAGGATGAGTATCTAATGACCTCTTGACCATGCTAGTGACCACTCCTGTAACACTTAGCATGGGGGATCTACTTAAGCAGCACCCTGCCCTATGGCAAGACCTTAAGCAGTGGGTCGAGGGATCGCAAGAGCAGGTCACGGCAGACTCTCGAGACTAGGATGTAGAAACACAATTGCCAAGCCTGACGCTGCACTCCGTGCCTAAATATTTGCACGTCAACGCCTTTTGGGAAGGCTCTGAGATGCACGTAGTCCTGCCGGTCCTAGCCCTGGGTGACACAACAAGGAAGGGAATCGTAGACACGAGAGCCGAGGTTAGTGTGCTTAGCCACATAGTGCTGTAGACTTGGGGAAACCCGCCTGTCAAAGCTGCTCGGTTTATTGTCATGCTAGCAAATGGTATGAGAGTGAAGCCATTCGGGGTCTTGAAGAATTGGCCAGTGAAGATCGCATGTGTCCAGTTCTCTGTCGACTTTATAGTCATGAAGGAAGTAGACTACGATGTCCTATTAGGCCGACCCTGGATGCGCAATGCTAGAGTCATCAAAGATTGGGGTAACGGCTTGATCTTCCTTGGCAATAGAACTGACGCCGTAAGAATAGAGATGGACACTTGGAAGGCCTCACCGGTTGACCTAGACACCATCTCTGCTATGCTCAAAGGGAACATTCAGGTCAGGAAGCCCTATGGGTCCTTGATCAAGTATATTCCATGCCCAGAGGATGAGCGGGATTGGATGCACATTCTCGCTACAATTGACCTGCCATTCTCAGACCATAAGGCTTATGAGCAGGCCATCAAAACGATCGGCAAGACAAACGAAGCACTCTCTACACCAGTCTGCATGATGGTAGCAAGCCTCCATGGAAGGCCTAAGCTTGTTACCTTCCAAGTGCCATCCAACAAAAGGGAACTCCAGGGGGCACTGGAATACCTAACGGACCAACTAGCTAGCAACCCAGCTGCCAACTTCAAACCACTCCAGGACCTCTTAGAGGATTCCAAGTGGCAATGGACCAGGGTGCACGAGCTGAATCTCATGTATAACTGGGCCCTGGTTCCTGACCAACGACACGGGGCATACCAAGCCCTAAGAGACGATGAGCAGTCGAATGACAAAGATTTCTACGATGAATACGAAGACTGCCAATCCTTCAGTGATGAGAGCGAGGGTGAAGTGGACACCATAGAGTACGACACTGAAGGACGAGAAATTGAGTAGATACGAGCAGACGTCAAGCCGCAGAAAAGGCAGGCCCTTAGATTGGAGCAAGGAGTTATGCACATGAGATGTGATCGTGCGTGGTTAGAATGTATAGGAGCCATAGATCTTGAGCAAGCAGGCCTAGCCCAATCAGGAATGACATCAATACTTAGAACCGAATCATCATCCGAATTGCGGCCACCAGGGGAGACCACCTCTTCTAGCGAAGATGGAGGGTTTGACTCTGAGTTGGAAGTTACTTCGGATAGCGACCCAGAGATCCCTAGGCCGCCCATGACAAGACGCACCAAGGGGGACTTACCCGTCCACCTGAGACTCAGATGATCAAGGCAGGATGGGGCAAAGCACCCCAGGGATGCATGATCAAAAGAACGCCGAAAGCCACAGGACCTCCCTAAACGCTTCACTAAATTCAAAAAACGGGATAGGGTAGTGGTTATGCTAGGTGCCAAGCATCAAGGGTAGACGAGCGAACCAATTGAAGGACCAGCCAAGGTCAAGGAGGTAAACGTAGCCCTGGAAGGGGAGATACTCTGACTAGTGTTCATCGCCGATGACTTGACTGGTGAAGAAGAATTGAGTCTTATCGCTCTCTTGCAGGAGTACATAGACATATTTGCATGGTCCTTAGAAGAGCTACGGGGGGTAGATCCGAGTGTTGTGACTCATAACATACCCATGACGTCGGATGCAACGTTGGTCAAGCAGCGACCATACCCCATGAATCCAAAACACACTCATGCTGTCAAAGAGGAAATTGACAAGCTGATGAGAGCTGGATTCATTTACGAAATTGAGCACACAGACTGGGTATCACTCATAGTCATTGTAATGAAGAAGAACGGCAAAATTCGAGTGTGCGTCAATTACAAGAAGGTAAACGATGCTACAAAGAGCGACAACTATCCCTTGCCGTACACCGAGCACTTGCTTGAGAGGGTGGCAGGCAAGGAAGCCTACAGTTTTCTGGATGGCTTCTCATGGTACAATCAGGTGCAAGTGCATCCTGTAGACAGGCACAAGACTGCCTTTGCCACTGAGTGGGGCATCTTTGCATACATAATCATGCCCTTCGGGTTGACCAATGCCCCTGTCACTTTTCAACGCCTCATGTGCACCATCTTTAAAGACATGCTTCGCAAGGAGTTAGAGGTCTTTGTTGACGATCTGTGTGTCCATTCGACCTGGATCGAACACTTAGACAAACTCCGAGCAATCTTTGAACGGTGCTGCTTATATCGTCTCTCCTTGAACCCCTTAAAGTGCCAGTTCTGGGTGAAACACGGATGCATCTTAGGGCACATAGTGTCAAAGAACGGCATTGCCACAGACTTTTCTAAAGTCAGAGTCATTGTTGACTTACCACCACCCGATAACTACAAGGGAGTTCAGTGCTTCTTAGGACACACTGGATATTATCGACGCTTTGTACTAAATTACGCACTAATTGCTAGACCATTGTACAAGCTGTTGATAGTGTTCGAGTGGACTGAGGAATGCCAGCGTGCATATGAGGAGTTGAAAAGGCAATCACTACTGCACCAATCTTACGAGCCCCAGACTGGAACATAATGTTTCATGTACACATAGACACCTCTAAGTTCGCTATTGGAGCTGTGCTATGCCAGCCTGGTGAACATAACTTAGACTACCCGGTGAGTTTTGCCAGCAGGCAGCTCACAGAGACCGAGATGAACTATTCCATGACGAAAAGGGAGGGGTTGGCCATGGTGTTCGCAGTAAAGAAATTCAGGCATTACCTGTTGGCTACTCCCTTTGTCTTCTTTGTTGACCATCAAGCCTTGCTATATCTTGTGAACAAGCCTTGCGCTACAGGATGCATAGCTAGATGGTTACTCCTTCTACTAGAGTTTGACTTCTCTGTGGTTGTACGCAAGGGAAAGCAGCATTACATGGCTGACCATATGTCCCACATACCCACAGGGGAAGCCACTGGACAAGGCATACCAGAAGATTTACCGGATGCTCATCTCTTTAACCTGTCGAGCGAGAGAGAATTGTTCAAAGCTGATCTGACGCCGTATTGGGCCGAAGACATAGTGCGAGAACGGACTACCTGACGACCCATTGAGAAGGCCAGGCTGAGAAATCTTATCCTGAAAATTTAGCCATACCAACTGATATAGCCGGCCAGCTCTACAGGTTGGGACAATACGGTTTATTGCGCAGATGCGTATGTGAGCACGAGATGCACGATGCATTGAACGAGGCACATGAAGGAATCGCTGGAGGACACTTTAGCGGAGACACAACAGCCTGAAAGGTGCTACAATCCCAACTATGGTGGCCCACCCTCTTCCGTGATGCAGCTAAATTCGTAAAGCACTGTGATGAGTGCCAAAGGACCAAAGTGCCGGTGCGGAAAGACAAGATGGAGTTGACCCCTGTCATAGCCCGACAACCCTTTGAAAAATGGGGCATCAATTTTATTGGACCTATCAGTCCTGCAGCACAATATTCCCAAGTTCGCTACATCATAGTGGCAACCGATTATCTAACGAAGTGGGCAGAGGCACGAGCCACGAGGAAGAATGATGCTAGGACCACTGCAAAGTTCTTGTGGGAGCAGGTCATTTCACGGTTTGGCTGTCCAATCGAGCTTGTAAGCGACCAAGGCACACACTTCGTTAATGAGGTGATTGCCCACCTGCTCTCTACCTTCCTAATAATTCATCGGAAGTCCTCTCCCTACTACCCTTAGGCTAATGGCCAAGCCAAATCCACAAATAAAATCTTAGTCAATGTGCTTACGAAGGTCGTGTCTACTTCAAGAAGTGACTGGGACAACAAGCTAATGGCGGCCTTGTGGGCCTATCGCACAGCTTATAAAACGGTTGTAGGACAGACGCCTTTTAGGCTGACGTACGGAACCAAAGCCATTTTGCCCTTAGAATTCTTCATCCCTAGCTTAAGGCTGGCAGTCCAGGAGTGTTGGGAGGGAAGAGAAGCTTGGACCAATCGCTTAGTGGAGCTAGAGCGCCTAACAGAGACCCGACTCCTCGCCACTCACTCTCTGATTTGTGAGAAGGCTCGATGAAAGATGTGGTTTGACAAGCATGTCAAACAGGAGACTTCAAACAAGGGGACCTTGTTCTGTTATACTCTCTAAAAGGACATAAACAGAAGATGAAGTTTCGGGGGCTAGGGCCTTTCAGAGTATGCATGATTGGTAGAACAGGGAATGTTGAGTTGGAGACACTTGAAGGTGAAGGAATAGGCTTTTTTAATGGCAGCCGCATAAAGAAGTACTATCCTCCTTCCCATCCATTACATGAGCCACCCATGCTAGAACCCCCAATGAACGTCTGCATGGCTACTATAACCGACCTTACAGATCAGGACGAAGAAGTAGTGGCACTAGCGTATCTACGAATCACAGTCACAGTAGGAGTGACGTATTCTCTCGATGCCTTGATTGATGAAGGTGTCGACTACAACATCTTGACACATGACCATTGGACACGCATTGGTCAACCGAAACTATAGCCCACTAATGCCAAACTCACCCCGTTTGGGGGTACTGCTTATTCACTCCTAGGGAAGTGCAAGGTAGTCGTTTCCATCGAGTCTGAAAGTTTACCAGCTTTCTTCCATGTGTTGCCTAACACTAAAGGAGCCGGTAATGTGTCACTATGGGGTCGCACTTTCAAGAAGCAAACGAACTGTAATGTGGATTACAACCTAAACCACATTCATCTTGCTATCGGCAATGTGCATATAGTGATGACTTTCAGCACGGGTTGTCATGATTCCTCCACCATTACGAAGCCACCGGTAGAAATCCCTACGACCACTCTCCAGCCCAAGTCTAAACAGAAGAAAACTACGGCCTCGTGCCAAGCTCTCGACCCCAGGCCCAAACCCACCAAGAGTGCCCACCAGGCCAAGGAGTCCAAGCTTATATGGGTGTCAAAATGGCAAAAACCACATCCGGGTAGACCACCCAAACGTGATCCTAAACGCCAAAATCATCAGCTGTCACGGCCTAAGAGGCAGTCTAGACGCTATCGACGTAGACACACAACCACGCCGCGATGGATCCCCAAAGATCTCTTGTAAGCACAAGGATACTACGAGGGCAACCCTTGGATTTGGGTGCCTAAATATGGCCAGCTAAAAAGCTCATCTACAAGCAATCTCACCCCAATGAGGGAGGCTTGCACACGTGGTGCCCAGAACATAGTCAGCACACCATTGCCAGCTGTGGCTAGTAAGCCCCAACTCATCTATCGACCAAAGCAAATGCCACAAGCCTTAAACTTACCTACTCTAGAGAACTTTAAAAACCCTATGATTGCTCACTCAAAACTCAGCACAACCCCCATGCCCCCAGAGCTTCCTACAGCACCTCAAAGTGCTTCGGAGTGCAAAGCCCAACCTGTGACACCAATGATGGTGTCACCACTATCCAGTCCAGTTGCACCATCCCCACCAGCAGGTCTTAAACCTTCATACATGATACGACCTTTCCTCTCCTTGGCTAAGGACCTTGCCACGACTTCTGGGGATGACTTAATAACCTGCACCAAGATGTTGAATGAAACTTTCACTACATTCGCTAGAAGTTATGAGAGGCTAGACCTAGGCCTTCTTGACAAAACACTTGCTTTGCATGTTCATGCATTACCATGTACGAACTTATGACCACTAAATTCCCCAAAATTGCTGCCTAACTAATAACAAACGACGAAATCTCAAAGGAGCAAGCTGCCCTCAGACGACTAATCACTTCATATTGTAAGCCTCCTCGTTCTGTTCCTGAACATGAGTTGCAAGAGCTCACGTAGATGGCAAGCTCACCTTCCATGTTCTTGCAGCAGTGGTTTGCTCTAAGAATCCAATGGGAGAAAAAAGGTTGCCAGATAATGACCAATGCTGAGCAATGCAGGGCAGTTAAAACCATCGAATATGACCCTACTTATGTGGCGCCTATCTCGTTTAGAGTTTTGGCCATCACCCGCAGTTAAAACCAATTCCTCACGGAAGAGGAATTACATATTGCCAGCCGCCTTAATACTGGAGATCTCTTTCACGATGTCTTGACCTACATCTCCCAAGTCTCCATCCAACCATCTGCTCTTGATTGTCATGCTCAACTAGAATACAATCCAAAATTCTATACGTGGCTTCTTCACACGTAAACTCCTACCCCAACAGGCCCAAAGCCCTTCACCTTTTAACCCCCTATCCTAGGAAGGATTCTTTTCTAAGCCAGAAGAGGAGGGGGTATGTGGGTATGTGTATATGGGTATGTATGTGGGTATGTGGTGAAGGTGAAAAGAATCAGATAGGAAATGAATAAAAAGGGGATACAGTAAAGTAAAGGTAGTGAAAAGCATAAGCATATAGCAAGGTAGTGAAAAGCATAAGCATATAATATGAGAAAAATGGCTTCCAAAAAAAATTTAGTCAAGAGTTTTTATTCTCGCATAAACAGCAAAGGGATATGTGGAAAATGCTAACAAAAGTTACGAATTATGGCAGGAGCAGAAAATGTCACAGCAAGACCGTGCCCATCGACTCCCGTTCACAGTCGAGGAAAGGGAGCAGTATCGTATCCAATTAGAGAACTGCGCCTTTGGCCAGCTCAAGTTCTGAACCATCCACAACATCGAAGTCATGGTGGCGAAGGAGGAGGCAGCCAGGAGGGTAATGGAATAGTGCAACCTTACAAAGTATATTGAAAAATTCTCGCAAGAGCCGGATCACTTAAAATGCATAGAATTCCTCAGAACATAAAATTCGGACCAAGAAGGTGGCATTGTAACAGTGGGCCGAGGAGAGGGTGCAAAGCAGGTGCAAGTCCGGTTAGATCCAGCCTTGGTGGAAAAGGCTCTGGGATTGGTGCCAAGGACAAAAAGGAGACAAAAAAGGGATGTTTATGCCCTGCTGAAAATGAAGAAGGAAGAGGTGCTCACGAACGACGGCATAAGCATCCAGGACATCCCTGACACAGACGCCAGGTTGCAGGCCAAGTTGGTGCACGTGCTCTTCTCCAGCCAACGTTACAATTCCTTAATGCATCAAATTAGCGTGCCAATGCTAGAGAATGTAACAGCCCACACCCTAGACGAGGTGGATTGGAATGGCTACGTGCGAAAGACGATTGATCAAGCGGCCAAGGCACTAGCCCTGGGAAGTGCACCAACATGAGGAGAATCTCCGGCTTCTAAGGTAACGGAAAGGAAGAAAGCCTTCTCCAAGGCCTCTTTCATCGGATATGGAGGAGTCTTGGCTGCACTCATTCAGGAGGCAGTAAAGGCAGCACAGGAGCCGGAGGAGGGACAACGAAAAACGCTGGAGAGGTTGCCCCCTCGTCAGGACAAAGACAGGTCCACCAATAGAATGAAAACAGAAGAAGAAGGGGAGGGACAAACTAGTAAGAAGACAATCAGGACAACGAAGAATAAGGCGGCGCAGAGGAAGAAGAAGAATGACGAAGGCAGGAAGAAGGAAAGGGAAGACTTGGAAAGGGCGAAGAAGGAATCCCTGAAAGAAGCAAAGGAGAGAGAGAGAGAACAAAGAGACAGGAGGAGGAGAGGGAAAAAGAGGAGTTACAGAAAGCAAAGGAGGCGTTAAAACAAAAAGCTGAAGAGGAGAAAAGGAGGGAAAGAGAACGGAAAGGGAAAAAGAAGGAGGAGCAGAAGAAAAGACAGGAGGAAAGGAAGAGAAAAGCGGATGAGGAGGAGGAGGAGCTACGAAGAAAGGAGGAAGAGGACCTGGCAGAGGCCACCTGCCGCCGGTCCATCGAACAACAGTGCCAAGCAGATGAACTAAGGAACCTGAGCCCGTGCAGAGAAGAGGGGCCAGGGTCCAACATACAGGTGCCAAAGTTCGTGCCACATCCAATTCTCGAAGGCAAAGCCAAGGCCCTGCTCCATTCGATCCCTACCCTCCTGGGGCCTTCCGCGGAACTCACCACCATCACCCCCAACATCCCCACTGTTGAGATATCGAGATCCACTCGTGATACGCCAGGGTGACCGTTGAGTACTTATGTCACCGACTTGTCAGTTGCAGACGTGGTTGGTACACCGCCGATGAATAATAGCTACATGATAGCTATCCTTATCTACTCTAGTTCGTGGCTCAGTTAGTATGCCACCTTAGTTAGTCGAGTTTGGTTTTGAGACCCATATAGGGTTCTTCTATTTCTTTGTAAGTGAGTTCTTTTTGGCTTACACAACTAAGAAGAGGAAAACTGTTTTCAGCCTCCACCCTTGTGTGTCTTCCCCCATTGTGCAAGCAAGAAAGCTACAAGTGAGACTCCTTCCTTCTCTCCCACAATCTTGACATGGTATCAGAGCCTTGTTCGTGGTAAGGAGCTCAAGAAAGCAAGCCAAGCTTGCGGTGGTCTGGTAAGAGGAGCAGTGTTGCTTTCATTTTCTGTTTTGGGAGCAGATCTCTGCAGGTAGCACAGCCGAAAATTGCAAGAGTGCATTGTCTCAGGTTGAGACACCCTTTGCGGTGAAGCAAGAGGGCAGTATATACTGCGGGTAAAAGCTTTAGCTCTTGGCAACCCTGTTTTTTTTATTTGAGGCCATTTCGGGGCATGTTTTGAAGGCGGAAGTTTTCTGCACGCACTCAGAAAAAGGCCATGTTTTATGCTGTGCGACCACTGTTCTACAAGTCGGTGAAAAGTTACCATAGAGATTGCATCGTATGCTTGTGTGCAGAGACATTGGGAGTTATAGAATCATCCCTGTTGCCTGTTGATGCAAAATCGTCACTAGGAAGTGACTGTGTGGTCAAATACCACTTTCGCCAGTTTTGCAGATTTGCCCTTGTGAGGGTGAAGCTGTGTTTTTTGTAGTGACAGAATTTTTTGCAGTATTCTGTAATGGCATCTGATTCTCTCTCACAGATTGTTACTGAAAAGCTTGACAAGAACAACTTTCAAGCATGGAAGTTTAGAATGACGAATTTCCTTATGGGAAAAGGATATTGGGAATTTGTTGCAGGAAATGAAGAAGAACCAGTTCTTCCTGATGTTCCCAATCAACAGCAAATGCAGGCATTTAAAGCATGGCATGAGAGAGCCAGGAAAGTTATGTACTGGCTGTCCATCAGTATTTCAGACTCTATGATTGTGCATATTCAGGATGCAAGTACGCCAAAGGAGGCATGGGATACTTTGTCAAAAATGTATAGTACAAATACTCAAGCCAGGAAAATGCAGCTCAAGCAAGAGTTGCATAATGTGCAAAGAGAAAATATGAGCATCAATGACTACCACATGAAGGTGAAGAAGATTGCAGATGCACTTGCTTCCATTGGGTCGCCAGTGGAAGATGATGATTTAGTTTCTGTGACCTTGAATGGTCTAGGAAAGGATTATGCACAGTTTCGAACATCCATTTCTGTCCGTGAAAGATTTCCTGATTTTGAGGAGTTGATTGCTCTTCTAATTTCTGAGGAGCAGAGAAATGGTGGTGCATCTTCTTCAGGAGGAACTTCAAAATAAGCTGTCTTCTACTCAAATGCTGGAAGAGGTAGAGGCAGAGCTAGAGGAGGCCGATTTGGAGGCCGTGGTAAAAATCAGAATATGCAGCAAACTCAAGAAAACCAGTCCTATGGAGGAGGACGTGGTAACTCTAGAGGCAGGGGGAGCCAAAGAGGTCGTGGTGGATGGCAAAGAGGTCAAAATGCAAACAGTAATGTTGAATGCTACTACTGTGGTAAAATGGGTCATATGGCTAAAGACTGCTATAAAAAGCAGAATGACATCATGAATGGAAAACTGCAACAAGGAAATTATGCATCTTCTAGTAAACAGGGTGATGACAGAAATGAGCATTTGTTCATGGTGCAGCACATGAACAATTCTGTGACAAGTGCAGAAGAAAGCAATTATGTATGGTATGTTGACTCAGGTGCATCAAACCACATGACAGGTCATGCAGAATGGATGGAGGATGCAAGGAAAATGGAAAAACCAGGATTTGTGGAGATTGGTGATGATACTGCACATCCTATTGTGCAGATTGGAAAAATTCCCTTGTCTATGCAAGATGGGAAAAAGAAATACCTGTCCGATGTATTTCATGTCCCGAATATCACCAAGAATCTGGTTTCTGTTTGGTCAAATGGTTGAGCAGGGCTTGCAGGTCAGATTTAATCCTCATGGATGCTTTGTTGAGGATATGAAAAATAAAGGTCGCTTGATAGCAAAAGGAAAGAAGAAGGGCAGAATGTTTACATTGGATGCAGACATGCCTGAATTGAGTGCAGCAATGTTTGCATATGGGACCGGTGTAGTTGCAGATATTGATATCTGGCATAAACGCATTGGTCATGTTAATGTACAGCGACTTAAATCAATGCAGGCCCAAAACATTGTTGCAGGATTGCCTAAATTCAAGGTTGCAGAAATGCATAAGGTATGTGAAGCCTGTCAGTTTGGAAAACAGGCAAGGAAACCATTTCCAAGACATGTTCAAGAGAGTAAGAAGCCATTGGAATTAATCCACTCTGATGTGTGGACTACTAAAGCTGCATCTCTTGGAGGCTATCATTATTTTGTGAGTTTTATTGATGACTATAGCAGAAAAGTTTGGGTGTATTTTATGAAAAAGAAAAGTGAAGTTTTTGGGCATTTCAAAACTCTTAAAGCTATGGTTGAAAAAGAAACAGGCCTGCAAATAAAATGCCTAAGGTCAGATGGAGGGGGAGAGTACCTCTCAAATGAGTTTGCAAGGTTCCTACAGGAGCATGGCATAAAGCAGCAATATTCATGCAGTCGTACCCCACAACAAAATGGAATTGCAGAAATGAAAAACAGGCATATTGGAGAGGTATCTCGTGCCATGCTCAATGAAAAAGACCTGCCAGATTTTTATTGGGCTAAAGCAGTTGCTACAGCAGTCTATATAATAAACAGGACTCCCACTGCAGCAATACATGGGGTGACTCGAGAGGAGAGGTATACTGGTAGGAAACCAGATATTTCTCATTTGAAAATTTTTGGTTGCATTGCCTATGTACATGTGCCAGATGAGTTGAGATCCAAGTTGGATCCAAAAGCTGAGAAGTGCATCTTTATTGGTTACTCTCTGCAGCAAAAAGGGTATAGATGCTATAACCCTTCTACTCGTAAGTTTACAGTGAGCAGAGATGTTGTTTTTGATGAGATGAGTAGCTGGTATAAACCAGTAAATGTGATTGATGATGTAGATGCACAAAATGGTAATGCTGCACAGAATTCACAGCAGCAGTCACAAAATATTAGTGGACCAGGAGCATCCTCTAGCAGTGGTTCACATTCTTCACCATGGACAGGTAGATTGAGATCAGGAGAATCTTCTCAAAGCAATGCAGATAGTGGTATGCAGGTATCACGAAAAGGAAAAGAGAAGGTTGATCAGCCCATGTTTGATGTGAATGCAGGTCACTCTTATGTGGATGGTGAATCCAGTGGCTCAGAACAGAGCATTGATGATGAGTTGGGCATTCCTTCTATTGTTACACCTGGAGTAAGGAAAACCAGGGATGTTTTGAGAGCACCTGGGAGTGAACCTACTTTGCGCATGTCTACGAGAGCTAGGTATCCTGTGGATAGGCTGAAATATGATGGATTTACAACCATTCACTATGCATATATGGTCAAAGTGATACATGAACCTGAACCCACTTCTTTTGAGCAAGCCATGGGAAAAGAAAAATGGGAGAAAGCCATAGATGAAGAAATGGATGCCTTGGAAGCAAATGCTACATGGGAATTGGTACCTTTGCCTAAAGGTAAGAATGCAATTGGCTGTAAGTGGGTTTATAAAGTGAAGCACAATGCAGATGGTTCTGTGAACAGATACAAGGCAAGATTAGTAGTCAAGGGGTATGCACAAACATATGGCATTGACTATGAAGAAACATTCAGTCCGGTTGCAAGGATGGCAACCGTAAGAGCAGTCATTGCTATGGCTGCATCAAAGGAATGGTCTTTACATCAAATGGATGTAAAGAATGCCTTCTTGCATGGTGACTTGCAAGAAGAGGTCTATATGGAGCAGCCACCAGGTTATGTGCATGATGTTCATCCTGAGTTTGTTTGCAGGTTGAAGAAAGCCTTGTATGGCTTGAAGCAAGCACCTAGAGCATGGTCTGACAAGATAGGACAGTATCTTGTCACTATTGGCTTTCAGATTTCCAAGGCAGATTTCTCACTTTATGTGAGAAAAACATAGAAAGGTATTATGCTACTTGTCATTTATGTTGATGATTTGATTATGACAGGTGACAGTGATGAAGATATCCTTCATGTGAAAATGCTATTGAAGCAGAAGTTTGAGATGAAGGATTTGGGAGAGCTGGTTATTTCTTGGGCATTGAGGTGATTAGATCACCAAGTGGGATACAGCTCTTGCAGAGGCAGTATGGATTGGACATGCTGTCCAAATATGGGATGACAGGCTGTAAGCCTATTTCAGTTCCTTTGGAGGAGAATGTGAAGCTAAGCGCAGATGCAGGTGAGCTTCTGGAAGACCCTACTATGTACAGACGCATAGTAGGAAGTTTGATTTATATGACTATTACCAGGCCAGATTTGAGCTATACTGTTGGATTGGTAAGTCAGTTTATGCAGGCTCCAAGGAAACCGCATTTGGATGCGGCTAGACGCATACTCAGGTATGTGAAGTCCACATTGCAGTATGGACTATTTTATGAGACTGGGGTTCAGATACAGTTGCATGGATACACTGATGCTGATTGGGCTGGTAGCATTTCTGATAGACGATCTACCAGTGGATATGTGTTCTCTTTTGGGAGTGCTGCAGTCACTTGGAGCAGCAAGAAACAGCCTACAGTTGCCTTGTCGAGCACAGAGGCCAAGTATAGGGGTGCAGCAATGGCTGCATGTGAGGTAGCTTGGTTGCATAAGCTACTTTATGATATGCATCAGCCTACAGATGGGCCGGGTTGTGGCTTCTCTCCCTAGTAGGCCAAATTGACTTCCTTTACCTTAGCAGTGCTTCTACTGATTTGCAAGCCTATCCTTGTTGCTTTGCACCTAGTGATACTATGATCCAATCTCCTTTTTTGAATTTTGTGAAATGTTTAAGGAGATCATGAGGTTTTTTCTATCGCTCAACTTTCAAGTCTTTGGTTGTTTTCTTCCTTTTCTCCTTCAATGTTGTATATCACAAGTGGACTAGATGTGGGAGCTTTCACTCAACCGCCAAGACCCATGGACCGCTTATTGTTTCAAGCGTTCCAAGCGAGCTCTAATGGCTATCTCTCACCTAGCTGACGCGCTGTCGATCCTACGAGTGTAGTGAGCTTACCTTGATGCCTGATCGAGTACCCTTCTCTCTCTTGCACTCCGATAGCTCCACGATTCTTGATGCTAGCTTAAGCATCCTCAAGCCTCCTCCATCTCCAAGCTCCATCCTCCATAGCCGCGCGCGCAAGAGAAGAGAAGAGAAGGGAAGAGAAGAAGAGAAGAGGAGATTGTGAAGGGCTTCACCCTCTTGATCCCTCACTCTCACACACACTCACTCCCTCGCACTCTCACACTCCCTCTCTCAAGAGCACACACAAGCAAGAAGGAGAGAAGAAGAGAGAAAGAAGAAGACTCTTTTTGCCACACACCAAAGAATGAGCTTCTCATTCACTTTTCAACTTTATATACAAAGCCCTAAATCCTTTTTGAGCGGTCATCCCCTTTTCCCTCTTTTACATGGCCGGCCGTAGCCTAGGCCCTTTTTCCCATTTCCCACCATTCTAATTTATCTTATTCCCAACTAATGCATACACTTTGCACAGGAGTGAGCCTGGCACTCTTTTATACAGATTCGGGGGCGCTTCCGCATTTTAATGGTGCGCCTTTTTTCTCTTTCGTTGCCTTGGCTCGACACCGAAGCTTTTTGAGGGTTGTGCCCAAACATTTGATTTTTTCAGGGATTGGTTGCCCGTCAAGGCGCCTTTTTCTGCTTTTATCCTACGCCTTTTTTGCTATTTCCCTTTTTTCCATTTTCCGCTCCTTTGTGCTGCGGAAACACGGTAACATTACCCCCCCCCCCCAGCCAAGTGCCAGCTTAAAGGGATCGATCCTGGCATCATTACTCGTAACATCCCCATGTGCCTAATGTGGTACCTATAAAGAAACAACCATACATGATGAACTCAAGCATGTATATGTTATCAAGGAAGTAATACATGAGCTCACGAATGTAGGATTTATGTAAAAATTGAGCACATTGATTAGGTTTTGTTGATTGTCATTGCATTATAGAAAAATAGAAGTATAAGAGTATGCATAAACTATAAAAAGATCAATACAACTATGAAAAGAGACAATTAGCCCTTGCCTTACACTAAGCACATGTTGGAAAGAGTTGCAAGAAAGGAGGCCTATAGCTTCCTTGATGGATTCTTAGGCTATAATCAAGTGCAAGTTCATCTAAACAATATGCACGAGCTACCACTCACCACCAAATGGGGAGTGTTTGCATAGATAGTCACACTCTTTGGCATGTCTAACAACTTTGCTACCTTCTAGTGTCTCATGTGCCAATCTTTAAGGACATGCTTTGAAAGTGGTTGAAAGTGCTCATGGATGACTTGCACATGTATACCAACTAGGAAGAGCATCTAAAAACACTCAAAATAATCTTTGAACATTGTTGGTAGTATGGTCTCTTGTTGAACCTCTTGAAGTGCTAGTTTTGGATAAAGCACGATTGTATCTTAGAACATGTAGTTTCCAAAAATAGCATTGCTATAGACTTCTCAAAAATCTAAGCGACCTCAACCTACTACCAATAACAAACTACAAGGGAGAAAATACTTTATTGACTACTGATAAGCTCAAAGAGAAACTCAAGGACAAAGTGCAAGAAAAGTCTGATTATTGCAACATTGTCCCTAGTAAGTCCAACATAAAGATTGAAGAGAGAAATGCAGTACTGCTAGAGTCAGATGATGAGTATATCTTAGAAGCTTCCTCTCTTTATGCTTCTTAATTGATTGATGCTTTCTCTACATATTCTTAGTGTTGGTTGCTTGATTCAAGGGCTTCCTTTCATATTACCCTGCATAGGGGTTGGTTTCAATCCTATTGTTGTATGATAACTTCTGTGCAACTAGGAAATGGCATTGGATATTATTGCTATTGGGAATGTAAGGCTACAATCTTTCTCATGTAGCTTTTTTACTCTACATAATGTATATCATGTACTAGCTTTGACCAAAAGCCTTCTATTTGTTGGACAATTGGATGATGCAGGCTATTATTATCTTTTGGTGATTCTACATGGAAGATTACCCATGGGAATCTTGTCTTTGCTTGAGGTACCAAGGCTAGCAACCTCTATCCTTTATTTGTATATGGATCTCTTGACCATGTTTTGGTTGTGGCTAACATAACACATGTATCTTTATTATATCGTTGCCTTGGACACATGACCTTAACGGGGATGAAAATGCTTACTTGTTTGCAATATCTTTCACCTCTTGATTACAAATGTTTTGATTCTTGTGACTATTGTCTTTATGGCAAGCAAACCCACATTTCTCATAAGAAGGCTAGCATTACATGCATGGGTGAGCCTATGGCTCTTATGCATTTCAATATATATGGTCCCATGCCCTATCAATCATTGGGTGGCATGAAGTATTTTGTTATGTTCATTGATGATCATTCGCGTAAGGTCTAGGCATATCCTATTAAGCTAAGATATCTTTCAATGTTGGCTTGCTTTTGTTGAGAACCAATCTGGGTATAGCCTAAAATGCATGTCTGATAATGGGGCGAGTATGTTTCTAAATCATTTGAGCAATTTTATGGTGAGAGGAATATTAAGTGTCAGTTGACCACCGCATACACCCCACCCCAGAATGATATTGTCGAGCTTATGAATATTACCATTTATGAAACAATCTACAGTATCCTTAGTCAGGTAGGCTTACTACAACATTTTTGGATTGAGATAGTTACTACTACCATACATTTGAGAAATAGGCATACTATTGGCTGTTAGGTTGCAGAGGAGATCTAGACCTTTATCATATGGATGTGAAAATTATTTTTTTGTATGGATACTTGCATGAGAATATCTCTATGTGCAGTAGCCTAAGGCCTTTATGGAAAAGGGCATGGAACATTTAATGTGCAAGTTCTCTATGGCCTTAAGTAGGCACCTAGGGGATGGTATCATAATTTTGATACTTCTATGCATTCACAAGGATATACTCATAGTGATATGAATATGTGTTTATACACAAAGAAAGCCATTGATGGTGGCCTTATTATGTTGGTATTTTATGTCGATGATATGTTGATAGATGGGGAGCTCATGACGAGTGAGATACCTTGAAGACTCAGTTCAAAAAGAGCTTTGAGATGAAGGACATGGCACAGACCTCACATATTCTTGGTATATGCATCATGCGTGATTGCTCTAAGGGGCTCCTTTACTTGTCATAGTGGCATATATATAGAAGGTTCTTGAGTGACTCCATATGTAGGATGCTAAGCCTATTGGTTATCCTTTATCTTCCCATGTGAAGGTCAATCAGGCCGATTGTTCCTATTAGATGAGTAGAAGGCCAAGATGACCAAGATTCCTGATGCATTTGCATTAGACAACTTGATATATGGTACAATTGCCACTTGCCTAGACATAGCATTTGTAGTGGGAGTTGTGGCACTCTATATGGCTACACTTAGTCGACAATATTGGGACACTATGAAGGGTATCATGAGGTATCTAAAAGGCACTGCAGATATGTGCACTTACTATGATGGCCAGGATACTATAGTCGCGGATTACACTAACTCGGACTATGTAGGACATGCAAATAATAGGAAGTCCACCTCTAGATATGTCTTCAATTTTGCTAGAGGTGCTATTTCTTAGATGTCTAGGGTATAGAAATGCACGGCCTTATCTATTATTGAGGTGGAGTATATTGCAACCCACTGACTTGCAAGGAGGCCCTATGGTTAGGTCATCTGGTAGTGGCAGACCTTGGTATTGTTGTTACTCTTGCACTACATTTGAATTCTACAAGCGCTATTCAATTGGCCAAGAATCCGGTCTTCCATGCAAAGATAAACCACATTGAGATGCATTATTGCTTAATCACAAGGTGGTAGAGAACAAGTTTGTTGAGCTTGTCTAGATCTCGACTAACTAGAATCTTGTAGATCGCTCACTAAAAGTCTTAGTAAAAAAAATTTCCTTCCTTAGGAAGACGATGGCCGTAAGACGAGATGACATCTATTCTTCATCCTATTGTAGTTCATGTACATTTCTACTTTGTTACTTTTTTCTTGTTCTCTCCTCACTTGAGGCACATTAGCTTTTAAGTGGGAGGTTGTTGGGGGTAAAGGCACATGTGCCTATGTCGCTCTATATTTACTACACACAACATGATCACACACCTATAAACTACAAGTGACTGGTACCCATCATTATCACTTTATTCTTTATTCTTTCAATGACTCTTGAATAAGGGAAGGCCAGTCACACATTGTGACCATTGGAGTTCCCACATCTCCTCTCTCTCTCTCTCTCTCTCTCTCTCTCTCTCTCTCTCTCTCTCTCTCTCTCTCTCTCTCTCTCTCTCTCTCTCTCTCTCTCTCTCTCTCTCTCTCTCTCTCTCTCTCTCTCTCTCCATCAACCATAGCTTGCATCTCTCTTGCTTCTAATTGCTCGTGCTTCCACTCGAGCTTCACCCTTCATCTAATAGACATCCTTATCTACATTACTCGCTTTACTATATGCTCATATGATATGGATCATTATGTGGTAGAAGCCTCACTATTACACTTGGCTACAATAATAGTTGTGTATTATATCACTTTATACATAAATAAGTGTGTAGACACAACATATCCAAAATCCACACACCTAGGAATCAACAAATGCACAATTCACCCTCTGTAATCTTAAAAATAATTGCACTCAATTAGACAACTCATCAGACACAAAATCTATATAAAATCTAGCATTCACTTAGATCCAATGATCAAATTTTCTACTTTGTAAGAATTTTTTTTTCATTGATGCAATCATCTCATTAAATGGTGTTATATTTAGGTCCTTTAAAGAAATGGAAAAGGAGAGAAAGTTGTTTAGGAGAAGCTTGGCAACAAGTGCAAGTTACCCTTCAAAAAAGAGGACTAGACTCAATCTATAGATAGAGATCAGGTGGTACCATCGCCTAAGATACTAGTGAATTCAAAACCTTACCAAAATGGTGACCAAAGCTCTAGAAGGGAAGGAGTTGGTGGACAAACGTGCCCTACAAAGATACATGGAAAAGTTCAAAGGCACGATAGACTATAATAAGTGCGTTGAATTTCTCACTTCCTATAATGTCGATAAGTAAACGAAAGTTAGTCACCATAGAGGACAAAAATGGCTAGCGTCAAGCAAAAATACCACTTTGACTAGTATAAACCTTAAACCTACTAGAGACGAAAGAAAATATGCCAATATGTAAAATAGATGTCTTCACCAAGCTAGCTATGGACAAGTAGAGGGTGAACACAACTGATGAAGTGAGCATATAAGACATTTTCAACCTTGCTCTAAAGTTGCTCCATGCACTTTTTTCTAGCACCATGTACAAATCCATGATGAAGAAAATCCATATTTGAGCTAAAAATCTAGGCATCACAAAATGTGTACAATAAAAACTTTAATGCATATGTCAAGGAAACTATCTAGATAGTCAAAATCATAGGTATAAGAGCTCAAGAACATAAATATTAGACATACATCAATGGAAAGCAAAAGTGCAAATAGAAGGAAAGGCATCACAAAAGCCATATTGGTGGGATTTGACAACAAGTATAGAGAAATTCATCAAAGACCCACAAGAAGAAAAGCCCCAACACCACCAAAGGCTCTTAGTGTATCAATACAAGAGGTGTCATCAATGCTAGAAGAAACGACAAGGCAAGAGCTTGTCAAAGACAGGAGACAAGCAAGTAAGGAAACTACAAAAGGAAGCAGAGAAGGTAGCAAGAAGGCTAGCAAAGAGTTAGAGGAAGCTCGAGGCATGACAAGAGGTAAGCAATAAAGGATCAAACCAAGCTTAAAGACAAAACCCGTCTAGGGAGGAAGAAGTGAACCAACTAGTACACATAGCAAAGGGGTCTTTGCAATCATAGACATGAAAAGGGCTAGCTAAGAAGAGGAAGAAAAGAGGTGAAGATACCCAAAGAGTTGAAATTGAAGCATTGCAGCAAGAATAGGCACAAGATAGCTAGAATGGCCAAGGAAAAAGACATTTGACAACTATGGAAAGAAGAAAATCAACACCAAGAGTCAAATAGGAAAGGAGAATACTACATTTGAAGAAGATAAATGTGTGGAAAGAGCCAATGAAGAATCTTAATGGGAGGAGAAGAAATGGAAGTAAATGTAGTAAGATGAAGAGAAGGAGCTCAAATGAAAAGAAATGGAAGATTTAACCCCAGCCATCAGAAGATTAGAGGAGCAACCAACTAGAGCCAAAGAATTAGCACTCATGTGTCCTAATTTTGGGATCCTAATAGAAGCAAGAAATAATCAAGGAGCAAGCCAGAGTGTAGGAGCCATGATACATCCATCGATAAGTAGCAAGGTCAAGGCACCACATTGGAAGCCCAACACCACCAATCATGGCCATCATGTCCTCTACCTTGGTGGCCATAGTATAAGATAGTGCAAAAAGTAGATTGGAAGACATGATGCATGAATTGGAAGCACAAGTTGCAACTCTCTCCCAAGTGAGGTTAGAGGATGTCACAATTATAGCTGCCAAAATAGTGGCAATCATAGATGTGATGTTAAAGCAAAGGGTGGCGAAGGTGCCTATGATCATCTACCTCTATGCCTCTTATCAGTTAAGGCCCCTTACATGACTTTCAAGATCTATTAAAATAATTAGAGGAACAAAGGTATCAATTTGATGAAGAATGAAAAGTTGCCCTAGCTCCACTATAGAGAAAAAGATGCCCGTGCCACCTACATGTAGAAAATAATAAGGGATTCAAATAGCCTAAAGGAGCTAGCAAGGTTGAAAGCAAGAGCGGACACAAAAAGAAATTATTAAGAGTTGCAAGAGCAATGTGAGGTGGAAAGGGAGAATCGAATGCAGTTGGAGAGCCAATATATAGATGTTGTTAAGGAGAAAACTCAACTAGAAGGAGAGCTGAATGCACTAACACAATTGTAAGAATCGATGAGGACAGAGCTAGAAGAAGCAAAGAAAGCCAAAGAAGAAGTAGAGTAGGAGATAGAGAAATCATGGAGCTAGCTAATGAAGTACCAAAGCTATCTCATAATTACAAGCTACTTCAAAAACAACTAGCTTATGAAGTGTAACAAGGGTAGAATTGAGCCAAGCTCGAAATTAATTGCACACAACATTGGGAATTCTAATGAAGTGAAAAATCAGGAGAGAAAAAAACTTGCAATGGCATACCCTGTTTCTTCTTAGCATGTTTCCACAAGTACTCATCTTTTAGGAAAAACTCATAGTCTCTCCTCTTGATCTTCTTATACTCCTCATTCGACCACTCTTCTCTCTTTATTAATGTGTTGATGTATTGACCAATTCTTAGCCACTTTCCTAGATATTTGTCTTCCAGAAACAATTCTACATAAGATACATAGCATCTAAAGTGTTTTCTATTTACTGTCCAAGATTTTGTTAATGTTGTAGAGCAATTCCCTGCATTGCTGAATTCACTCCTACAGTATCTATACTTGACAAACTAGCTGTTGTATTTACTACATTTAATGTTGTCCTTGCATCCATGAGAGTTGTACCTGTAGTTACAACAGTTGGCAATTCAATTTCACCTATCAAATCATCATTTTTAGTAGCAAGAAAATCATCTTCCTCCTCACCCATCATTCCATCTTCATTCTCATAGCATACCCAAATAACATGTCTACCACTAGGTTATCTCTTCCTACAATATGCTAAAATTTAGGGTTCAAAGAGTTGATGTATGCAATCCATCGGAGCATAGCAATGTCTGAGGTAGCACAACTAGTAATCACACCCAATACTAGCAAAGGAATTAGTCTCAATGACTACACTAGCACCCACAAAATGCTCCTTATCACATTTAAGGGCTGTCACAATTCCCCATAATTCTCTTTTTACCAGTGGATACCTTCTTTGTCATTCAGTCAATATTTTAGCACCAAACCAAATTGCATATCTTTTCCCTTCCTTATCATCTTGCCCATTTGCCCATCCAATCTTGATTGGGCTCATATCAACAATAATAATGATAGGCTTCCCATGTGAATAATCAGTCTTTCTCAATGTAGGAGTAGATTTCAAGAGCCTCTTTAGGATTATGCTATGTAATTATGTTGATAACTAGGCCTACCAAACTGAGATAATTGATGGTAGAACTATTTTTCTCTTTCTCTTCCCGTTTCCAAGTGACAACCCCAAAAGAAACCTATCAAGAGTTGCGTGGTGGGGGGACTTGCTTGAGCTACTATGTTAAACACAAACCATACACACAAGAGGAAGCTCACTCAAGAATAAGAAGAGAAATGGATGCTAAAACGTTTTCTTACTGGTTTCTTCTTCTTCTTCTTTTTCACACAATATAATGTACACAAATTATAGATAAGACACAACATAAAGGAAAGTTTCATACTAAGTCAAACAGTGCATAAATGATTGTACTAATCGACTAGCACGGTAACAATGCTAGCTATGGGTAGGTGCAACAAACCAAATATAATCAGTGATAAGTTAGTGGCCATGCCAGTATCATAATGAGACCAACGATGTGCTAAGTGTAGATGTGCAGACCCATTTAATCAAGTGGTCCATCATCAATGTTCTCATGTGTTGAGCTTCCCATCTCAACAAAAATTGGATGATTAGTTTGAGCCATTGAACCAAATTGAGATTCTAGTAGTATATGGGAATGCATTGCTAGAAGGTTGTGTTGATCTAATGAGGTTGAGGGAACCATTTGATAAATCATGCCTCACCAAAATAATAGCAGCAATAATTCCTCTTACATAAATAAATGGTGCAAAAAATGTAGATCTTGTACCCCCTAATGTAGATTCGCATGTATCTTCAAGTGGTCCTAGGGTAGGTTCCCAACATGCGCATTCTAGCCTTCCCATGTAGATATAGATTGTGTCAATCCTTATTATCATGCCAATAGAAAATATATCAAACCTCTGGTCTAGGGAAAGATGCATAAAGAATGAAAAGAAGGCCTTTCATTCAAAACTTTTGAGAGTTTTACATGTGATTCTAGACTAGGGGCAAAAAAACAAGGTAAAGATGACTTTGTATGGCAAAGATACCTTCATGGGGTAAATTTTACAACATGTTTGAAAGAATGTAAAATCTTTAATACATAGATCTACTACCCAAAAGACCCACATTTCAAACTTACTATTGCTACTCTCTCATATCTATCCATATTGCCATGTAAACATATCAATAATGACATCACAAAAGAGTCATTGCCAACACCTTAAATCACGAGTGCACATGGATATCATTCAGCTAGAAAAGGTAAATCACAAAGAAACTATCAAATATCAAAGGTAAATTTGCTACCAATCCATCCAAAGATTATTGCATGTTTCAAACTAATTTGGACTTGACTCTAGTATTGCCTCCAGGGAGTCCAAAGCTATCCACCAAGTAAACTTCTATAATGCATCACTCACATTGAAAAGTTCATATCCCACCAAGGAGAGATTATTATCATCCTTAATAGTGAAACTCATACAATCAATCACCTCCACTACCACTGAAAAGAAGGACTTAGAAAGCTTCTTTTGGCACTTTTGAAGCTATGAGTTGTTGCAGTGAAGAAATTTAGACTATTCTCCATGGCCAATCTTGTAGCCTAGCAACAAGAATGGACAGGGTATGTTTCCTAGTAAACACCACAACAATGATCACAACAATAGGAAAGTAATACAAGCAGTCTACACAATGTCACAACAGTAAAGGAATCACAAACAACTGAGGTCACTGCTTCTTCTGAACAAGATGGTTCTTGGCATCATACTTTGATAAGAAAGATGAAATCTAGTGACTCTATCCATGGATCCATGTAGCTCATGAAGGTGTATCAATTGCATATCAACTTCTATACCCATTGGACACCACAAGCTTTGAAAGGTGCGAAGGATCGAAGCTTGCTTGGAAGTGAGCTATGGCGGAGAGCAAGAGCAAGAAGAGAGAGAGACACAAATGGAAACTCCAACAATCACAATGTGTGACCAGGCCTTCTTTTATTCAAACTGTCACTAAAAGAATAAAGAATAAAGTGATGGTGATGGCCGCCCACCACCTGCAGTGTGCAGTGGTGGGTATTGTCAATGTAGTAATACATGGGCGGCTAGGCAGAGGTGCATTTACCCCCAACAACCTCCCACTTAAAGGCAAATCTGCCCTAGTAAGGAGTGAAAAGAAAAAGAAAAGACAGTACAATGTACACATGTACAACAGGATGAGGAAAAATGTAATCTCATCCAATGCCCATCAATCTCCTAAGGAAGGCAAAGCACTCAGTAATGAGGCTTTTCGTGAGCACATCTACAGGATTTTTGTCAGTGGAGATCTTGACAAGGTCCATAGACTTGTCCTCCACGACCCCACGTATGAAGTGATACCTCACCTCAATGTGTTTCGTCTTCGCATGGAAGACCGGATTCTTGGCTAGCTGAATAACACTCATAGAATCCGAATGCAGCGTAGGTATAGTATTAATCCCAAGGTCATGAACCAAATGGCCCAACCATATGGCCTCCTTGCAAGCCTCAATGGCCACAACATACTCGGCCTCAGTGGTAGAGAGAGCGATACACTTTTGAACCCTGGATATCCAAGAAATAACACCTCCAACATAGGTGAAGACATAGCCGGAAGTGGACTTCCTACTATCTGCATGTCCTGTATAATCGGAGTCTGTGTAGCCCACAACTCCTACATCCTAGCTGCCATAGCAAATACACATATCTGTTGTGCCCTTCAGGTATCTCATGATACCCTTTACGGCATCCCAATGCTTCTTGCCATGTGTAGCCATATAGTGTGCCACAACACCAACTGCAAAGGCAATATCTGGACGAGTGGCTATCATGGCATACATCAAACTGTCCACCGGCTGATGCATAAGGGATCTTGGCCATCTCGGCCCTCTTCTCATCTGTCTGCGGATAATTAGCCTGTGAAACCTTCACATAAGAAGGTAATGGACATCCAATAGGCTTTACGTCCTACATGTGGAAACGCTCAAGGACTTTATGAATGTACTCCATCTGGGAGAGTTAGAGTAGTCCTTGATGCCTGTCGCACTTAATGCGCATACCAAGAATGTGAGAGGCCTATCCCAAATCCTTCATCACAAAGCTCTTCTTCAGCTGAGATTTAAGAGCATCTAGCTCATCATGAGCTTTCCCTGCTATCAACATATCATCCACATAAAGTACTAAAATAAGCAAGGAGCCATCACAGGCTTTCTTCGTGTAAAGACACGGATCCATAGCACTCATGTTATAGCCCTGTGACTACATAAAGGCATCAAACTTATGATACCACTCCCTGGGTGCCTGGTTCAAGCCATAAAGACTTTTCTTCAATTTACACACTAGGTGCTCCCTACTAGGTTTTGCAAAGCCCTTAGGCTGCTCCATGTATATCTCATCATGTAAATCCCCATGCAAGAATGCAGTCTTGACATCTATCTTATATATGTCCAAGTCAAGTTGTGCGACTAAGGCCAAAACCAAGGGTAGGGTGGTCATCTTGACCATAAGAGAAAAGACTTCATCAAAGTCAACTCCATGCTCCTGTTTAAAAACCTTAGCGACAAGTCTTGCCTTATAAGCTGGCTTGGGGTTTCTAGGGGTACTTTTTAGTTTGTACACATATTTGCATGGCAAAGTCTTCTTGCCCTGAGGCAATGCAACCAAATCCCAATTTATATTCTTGTGCAAGGAGTGTATCTTAGACTGCATAGCCCTCTCCCAGGAGTGACTGTCACCCCTATACGTAGCCCCATCGTAGGTGAGAGGGTCTCTTGCATCTGTAACCAAGACATAATCCATCAAGGACTCAAATCTATCAGGTGGATGTCTATCTCTAGTAGACCATCTCATGGCAGGCTTTGCGGTGGTCCACCAACACCCTGGCCAAGTATACCAACTGCTACTGCAGGTTGTCCAACTGGCTGTGTAGGAGCACGTGGCTCCTCTTGGAATATAACCTTGCGTATCTCTACTACCTTCTTAGGCTGCCTATGCATATTGTCTTCATGGAAGACTACATCATGGCTGCGGATGACTTTCCATGCTTACGGATCCCAGAGGCGATAACCCATCTCACCTACATCCCCATAGCTAAGGAAAATGCATTTAACACTCTTAGGATCCAACTTAGTACGCTTGTCTTTGGGCACATGGCAGAATGCCTCACATCCAAAGATACGTAGATGCGCATAAGACGGAGGTTGCCTAGTCCATACCTCCTATGCAACCTGGAAATCCAAACCACTAGAAGGCGATCCATTTATGACATGCACAACTGTACTGACTACCTCAGCCCAAAAGCTCTGTGGTAAGCCTGCATGGCTAAGCATACTGCGTACACGCTCCTAGATGGTTCTATTCATCCGCTCAGTCAAAGCATTCTGGGGTGGGTTATAGGGGGCGGTCAAAAGCAGGTGACATATATTCTCCCCCATTGTCAGTCCTAAGGCATTTCAGCCTATGCCCAGTCTGGTTCTCAATGAATGCAAGCCATCTCTGAAATACATCCAAGACATCTAACTTAAGCTTAATGGGGTAAGCCCAGACTTTACGCAAAAAATCGTCAATGAACATCACAAAATAATTTGCACCACCCATAGATTGACATGGCATGGGCCCACAAATATCCAAATGTACCAATGCCAAGGGCTCACTCATGCGTGTCCCACCAGACTTCTTATGCATATTCCTAGTATATCTGCCATAAAGACAATGTTCACATGAATCAAAACATGCGTAGTCAAGGGGCGGTAAGTACTACAAACCAAAAAACATTTTCATTCCCTTCAAGGACATATGGCCCAAGTGGGCATGCTAAAGAGATACATGTGGGATAGAAGCCACTAACAAAACATGGTCAATAGAGGACCCATCAACTACAAGAGGATAGAGGCTGCCAGCTTTGGCTCCTCTAGCAAGCACAAGTCTGCCGCGGGTGATCTTCCAGGCAGAATCCCCAAATGAAACATGAAACCCAGCATCATCAAGTTGCCCTGCAGAAATAAGACTATGTGTAAGCGTAGGTATATGACGTACATCCTGTAACAGAAAAGTACTGCTAGTAGAGAACTACAGTCATACATCCCTAATGCCAACAATAGCAAGTGACTTGTCATCACCCAAGCGAACTGAACCACAAACAGTGCGGTAGGAGTGGAACCACTCACGGCATGGTGTAACATGAAATTAAGCACCAGAATCCAAAAGCCAGCACTGCGCATACATAGAGTGAACCTTGGTCAATGGCATAGTATCACAAGAACTAGCTACAAGTATGTACTCCCCATCGGAGTTCTACATGACATTTATCTCCTCAATTTTCACACTGGATTTCGCAAGTACCATGCTGTGATCAAAGGACTCTCCCTGTACTTTGTCTTTCCCCTTCTCTTTGCACTTCTCATTGCGCAACTCATGACATTGTGGGCGTATGTGGTCCTTCTTGCCACAATGATGACATGTCACATTAGCATTTCTCCCACGAGATTTGCTGTATGACTTACCACGCCACTTGGACCTAGACTTTTGCGAGTCTATGTCATTACATACCCACGGTCATTCTTTCCATTACCATCTCTGCCTCTAACAGTCAAAGTATGCGACACATGAGAGGCATCCAAGTTCTTACGGTTGATCTCTTTCTGCAGAAGAGCACTCTCTACATCAGGCAAGTTCAAAATAGTAGCAAGAGCACATAAGGCAGTGTGGAATACATCCCATGACTCACTTAGAGTCCCAAGCAAAAACAATGGAGTAACCTCATCATTAAAGGTAATACCCTACAAAGTCAAGTTCTTGAGAATAGCATGGAACTAGCTCAAGTGAGTAGACATCGTCATATTCTCCTTCATGCGTAGGTCCATAAGTTGCTTCAACTAGTACATCTGACTTGCTGGACTTTACTTGTCATAGAGGTTTTTTATCTTTTCCCAAAGCTGCCAAGCACTTTGTGCTTCCTCAACCACATTGTAATGCACATGTTTAGTGAGAGACAAGATTAGGGTGGACTTGCATAACTCATCAAGCTCATCCCATTCGTAATCAGGCTACTCGCCATGCATCTTGAGTGGTTTTATCTGCAATTTTTGTACCAATACCTGCCAAACTTGGCTCTTCCAATAGGCATAATTCGTACCATCAAGCTTAGTGATGTTGTAAATAGCACTGTCAGTGGAAGAAGAACCCATAATGTAGTTCAAAATAGTGCAGACAGTTCAAAACTACTTGTTGTTTTTTGCTGTAAATAGCCAAAATGCAACCAAAACCAAGGCAAAATGACCACGAACTGATAGCTAATGATGCTGCCCACGAAGTACCATCAAAAGTACATAAATTTAGGATGATTCAGCATGAAAATTCCACATCATTCTATGCATAATTGCTTATTGTAATAAATTAAAGCCAAGTACAATGAGAGCAAATTGTAGGCAAAATCAATGCACCAAGTCAACCACTGACTGTCAAAGCATAACCAGCATCAAGTGGGCATAAATCAACATATGACAGTCGTACAGGTATTGAGAAAACACCCAAGCATGTCAAATGAATCCACCAATAAGCCAACACATCCCCTGTGTAATAGGGCAAAGTGTACACAACACTGGCAAGACCTGTGTTGAGAGTGGAAAAAGACTGAATTTTTGACTGATTTTTGTTGTTTTTGAGGTCTGAATGATTGATTTTTTATGGATTTAGAGTGATGTATGATTGTTAATGGAAGTATTTGAGAGTGTTTTGGATGATATTGATTATGTTTTAGAAATTCATGATGATTCTCAGTGGATATATGAGATTCTGTGATGTTCTGTTGAGGTTTTGATTGGTTATGTATACCTTTTGTATAGCTTCTGTTTTGTTCTTATTGTCTTCTGTATGAAGCATGGATTGATGATTGATGAAGATTGAGATCTTTTGAAAGCCTATTGAATAGTTTTTGATAGTTTGGAATGGTTTGAGTATGAGTTATGAGGTTCTGATGACCTTCTGTAGAGCCTCTGTCTCTGCTCTATCTCTGTACTGTAATTGTACTGTAGCTGTTCTGGTGCTGTACTGTAACTGTTCTGTAGACCTTCTGTAAGTGTTTTGTAGAACGTATGTGTGACTTTGGGAAAGTTTTCTAACCTTTGGAAAGGATGAATCTAAGTTCAAAAGGGTTAAAACAAGTGGAAGAAGCAGCTGTTGAAGACTGAAGAGAAGACTAAGTGATAGTGACAGTAGCGAGCTGTGAAAAGACATTGTAGTGGCTCTGGTGACTCTTCATATTAGACATACCTCTTGGGAGGTGCATCCACGACCTAAGAAGGACTATTGAGAGTTATTATGAGAGCATTGTAGTGAGGATATGATGTACTATTGATAGAGAGAGAGAGAGAGAGAGCCAGAGATAGTCAAATCTATCAAAATAGTATAACTGTATATGAGAGATTGAGAGAGAGAACTATGAAGACATTGAACAAGGATAATATGTGATTGATTTCCATTCAAAGATGATGTATTCCTTTGTGTTCTTTGTTATATTGAAGAATTTTATGAAGATGTTGAAGATTATGGTTGATTCTATCAAATCCATGGGAGATATATACTATGATGTTGCGTGAAGAATTGATGTTTTCTTTGTTTTGATGATCAAAAGAATGAAATAAAAACTTGTTGATGTTACAAGATAGATTTTCTTGCAAGAGAATTCCCTTTTCCTTGGTGTTCCTCTTGGGGCTCCAACCTGACACAAAGAGGTGCATGCTTAGGGAGTGCAAAGCCCAAATTAGTCTAAGTACATGTATGCAGACCACAGCATATCAACCATGCAACATCCAAGTGAAGAAGATCCCAGTCTTAGAAGATTCAAAGCTCAATAGCATAAACCACTTGCTCAATGTTTGTCAAGCATCCAACGATGCTCCCACTGGCACAAAAGATGTATGGATCAAGCTAAGAAGCTCAAGAAAGGCATATGAGAGCACTAGTGACGAAAGATCCAAGACCAGACATCAATAAGACATCATGAGCATATAGGCTCTGTAGCCTCCAATCAGAGCATCCATAGACATCAAATGTATCCCAAATACAACTCTGGTAAGCCACGAAATATCCCAAGTAAATGCCGGGAATCTAGATGCAAGCCAAGACAAGGCACTAGTAGTAGTCGGCTCCCAACAAAATGTAACTAGCATGTAGTAGTGGCATAGGCCAAGCATGTCAAGACCAGTCATATAGTAACATCCATGGCATATGTACATCCAAGACAGAGCATCAAATGCATTCCAAGGCCAAGCTCAAGCTCAAATAAAGATCTGGAACCAAAGACAAGCTTGATGTTGTACCCCCAAGGTTAATACTTCATTGCATATCCCAAAGACATAGCTCGAAACCAATAGGCATAACCAAACATGAAGTAATAGGCTTCATCCCACTGTTGTACAACAACGATTTACTATTGAAAATTGAGTATTTTTAGCAAGAGAATCATTCCAAAATGATGGCATAACATGTGCCTTGCATCCCCCAAACAATCGGGCATTAATAGGTACCAAACTGGCTAAGTAGAAGTGCCCAAACAAGCATAGCATTAGATGCCAATGTTACTTCTACATAACATGATTGTGGGACTCCTCTCAACAATCTTGGGAATGTACAGATCAGACTTAAATCTGATGCCAATAATCAAGGAGGCTTCAACACATGTTAGAGATCATTGCTAAGTGCATTGCCAAGCCCGAAGAAACATGACATAGCCATCACTGAGGAGTAGGTGAGCTCCTATAGTATGCTGTATAGATCAACCAAAAAAATGGTGCAAATTTATTGATGTACGCTTTTGCTACTTTGCATCCACGTGGCCTCAATGGTAATGGTTAGAGGCTCTAGGGGGTACCCAAGGAGGCACACAACAAGCATGAAGTGCCCAAATGCAAGAGGGAGCAAGATACAAGCTCCAAGGGTTTGGCTATGGCTGCCGGGAAGGAGACCCAATGCTATAGGTATTTGAATGGAAGCTAAGAATGCCACGAACCAAGCTCGGGAAGTCGGGAAGCCTTGCTCTGATACTAGTTGAAAGGTGAGAATGATCGAAGCTTGCTTGGAAGTGAGGTATGGCAGAGAGCAAGAGCAAGTAGAGAGAGACACAAATGTGAACTCCAACAGTCACAATGTGTGACTGGGCCTTCATTTATTCAAACTGTCACTAAAAGAATAAAGAATAAAGTGATGGTGACGAGCACCTGCCACCTGCAGTGTGCAGTGGTGGGTACTGTCAATGTAGTAATACACGGGTGACTAGGCAGAGGCGCCTTTACCCCCAACAAGCTTCTATACACTAGCATTGCAAATCATGGGTTTGCAAGTGTGCCATGTTTTAGAAAAGATCTAATGGATGCTTCTCCCTGCATTGCAACTTGAAGGAAGCATGAACTTTACAATCTTTGTGGTTCTCGATTAGCACACAAATTTTAGAGGGTAGCACTCAAGACCATCTTTAGTATGTTGGACTATGAATGGACTTGTTTGATAGTTTCTGTTTTTTTTTTCAAGATGACAAATTGGTGGTACCCATTTGCCAAAGAAAAAGTAACTACTACAACTATGTATCAAATGGTTTTGGCCATGATTTTGCTGCAATCCTTGATGATGTCAAAGGTGGAGACTCCGTATAATGGAGCATTGGTACTTATGTTATTGCATATCTTGCTCAAAGGGAGACTTATAGTATTATGTAGTTAAATGAGGCTTGATACAACCATTAGAGAACCTTAGAAGCCATTCTCAAAATGCCCTTGAATGCAAGGCAAAGAAAAGGGGAGAAAGTGGGGGGAAATGAGGAGGAAGTTTGCATCCCATCCTAGTGGGTGCTAATGTACATTTTCCTCAAAAGCAAGAACCCAACCTCATGAGATCACTACATTATTGGAGCATTGGAGTCTCAAGTTATACCCATATAATTTACTTTTTTAAATCTTCCATGGGGATTTAGGAGGATACTACCTCTTATTATGATACAAAAAATAATTTTAGTGGGCATGTAGTTAGGAAAAAGGTGGCTCAAGAACAAAGCCCAATATCTTGGATTGTGGTAGCAAGAGTTAGCTAACTATTGGAATGACAAGGTATTTTAAGTGCCAAGGATAGTACGAGGATATGAGGCCCAACTAGAATGGAGGAGAATAATCCCAGATAGTAGCATTGAAGCATGGATAGCATTTGCAATGCCATATCCTCAGAATAAGGAGACCCTACCTAAATGCCTTATCCACAAAGGCCTAGGGTTGAGTATGATCCTAAGAAACATGGTAGGTTCCCCCTCATCTTTAGTGTCAATGACCATCAAGAGGAGGATGACCTCAAGTTTCAAGAAAAGGATTTAGTATCCTCTTTGGAGCTATTTGTGATAGAATTCTCTAATTTTCTAGAACCAACCTTTATCACCACTTATAACTAACTATGTTGACAGCTCCTCACCTTACTAAACCAAATGAAAGTAGTAGAAGAAGAGGGCATGTATACACTCTTTTTTGATAGAAATTTAGGTATCCATAGATATACCATGGTGGCACTCATCCTCAGAGCAATCATCCTACCAACATACTGGTTTGAGTAACTCGATGATAAGAATACCAATAGGTTCATGAATTGCAATCACCCATTCATCTCGACAACACCACATGTAGTAAGCAAATTTGAGATGATGTCCAAAACTACTATTCAAACCAAAACAATTATATTTGGTGTAAAACAAAGAATTGAAAACTACATAAAACAAACTCAATGATTACACAGACTTGTAGTTTCATCAAGTTCTTTGTTTCGAGCTATAGATGAACTTAATCCAAAATTGAATGTAAAAATGATAAAAATATTTAAGTGCTGTCAAGTTACCATAATTATCCAAAAATTTTGCAAGATACTTTGTATTCACTCAAAATGGACAGAATGGCTCCTAGAGCGAATGTTTAAATGGTTTCTCCTTTGTTCCACATACATTTAAGAGAACAAAAGTAAAAGAGAATACCAATTCCTCTTCTCATAGAAAGCTTTACTACTACATAATCTCTTTACGTATCCAAAAACCAAGCTATTTGACTTAAAAACTAGCTACCAATGGGTGTTCAATGCTAGCTATCAATGGTTATCCAAATAGTACCAAATATAGGCTAATGTAGCTTTCAAATCAAGCCTCAAAGGTTCTCCAACTTGACATACATGTTTAGAGCTCAATAGAGAGAATAGTACCTCTATGAAGATGAAAACAACAAGCATAAATGTTGTAGAAGATGCTTGAATCCTCAATCTTCGTGATGAAGCTTCACTCCTCATGCTTCTCGCTCCAAGCACAAGCTCCCATGAATGTTGCTCTAATATGGGAAGTAATGGTGGGATGTGAGAGAGAAGCTATGAAGTGTAAGTGGGTTGAGAGAGAGAAGCACATGAGAGTTTTATAGATACAATGAATGGTAACCCTTATTCTTTTTTATCTTCACTTATGTATGACTATGCAGTGTGTACTTATACAAGGGGCACCTACCCAGCTATTGATCATTAACCTTTACCCCAACAGGAGAATCAAGCCTTATATCAATGATATCAAGAGAAATAAGACATTGGCAGGTAATAGATTATTGCATGCAAACCATGGTGTTAATGAAGTTGGTGTTGACACATATATAAGGAAGGAATTCAATAGGGAAACATGTTTCATTGGTGATTGAAAATTCAGTAGCAATGATGATGGTTTTCCTATGTGGCGTCTTCATGTGTCATAATGACCACAACTCCACTTTTCCACCCCACCACATTCATCCTTTTTATTAATACGACGCCATTTCTGGTAGTTTACTTGGGACCCTCTAAGCACCCCATATAAGTAGAGATAGAATTCCACCAGTTTATCCTTGGGAATCAAACCTGGCTTCTCATGCTACAAACACAGATGCCTTATTGGCTGCTTTGTTTGTGTAATACATTGAGAGGTATAAAGTTGTGTTACCAATCATGTTCAAGTGTGGAGCAAGAAAGCCAAGAGCCGCACCAATTCTCCTTTAAACGGCCTTAGGAGAGAGACCAAAAGCCCTAAGGGTACTAGTGTCTTTTTACTACCTGGGAGTATTGTGTCTGCCTGTATGTTGTCTTACAGTCTGTATTGAAACCCTAAAAATTCCCGTCTAGTCCAACAGAGACTCCATGGCGTCTCAAGCTCCTGTCCAGCAAAAGCCGAAGCAGCAGCAGCAGCAACCGCCGCCGCAGCAGCAACAGCAACAGCAGCAGCTCCGCAAACCTGTCTTCGTCACTGTCGAACAACTACTTCCGGGGACCTCCGGCCACAACCTCGTCGTCAAAGTGGTCAGTTGTAAGCTCGTCGTGCAGAGGTCTCGCCCTAACCTGAACAATGTCCGCCAGGTCCGGATCGCAGAGTGCGTCGTCGGCGACCAGACCGGCGTTATTGTCTTCACGGCGCGCAATGAGCAAGGTGAGCATTAACTTATTCTGTAAAATTATCTCAGTCAAGGATCGGACATGTTCAACGTCTGCGAATTTCCTCTTGCTCTATGTACCCGTATTCAACATTAATAATTCTTTCGGAGCAGTAAATAATTTTTGAAGTCACAAGATCATATATGAAAGCTATAGATAAATGTCTATAATGAATTAGCTTAACAGGTTACGCTTTGCCTAAATCTTTCAGGAACTATTTTTCGAAACCGTGAAAAATGTAGCACGCTTGTTCTTCTCAGCCGCATCATTTTTGTTAATTTTTAGGCAGCTTGTCCAATGCTTAGCTAGGGAACAAATGGGTTTTATGGTGTCATGATTTAATGTCTGCCTTCTGTTTTTCAGGCCTTGCTAATTCCCTGCTAGTCATGTTGTTTTGTGATTTTTTTGACTCTGTTGTGGCAGTGGATTTGGTCAAGGAAGGTGCTACTCTGATATTGCGAAATGCCAAAATTGACATGTTTAGAGGCTCAATGCGACTTGCTGTAGATAGGTGGGGTAGAGTGGAGGTGACTGATCCTGCGAGTTTTACAGTTAAGGAGGATAATAATCTCTCCCTGGTGGAATATGAACTTGTCAATGTGAGTGATGAACAATAAAAGTTACTACTTGGTGGACAGCTTTGGACTCCCAGAGGCAATACTGGAATCGAGTGCAAAATAGTTTGAAACAGGCAATGATCTTTGAATGATACTTGGATGGGTTGGTAGCTAACTTGCCTTTGATATTTCATAGCTGCGCTGTGATTTGCTAGCTGAATGGTATCCATGTGCACTGGTGGTTTGAGGTGTTGGCAACAGTTCTTCCCTGATGTCACTGCTGATATGTTTACATGGCAATATGGACAGATATGAGGGTGTAGCAGCAGTAAGTTTGAAACGTGGCACTTTTGGGCAGTAGCTCTATGCAATAAAGGTTTTCACACGTCTTCCAAACAGGTTGTAAAGATTACCCCATGAAGGTCTTTGTCATACATCGTTACCTTTTATCTTTTTTCCAGTCCAGAATCATATGTAAAACTTTCAGAAGTTTTGAATGAAGGGCTATTGTCAATTCATTCTGAACTGTGTGTTATGGAGTGCCTTGATAGTTGCCATGTAGCCTCTGGTATTAAAGATTGTGTTTGTGGTTCTGTTTATACTTTCCACCTTATATGTTTGACATTTATGTAGATCTGTTATTTGGAGTTCTTGAGATTCACCTTTGAATTTTCTTTCTCATCTTGTGTTTCGTGCTTCAGGAATATGTTTTGAATGCTTTTTGTGGATTGATGCCCAAAGTCTATTGTATGGCCATCTTGCTTACTGAATGGAAGTTGTTAAATGTGATTGTGAAACTCAAAAGGTGTAATGTGACCCAGTATTAGGCTGTCAGTTTACCTTGTTGCAACATTATTTCTTTGTGTTTGTTATTTTTAAAAGGTACTATTCTCTGCTTTCAAAATGCAGCTCCTCGTTCTGAGTTGTTTTCTTTTGTTTTTTGTAATGGTTACGTCCATATTCTCAGGGGTTTTATCATGTTTAGTCTCCAGCGTAGGGGTTCACGGCTTTTCATTCGTAAGTCTTGCTAGCCTGAGGAAGAGCTCTGTCTTGTGGTTGTATTCTATATGTTCTTATCATGGTAGGCTACCTTTGGTCTTTAGAGCTGGGATTACTGGCAGGTCATTTCCATTTGTTCAATGTTCACTTGTGTTGTGTATGAGTGAAAATGAAGGAGATTAGTCATGTCTTTTGGCCTAGGCATAAAGTTGTGACAGAATTTAAATAGCTGGTTGTTCCTTGTTTGCACCTTTTGGATTGTCTTGACTAGACCTCTTCTTGTAGGCAGCTGTAAAACACAGCTAGCTAGTTGTTCCTTGTCTGCTGATTGTATTGCTCCTTTTGGATTGTCTTGGCTAGACATCTTCTTGTAGGCAGCTGTAACACATGGCTAGCTAAGAGTTGTTAATGGTTGGGATGTAGCTAATGTGCATTATTTGCCTGCACACGCCTCAGAGATATCTTCAATTATGGTTCAGGCTCTAGGAGGGAATGTGAAAGTTTGCCCCAGGACTTAACTTTTTGCATTCCTAATGACGAGTATCATCTGCTGGTTGATGTTAATGGGTGGGCCATGGAGAAGGCAAAGATGTTGTGGACTTGTATTCATACTGGCATGAGACCTTGCTATAGATGTTGCAGTCTAAAAATTCGCAAGAGGGCTTCTGGCAGAAGCTTAGCAGCAGCAGCATCATCATCATCATCATCATCATCATCATCATCATCATATGGGTGATGCTTTAAGCACACCCCCGTGGACGGCTTTAATTGAATTATGATGCAGGGTGAGAGTTCCAGTTCATTCATACCTGCTAGCATGGTCATTTATCCGCTTGGATTTGTTGGATCTGCATTGCAGCCATACCACTGGCTTTGGGGCATATGAATACATGGCAAGGAAAAATATTAAGACGCGCTAATGATGTGGCAAGGAAAAAATATTAAGACTAATGTCAATACAGGCCCCTTCCTATTGCTGAGGGAATGAATGTGTTTTGGAAAGTGCCTGTTGAATTATGGCAGATGAGAGATTTGAAATTGAAAAAAGAAGCATGAAGGAACTGGTTCTGTGACAGTCTTGCAATAGCTCTTTCACCAATTGGGAGACTCCAGCTGATTAAATTTTATTGAAACCAGGTTCCTAAATGTTCCAGAATTGTCACGTGTATAATATATAAAAATATTGTCAATCATGTTGGCCTCCTTCCCTATTGGTTTTCTGAAGCGTAGAACCTATTTGACAAAGCTTGAACTTAGCATTTTTCTTTCTTAGCTTTGAGGTGAGACGCGCGAAAGGGGCTTGTCTCTTTGAGACGGTTGACTAGGTGTGAGATGCCAGGGAATATTGTGGAGCTGCAGTTTCTTGAGGATGTGCCATCGTCTCCCCCTCACTCATATGCACACACATTAGCAAAGATTAGCGAATCCCAACATCACTCACCTCAAAACTATGTCTCTTGTAAGGGTATGTGCTTTGTAGCTATAACATGGCATTGGAGCCAGAAACATCTATACAGGGAGTAGTCACTCAAGCTTAGTGGTGAACCCTCACATGTGTGGTATCAAGAGGGTGTCCTAAGATGTGCCTCAATGTTATATCTTTCTATAAAATGAATACAAAGGATTTCTTATTGATATATATTTTGTGTGAGGATGTGCCATCGTCTCCCCCTCTCATATGTGCACATTAGCAAATATTAGTGACTCCCAATTTACAAAACAAACCACCCACACCACAAAACAATGTCCTTTGTAAGGGTATGTGCTTTGTAGCTATAACATGGCGTTGGAGCTAGAAACACCTATATAGGGAGTAGTCAATCAAGCTTAGTGGTGAACCTTCACATGTGTGGTATCACGAGGGTGGTCCTAAGATGTGTCTCAATGTTGTATCTTTCTATAAAATGAATATGAAGGATTCCTTATTGATATATATTGTCTTTTTGTTGTGCTATTTTTGTGCCTCATGATAGGTTTTGATTTGAAGTCTAGTGAAGGTTCGTAACACTTTATATTAGAGCAACTCTAGTGCGGAGCATGCTAGCTTGAGAGGGAAGCAGGCTCATGGATGATGCGGCAGAGGTCTTACCATAACATGTTGCATGATGTGGCGGAGATCCTACCATAATATGCGCAAGCGATGCGATGACTACGACATGACATGACGTGACATGGCACAACATGACACCCCACGTCGCCATGCCCTCCGTGTTACTTATGAAAATTGGGAGTAAACCTCTTGTGCTAACAAAGTTGAGCGCGAGCTATGGCGTGATAGGGACACAACATACCATTCCTAAATGTCTTGGAGAGAGCTGATGCTTTGAAATGACACTTTCTTTGAAGAGGAGAACAAGCTATGTCGCTATCTCAAAATCACATACAAGAAAAAAGAGTTGCGGTTCAAACTAGTCGAGCAAATGAAATAGACCACCAAAGCGCTAGAGAAGACCCACAAAGGAGTATATGTGTTGTGTAAGCTCAAAGAGAAGGTTGAAGAGTTGGATGAAGATTTGGAGGTTGACTATGAGTTGACCACGGTACGAGAAAGAGCCAGGTTGTGGCAAGTGCTTTTGGATCTAAAGAACCCAAAGAGTAGGCCAACCCATACTTGAAGCGGATGAAAGTCGAAAGAGACCAAAAGCTAAAGAATGGAGTGAAGCTAAACAAAGAAGAACAAAGGAGCCAAGAAAAGAAGAAACATGTGAAATAAGAAAAAGAGTTCTGGCTAGAAGCTAAACAAAGAAGAACAAAGGAGCCAAGAAAAGAAGAAACATGTGAAATAAGAAAGAGAGTTCTGGCTAGATGAAGATGAAGACAAGGAAGAGGATAAGCTCAATACAAATCTTGGAACACCTCGTCCCCAACAAGGAGTCGATTGCTACTACCTCAACTACTACTGTGAAGGCCACTACCAACAAGACTACCTTGAAGATGAATACCTCTGCGTCGAGTAACCCCTAAAGAAGATGGATACTACTATCTCGAAGATTTTCCCATCGACTACCATCCAAAAGGAGATTACCTCTACATAGATTACCCCTATCTCGAAGAATACCAATCTGTATGAGTTGAAGAGGAGGAAGAAATGACAAAGTATTATGTCAAGGGAGAAGGATGGAGAATGGATATGAGCTCAAAAGTAGAAATCATGATGGAGTTAGGATACAAGACAAAGGATGAAGATAGGTGGACATATCAGAAGGATGAACCCTTGTACCCACGGGTTGTAGCCCAGTCGAAAGAAAAACCAATATTAGAAGAAATGGAGTTTGAGAAATGGGAGAATGAGCTCAATCCTTTGATATATGTTGTGTGCCTTTTCGTTGTGCCATTTCTATGCTTGATGATAGGTTGTGACTTGACGTCTCATGAAGATTTGTATCGACCCTCTCCCCCTCCCCCCCCGATTGGAGACCTTCTCATGGGACTTTAAGTCATAACTTGTTATGAGATACAAAATGGCACAACGGAAGGCACACAAGATATATCAATAAGGAATCCTTTATATTCGTGATATCGAAAGATACAACATTGAGGCACATCTTAGGACTACATCCTTATGATGCCGCACATGTGAGGGTTCACCATTGAGTATAGGAAACTATATGTAGAGTGAAAGCCAACTCAAGCTTAGAGTCACTACTACTCCCTATATATGTGTTTCTAGCTCCTAACTCCATGATATAGCTACAAAACCCATACCCTTACACTCACCCCTACTTAATGGATTGCTGTCCTTAGTAATCTTACGGAGGTTTTCTTGACTCATTTTGGGGTCTTAACACAACTCATACTATCAAGTTGGTCATTGTTTGTTGGTCTAGGACTTGACTCATTAGCGGGATCTTATTATGCCTTTTCTATCAAGTTGGTCAGTGTTTGCTGCACTACGACTTTGGGGGTCTTTACACAGCTTATTCTATTAAGTTGGCCAAGGTCTACCCTTCTAGACTTAGTTCTTTTAATTCTTTTACATTCTATTCCAACCCTCGACTCAAGTACATTTGAGGAGTGGAGGTTTCATAGTCCTAACTTGATGTGGCTTAGCTCTTATGGCATTGCATGCCGAGTTTTGTAGGCACGATTCCAAGTTGTGCTGCTGTTGGGGTTAAGGCGTGGTGGCACGGTTGTAGCCATGTTGTGCCACGCCTTAAGGGAGATAGTCCATTGAGTTGCTCCGCATGTACCATTTCTTCCTTTCTTTGTGCCATCACCTTGGGCCTTGGAGACTTGGGTCTATTGGTTCGTTTGCTAGGATACTTTGCCTCTCATTGCTAAGTCAAGAACTTGGGCTATTTTCCTTAGCCTCTTTGTTGGATCTTCCTTACTTGCCTTAAACTTAGACAAACCGGTTGGTTCAGCTTGCCTTCTCACATGGAAGGTGCGATCTTGGTGCATGGCACCTCTTTGGCTCTTCCTAGCCTCATTTGGAGTTGAAGCTCTTGGGGGGGAATGGACTAAGTCATCACACTAAGACCGAATTTTGGTTTGCGGAAGTAGAGGTATCATTGAAGTTCTTGGGGCAACGCCCATATTTGGAGTGCTTGGTGTGTCATGGACCCATAGGAGCAAGATGATAACTCCTTGCATTGCTTGCAGCTTGAATCCGAGATCTCAATCTTTACCAACATTGAGTATGGTCCCAATGTGTTTCATAGTCCAAAGATATTCACCTTAAGAGTGAGTTGGAGAGCCAAGACTCAATTAGCAAGGTTCCCTTCCATGGCCCTAAGTTACCTTGATCAGACCATATTGCGAGCACTTCCTCATGCTCTCCCTTCTTTGAGGCTTTATCCTCTGATTGATTTTGTCCAAGCTCATAAGGGTTTGCCTCTTCGGGCTCAAAGGTGTAGCCAATGACTCCATTGCTAAAGTGCACTTGGTTCCTACTGTGATTCGAATTGGCTGGGATGGGATGTGGCCTTGGATTGAAACCTTGGGTTGCTTCATCCTTAGCCACGAGTTTAGCTTGGGAGGTTTGGAGGCATCTTCATAGTCATCTCTCATCTTGGCTCTATCGGCTTGCCTTTGTTTCTTGGCATGTGGTTTCGGCTTTTTCGTCTCATTGTCATTCTCCTTATTCTCTATTTTTTTCATTCTTTTCGGCCTACGCCGCTTAGATCTATCTTTTGCTTCTCTTCTTTCTTCTTGTTCTTGCTTGAGCCTTAGTCTTCTTCTATCTCTCCTTCTTTGGCCTTCCTATCTTAATCTATATTTTCTTGCTCTCCTTGTTCTAGCCCATCTTCTTCCTTTGGCTTCATCGCTCTCCATACTCGTTCTTCTAACTTGGCTCCTTGGCCTCTTTCTACTTGCTCCAAAATTTTCCTAACTTTCTTCTTGTTTTCTTCTACGCGATTTCTCACATCTTTCTCTAGCTTTTGTTTCTCTTCTAGCTTCTTCCTATCTAACTCTACTTATTCTTCTATCTCTTTTCTTATTCGCTTTTTCTTTGGGTTGTTGGGATAGAGGTGTTCCAAGATCTAGGATGAGTTCATCCTCACCCTTCTCTTCTTCTTCAATATGTTGGGGTAGAGGTGTTCCAAGATCAAAGCTTAGCTTCTCCTCTCCCTTTCCTTCTTCTTCATCCTTTTCTTCTCCTTCACTTATATCATCCTCTAGAATAGAAGTGTTGGCTCCATGTAGTGGATGCCCTACCCAAGGTGCTTTCGCCCTTCCATTCTCATCTTCTAAGTCTCTCCTTATCTACTTCTTCATTATCCTCTTTATCAAAGGCATTTTATGCCTCATAAGAGGGCGCTAATCTAGCCTCACTGTCGATGGGTGGAGGTGTTCCAAGCTCAGGATTGAGCTCATCCTCCCCCTTCTCTTCTTCTAATATTGGTTCTTCTTTCAACTGGGATGCAACCTGTGGGTGCAAGGGTTCATCTTTTTGACATGTCCACCTAGCTTCATCTTCTTTCTTATTGTCTAACTCCATCATAAACTTTCTATCGTTGAACGCACATCCATTCTCCATCCTTCTTCCTTTACATAATACTCTATCATTTCTTCTTCTTCTTGAACTCCTTCAGGTTGGCATCCTTCGAGATAGGGGTAGTCAGTGTAAGGTATTCTCATTTTGGGTGGTAGTCAATGGGAAAACCTTTGGGGTATTCATCTCCTTTAGGAGGATATTCATTATGGAGGTATTGGTCTTTAGGGTAGCCTTCTTGGTAGTAGTCTTTAGGATAGTAGTAGAGGTAGTAGTAGTTGGTTCCTTCTTGTTGGAGACGAGGTGCTCCAAAATTTGGGTTGAGCTCATCCTCTCCCTTGTCTTCACCTTCATCAATCCATGACTCTTCTTCTTCTTTCACCTATTTCTTATTTTCTTGGGTCCTTGGTTCTTCTTTGGTTGACTTTACTCCATTCTTTGGCTCTTGGACACTTTTGGCTCTCATATACTTCAAGTATAGTTTTATTTGCTCTTTGGCTTCCTCTAATCTAGAGCTAGTCTCCCAATTTTACATCAGCATGATTTCTTCTTGCAGCTCTGTGTTGAGGTCTCAAGCCATCTTTACTTGCCACAACTTGGCTCTCTTTTGTACCATGATCAACTGGTAGTCAACCTCCTTCTCCAATACATTTTTGAATGGTATGCCGCACATCCCCATCACACCACAACTCCCTCTCAACTTTGTTGGCACATCAAGTTCTCTTCCAATTTTTAGTAGTAACACGCCCGAGGAGGCATTGCGACATGGGGTGTCATGTCTTATCGTGTCATGTCATGTCACGTTACATGATGTGTTATGGTAGGATCTTCCTCTGCATATGTGATCATGCTTTTCTCTCGAGCTAGTATGCTCTTGCTGGAGTTACTTTGATACCGTGTTATAGACCTTCACGAGACTTCAAGTCATAACCTGTCATGAGACACAAAATGGCACAACGGAAAGGCACACAAGATATATCAATAAGGAATCCTTTGTATTCATGATATCAAAAGATACAACACTAAGGCACATCTGAGGACTACATCCTCGTGATGCTACACATGTGAGGGTTTGTTGAAAGAGAGATTTGAACCAACAGAGAGAGGAGCTACATACTCTCTTCTCTTTTTTTTTCCTTATATCACTAACTCATCTAACTAAAGTGAATACAATACACTAAGTTCTATAAAACCATTCACACAAAGTACAAACTAAGTCTAAAGTCACCGACTTATCTAATGTTTACATGTAGTACAACTAGACAACCTAAGTGTCGGGTACACACAACCTAAAGATAGTAAACCTGAGCTTGAAGTCTTAACACTCCCCCTTAAGCTCAAGACAACATCTGTACACCAAGCAATTATTTAACTGAACTGATCTTTATCCAAAGACTTGGTAAAGATATCTGCAACTCGTTCATCAGTCTTCACAGGCATGAGATTTGCTCTCCTTGCAAGAACCATCTCTTTGATAGAGTTGGTAGTGTACCTTAATGTGTTTAGTCCTGGCATGGTATACTGGATTTATTGCCAGGAGTACACTACTGAGATTGTTGCATAACAAGGTCACTGGAGTATCCACTTGTATGTCCAAATCAGCCATAAGCTTAAGCACACTAGAGTTGGTAGTGTACCTTAATGTGTTTAGTCATGGCATGGTATACTGGATTCATTGCCAGGAGTACACTACTGAGATTGTTGCATAACAAGGTCATTGGAGTATCCACTTGTATGTCCAAATCAGCCATAAGCTTAAGCACCCATGCAATCTCACATGTTGCCAATGTAGCACCCTTGTATTCAGCCTCAGTACAAGACAATGCAACCGTAATTTGCTTCTTGTTGCTCCAGTTGATCATTCTACTTCCAAAGCCAAAAGCATAACCACTCGTAGATCTGCGATCATATGAGCATCTTGCCTAATATGCATCTGTGTATCCAACCAATGTCAAGGGCTTATCTTTCACATAGAACAACCCATAATCTATAATGGACTTAACATATCTCATAATTTTCCTAACAACATCAAAATGTGGCTTTCTGGGCTTTTGCATGAACTAACTTATGAGTCCAATTGCATAACTCAAGTTTGGCCTAATGATAGTCAAGTAGATTAGACTACCACCCATCTACTTGTACATAGTCACATCATTAATTTCAGCTCCAGTGCTAATGTCCAACTTGACATTCTGATCAAGAGGTGTATCTAGTGGTTTACATTCAACCATGCCATATTTCTTTAGTAGTTCCATGGTATAGTGTTTTTGCATCATCCATAAACCATTTTTAGCTTTGATCACCTCAATACCCAAGAAATACTTTAGTTCACCTAAGTCTTTCATGTCAAATTCAGATTTTAGCATCTATATAACATGATATATCCCGAAGTTATCATCACCTATGATTATCAAGTCATCAACATAGATGACCAACACTATCGTCTGTCTTATCTATAAACAGATTGTGATCAGCCCTACCAATAGTAAATCCCAAACTTTGCAAGTAATTACTGATCCTTGCATGCCAGACTTTGGGAGCTTGCTTCAGCCCATACAACATTTTTTTCAGCTTACATACATGATGCTGAAAATCAGGGTGTACATACCCTTCGGGCTGATCCATATAAACATCCTCTTCCAAGTCACCATTGAGGAAAGCATTCTTCACGTCCATCTACTGTAATTTCTAGCCTTTAGCAGCAGCCAATGCGATCACTGTTCTTATGGTTTCCATCTTGGCAACAGGGCTGAATGTTTTCTCATAGTCTAACCCATACTGTTGGGCATATCCCTTTGCGACCAACTTGGCTTTGTACCTCTCTACACTGCCATTTGACTTGTATTTAATCTTGTAGACCCATTTGCAACCAATGGTCTTCTTTCCTTTTGGCAATGGCACAAGATCCCAAGTACTATTTTCAACCAAAGAATCTATCTCCTCATCCATAGTTGTGCACCAATTTTTATCCATCACTGCTTTAGCAAATGTAGCAAGCTCTTTGATCTATGTTACCTTTGTCATATAAGCAAAATGCTTTGCAGAAAAACCATTGTAAGTCAGGCTATCCACATGGTACCTGACTCTTTGCGATCGTGTAAGTTGTAGTGTACTACTCGATTTTCCCCTCTCATGAGGCAGAATATACTTGCTCTGCCTAGTGCCAAGCGTATACACTATTGGAATATCAAGCTCACTGTCTAGATTGTCAGCTGAGTCATAACCTAAAGTGCCAGGTATCATCACACTAGATGCATCATCAGAAGCTTTTTCTTTCCTTTTGCTGTCCAACATATCATATCTCCCCCTCACTAACATACTGGTGTCAGTGGACGGTGAGTCAGAGCTCCATAATCTCCCTGTCCATGGAGATATTGTCGAACTGCTAGAAGATGTCAAAGTAGTACTTTGCTGCGAATCAATTGTAGATACATGTCTAGAAGGCATATATGATGGCACTATAGCCGATGATGCATACCAAGAGGTCATCTCATCAAAGGTGATATCTCTACTCACTAATGTATCCTGAGTAGAGGGATCATAGCATTTGTGTGCCTTCTTCTCTTGCGGATATCCAATAAAGACACACTTATGTGCTTTTTGATCCAACTTTTTCCTTTTCTCATTAGGTATGTACACATAAGCAAGATAGCCAAATACTTTCATGTGACTGACATCAGGCTTGTAGCCATATAGTTTCTCAAATGGTGTCATCTCATGAATACCTACAATGGGAGTCCTGTTCAAGATATACATGGCTGTCATAATAGCTTCAGCCCATTAATAGAGTGGCATACTCTTCTCATTCATCATTGCCCGAGCAACTTCGATCAATACATTGTTCTTCCGTTTAGCTACCCCATTCTGTCGATGAGTGTAGCTATAGTTAAGATGCCTACTATGCCGTTTGCAGCCAAAAAACTATCAAACTCATTTGACACATACTCCCCACCGCTGTTAGATCTCAAGTAAGAGATGTAATAATCAAATTCCTTTTCAACCTACTTTTTAAACTGCTGAAAAACAACAAACACCTCGTCCTTTGTTTTCAAGATATAAACCCAAGTATAGCGACTATAATCATCAATAAATGTCACATAGTGCTTGGAGCCTTCCATGGATACATTGTGGGTTGCCCTCCACACATTAGAGTGAACTAACTGCAATGGTCACATAATGTTTCTTATATGCCTGATAAATGGAAACCTCGATTTTACCAAACTGGCAAGCATCACATACATGCAATATCTGTATACTAAAACTTGGGTAAACCTCTCACAAGATGTTTCTTTTGCATCATTTGCAGCCATGGAAGATTAACATGTCCCACTCTCTTTTGCCATATTTTCAAGTCTCTAACTGTGCCAAATCCATGTGCAAACATTGCTGATTTCAATTGTGGCAAAGTGGCATCAAGAGTAAACATCTTGCCATTCCTATGACTGAGAGCAATCAATTTGTAGCCATTACCAAACTCCTCAATGAAGCATCCATGCTTGTTAAATCGGACCTGCAAATTTTGCTCAGTCATCTGACCCACATACAATAGATTTTTAGTAATTGACGGGACATGCAATACATCATGCAAGTTCTTCTTCTTGCCATCATCGATTACCAAAGGTACTTTGCCTTTATGTTCTATGCTATGCTACATGTCATCCCCTGTGCATACATAGCCATTCTTCTCAAGCACCATATCTGTAAACCAGTCACCATGAGGTGTCATATGATTCGATGCCCTCGAATCAATATACCAAACTGCATCCTCATGAGACTTCTTAGCAGCCATGTCTTTCATATATGTCATGGCAAACAATCTATCCCTAGATGTGTCTTTTGCATGACTGGACGATGTAAAATGTCCATGCTATTTGCCTCTTTGATTGCCCTGCTTTTTCCAATAGTCCTTGGCAATATGACCATACTTTCCACAATAGTGATAATCCTTATCCTTATTAGGATTGTCAGATGGGCGTTGCTGTCGCCAGGAGCCTCTGCCTCTAGGGCTAAATCTCCCCCTGCCTCTAAAATTTCCACCTCCTCGTGCATTTGAACCCTACTGGTTATTATTGCTAGATGAGAGATTTTGCTGGCCTTCTCTGTTAGAACCATAACCTCTAGCATGATTGCCATGACTGCGTTGATTCGAATAAAATACATCATCCTTGTTCTTGGAGCTGCCAGAACTTGTAGCCAAACCCAATTTAACTTCCTCATGAATGAGTAATGCAACTAGCTCATTAAAGTCTAGCATTGCAGCCCACACAGATACGGAGGTATCGAATGACTTATATTTAGGTCCCAAACCATTTAATGTCATTGCAACCATGTCTTCATCCGCAACCTGTGTGCCAATGGTTGCCAGCTGATCCACAATGGTCTTAATCTTTGTGACATAATCCAGTATAGATTTGCCTTTTCTATCCACGTTGTTAAATTTCTGCTTGAACTGTATTTTCTTGGCACTTGTAGTTGTGCCATAATATCTGATCAGAATGTTCCATTCATCTTTTGGTGACTTACAGTTCATGATCTGCATAACCATAGCATCCGAGATACATAGAGATAGCCAATGTAAAACCCTGCAAGCTCTTTCTGTCGAAGATTGTTGTGCTCGTCTTTGATCAACTGTAGGCCTCTTTGGGAGCTCAGGTTCAACTTCCGCTCCAATCATCAACTCCCAGTATCCTTTACCTATCAAGAAGTCCTCTATGTGGAACTTCCATATGGCATAATTGTTACTATCAAGCTTTTCCCCCACTATCCAGGTTATGTTGCCGGCCCTATCTGCATTAGCCATATTGTACTAGACAATATCTAGTCACTACCTGACTTCCTGCAAGCCAACAAGTCTAACTGACTAACTGCAATCTTTGACTATTTATGACAGTTTTCTGTGACAAATTCACTGCTGAAACCAGACTATTTCAGCCCCTTAACATCTCGATTCCATCCACAAACATGTGGCATAACCTGTAGGTACATCAGTCAACACATAGACCATGTAGATGCTTTAACACTGTCTCATGTAACCTTACTACAATCAAGCAAACATGTAGTCTAAAATTTGTAGACTGTCAATAACCAACCGTTAATTCACAACCAAAACAAAAGTTTATACATGTCATACATGCTTCGAAAATTCCCAGACATCTGCTAGTACATGTAGAAGTCCATACATGATCATACGGGTATAAACTCGTGCATATACATCAAGTACAAGTGTTATAAATATACTCACTGGTTGCAGACAGCCAAGATACATGACCATACTAGCATCCATAAACTCTATCTTCAAGAAGCAATATCATATAATGCATTTACTGTTTGTAACCAGCCAAGTAGATGTCAATGCATTTGTTTTCAACTTCAACCTTCAGCATTCAATAGCCTCCAATACTCTTCTTGATCCATCAGATATTCAGATTACATATTCCAGGTTATACAAATGATAGAAGCCTTCTAATGTCATGTATTGCTTCAGTAAAAGACAATGCTTGCTGTCCACATTAAATGTCAGTTTTCAGCCTGTGAAAAATTTCCAGATCTGAATATTTTAGCAAAAAATTCCAGCTCCAAGGTATAAAATCAAATCCATATGTCCTCCTTGCATATATCTATGCTCCGATGATGCTTTTGGGTATGTTAGAGAGCTCCAAACTCATGTCAGAGATACATACATGCTGTATATTGTCTGTATATAACAGACAATCTTCAATTCTAGACTCGTAACTAGTTGTTCTAGCTCATATATCATCTCCAAACCAAGAAATAGCATATCAAGACATTAAAGGACCTTCCAAGAAGCATTTCCAAGAAATATATAGCCTAGTAAGTGTTTGTTGAGTTTGTTGGCAGCCAAGGAGACTCCCTCAGTATCGGGCACAAACATGCAGACTGGTATGATGATCACAACAACAACTCCACAACGAAATGATGACCAATTCTTGCTCTTGAGCTCTCACTTAAGCCTCCACAATGCTCCAGACAAGTCACAAACAACCTCTTGAGCAATGGAAAATCAAATGATACAATGCATACCTTCAACATGAGCAATGGCAGTTAGCCCCTCTTGTCAAGAACCATGAATCTTCAAGTTCCAAGTTTGCTTCACAAATGCTATCCACCACAGAGCCCATTCATGGCTTTGATACCATGTTGAAAGAGAGAGACAGATATTTGAACCAATATAGAGGAGCTACATACTCTCTTCTCTTTTCTTTTCCTTATATCACTACTCATCTAAATGAAGTGAACACAACATACTAAGGTCTGTAAGACTATTCACACAAAGTACAAACTAAGTCTAAAGTCACCGATTTATTTAATGTCCGCATGTAGTACAGCTGGACTAGCTAAGTGTTGGGTACACACAACCAAAAGATAGTAGAGCTAAGCTTGAAGTCTTAATAGGGTTCAACACTGAGTATAGGGAATCACATGTAGAATGGAAACCAAGCAGAGCTTAGAGTCACTACTACTCCCTATATATGTGTTTCTAGCTCCAATGCCATGCTAGTCACTACTCCTCCCTATATATGTATTTCTAGCTCCAACGCCATGGTATAGCTACAAAGCCCATACATTTACATGCATCCCCCCCCCCCCCCCCCCCCCACACACACACACACACACACACACATACAAAAAGGGAGAAGACCTACCTTTAGGATGATCTCATCCTAGTACATACAGCCCATCGAAGAGAGTGCATGCCATCAATCATGGAGGGTTACAAGTGGGAAATGGGTAGTTTATAGAGACGATTGGGTCATCATCATAGAGATCCCATGATGGGGTGTGGTCTATGGGACATGCTTGAGATTTGCAGCGTGGAATTGCAATGTAGACATGAGGATTGACATGGACATGGATATCACCTAGTACATAGACTCACAAAAGCCCAAGTGTCCACCTACTAGAGGTGAGAGGTTATAGATGGGAAACAACCGGCCATGGTGAGGCACAATCATGTGGTGGGGCTAGAGGGCCAGGAGGGGTGGTAGTTCTATATAGGAGGAGTTACAACATTTTGTGTAGGTCATGAGGAGATGAGGAGGATTGCTTCATGCGGATTCAATACATACAAATTGCCCACGGGACATGTATATTGTAGTATGCTACTTTTCCCTAGCAAGTTCTGCATATGCTATTGCAAGGGGAGGTCACCCTATCTATCACTATATGAGGATATTGTGCATTACTCCAACATAGGGGATGTTCTCTTAGTTGGAGATTTTAATGCAATTATGTCAAAGGGATGAGTACCATCCTTTGAGAGCAAGGATCCTATGTATAGAGAGCTAGCATAAGAGGAGATAGGACTTAGCAGGACATCATAGGACATTGTAGTGCATAGATTATGGAGACCATTTGTTGGTGCTAGGAGGTGCATATGTACTAGCCATTCTTAATGTCATAACTAGATGACTAGGATTGGATGCTCTCACATGCTTTTGACATACGCATGCATCTCTGATCCTAGATATAGATCTCCTCATGTCCCATTGTAGTAGCTACAAATCATTCCTACCTTCATTTTAGCTTCACTTGATATGATGTGGCTTCACCATGGAGATGTTTTCAGTTATTCCCCATGTATAATTTTATTAAAGAGATAGCAAGTGCTACTTAGACCACTTGTATTGGGCCTTGCAAGACATGGATCCATACATATCCTTAAGAGTTCATGACACAACTTGCTTTTACACAATACCTTGGTTACCACATATTTCCCTCACACTTGCCCTCCTTTGACCCCTCCAAGCAATAATATCCCATATAATACTTGGTATGATGAGAAGTGCCAAGAAACTTAGGCTTGCCTCCATCAAGAGAAAGTATGGGGGGCTTGTACACATGGCTAGGCACACACAATCTTTTGTTGCCTAGTGTAGAGAAAGTAGAGGGCATAGCTAACCAAGTTAGAGCATGAGCTTTATTAGCTATTCTTGGGGTACGATAGCAAGGTGATGTGGAAGGCATTTTAGGAGCCCAAAGCCGATCTCCCTACTACCTCTCTAAACACATGGCACACACATGCTACTTGGCTCTATTAGGTGCTTGGAGAGCATTCTCTAAATAACAGATTGCAAACCCATCTTAACCTTCTTCAACACTATTATGGTCTAAGATGCCATTGATAGACTCTAGAATGATTGAGCATATGGCCATGATCGACTTGTAGTAGAGACACGTTGTCACCACTCCTAGATCACCTGCTCAATAGTGCCCTTTGCAAAGGCTTCCCTACTAGTTGGTCACCTAATACTTAGGTACCAATATTCAAAGCTAGATATCCTAAGGTTCCCACTAATTATAGAACCATTATGGTTGGCCACATGCTAGCCTAGCTTTATGGATTTGTACTAGAGCATGACCCGAGCAAATTGGTAGAGATGCACCAACAATAGGCATGTGGATAGATAGGGTTCAAGAGAGAGTATTCCACACTCAACCACATTCTCACACTTTGAGCTATCATTGAGGCAAGTAGAGCACATGGGAGATGGATCTATTGTTGCTTTGTTGATTCCTGCAAAGCTTTTGATATAGTGCCACAAGCTAGGCTCATGCAAAGACTACAGGAGTTGGGGGTCCCTATTGAGGTGCGGTGGGGTGCCTTGGTTGTGTATGAAATAGTCACATTGGTGAGGTCTGAGCTTATATAGACAATTAGTGCCACAATTTACATATAATGGTGAGATAATGGAGTAGGTCTAAAGATTTTTCTACATGGGGATTACTTTTGTGGAGCCAAGATTCACTATGAGAAGAGTAGCTGAGGCCAAAGTGACCTTAGGCTATGCGACATTAGGAGCCATGGAGAACCAATGTGTGCACATACGATTCTAGGAACCAGAGACAAAACTTTGGCTCTTTGATGCATTGGTTACATAAAGAATTTCTACATCAAGCTCCTATTTGGGGATCAAGTCTCTATCATTGGAGGAAAGCTACGATAGAACAATCACTAGTTTTTTGCATCTATGAGCTTCTTGGATTTATAAGTTATGGGGTGTCCATCTTGCACCAACACTCCCCCAATGCCATAATCTAATGCATTTGTAGAGATTTTGAAGGGCTTTGTAAAGTTGGGCACTTTGAGTACAAGGGTTTGACTCATACATTTTTTCATTAGCTTGAAAGAGGCATGTTGTTCGCTTCTCCATGTGAAATTGCCATCTTCTTTGGTGAGGTGGGATAGTGGTGCAGCTACTAGACTATAATCCTTGATGAACCTTCTACAAAACACTATGAATCCTAAGAATTCCCAAACTTCCCTCACGATCTTTAACACAAGCCAATTCTTTACTACTACTTTCTTGGGGTCTACTTTGATGCTAGCCTTGCCTATAATGAAACCTAGGAATTCTAACTCCTTCATTGCAAACTCACATTTTTCAGGCTTGGCACACTGTTTGTGTTGTCTCAACTTCCCAAAAACAAGGTGTAAGTGTCTTTTGTGTTCCTCTAGAGTTTTGCTATACACTAGGAGATCATCTATGTAGATAATGATAAAGACATCTATTTTGGGCTAGAAGACTCCATCCATTAGGTCACAAAAGGTGCCTGGCCCATTATTCCAAACCCTAGGATGAGCCAGTCAAAGCTTCCATATCGGGTATGAAAGGTTGTTTTGGGAATGCCTTCTTCTGGTATAAAAATCTGATGGTACCCTAACCTAAGGTCTATATGGCTAAAGCATTTGGCTCCAAGTAGTCTATCTAATAGATCTTCAACTAAGGTCATGGGATACTTGTTCTTGATGGTGATCTTATTAAAAGCCCTATAATCTACACATAATCAGAGTCCCCCATCCTTCTTCTTGACAAACAACATTGGGGCACCCTTGCTCTTCCAATTCATGTAATTGTTTCTTCAACTCCATGAGTTCAGTGTGATTCATACAATAGGGGACTCTAGCTAGTGGGAATACCCCAAGGATTAGCTCAATCTTGTGGTCTACTTCTCTTTTGGGGGGTAGGCCTTTGGGTAGTTTAGCTAGCATCACATCCTCATATTCCTCAAGTATTGCTTCCACTTCTATATTGCCAACTTGGGGTTTGGCCTTCTTGGTGACCTCTTGCTCAATGGGTTGAATCATGTGTAAATACACCATGTCTCCTTGATTTACTAATTTCTCCACTTGTTTGGTACTGCAAGTCATGATGCGAGGCCTAATATGGGTAATGTGTTGAGGCAATGCTTGGGTTGGTGCTCTTTTGTTAGGTACTGGTTTCACCATTTGGCAAGAGACTCCACGTTTGTTCTCCTTCATCTACACTTTGACTAATGTCCTACTTGCTTGGAAGTTGCATTCTTTCACAGTGTACTCTAACGCCTTCTCCTTGCATATCCAACATGATCTCATTAAGTCCCTTCCTAAACATTGCAATGACATACTTGTCATAGAACTCCAGGCCTAAAGTGACTTCAAAATCATCCATGGGAATGACTAAGAAGTTGAGTTTGGCCTTCCATTTCCTTGCTTCTACTTGCACTGTAAAGACCTATTTGACTTCCTTGGCTTCTCCTTGTGCAAAGGTTACCATTAGCCCTTTTGGGGCCTTAGTCAAATTGAGTTCATGTTTGGCTACACAATTTGGGGTGGTAAAGTTGTGGGTGGCTCTTGTGTCAATCATGATGGCTTGTTCCCCTTCACTCACTCGGACTTTGAGGTATAAGTGTTGGACCATTGCTACACGGGCTGCCATGCATTGGGAACAGGCACTAAATGTCCCCACCCTTGGGTGGTCTAAGCTCTCTTCGCTTCCACTAGGGATTTCCTGGATACGCAGAGGTTGTGGCTCCTCTCCTCCATACGCATTGGTGCATGCTACCCTAGACCCACTTGATGAGGCTGTGTCATCCATGGGATATTTGTTTTAATAGTGGGATCCCCTGCACTTGAAACATCTAATCCCTGTGCTTGAGGCATGGGGTCTCCACCATGATGTATTTGATCCTACGGACCCATATGATGCACTTGGGGTTGGTCGATGGTTCTTTCCCCATTTCCCAATCGCTCCTCTTAGCACGAAGGTGGATCGTGACATTGACTGGGGTTATTTCACGACCGGACCCCGTACCTCTGGGAATGGGCCTTTAGGGGTATTGGGTCTCAGGGTCCAAGAGTTGTTGGTGAGGTTGGTGTTGAATCTAGTCTGGCTCCCTTAGACTGTCCTTCTCCCTTCTAGGTCAACTAGTCTTTTAGCCATCCTCATGGCCTTAGCTAAACTGGTTGGTTCATATCTCTCCACGTCTCTTTTGGCCCATTCTTACATGCCAAATAGAAATCCATGTAACTTAATATCAGTGTCCATGTTGGGTAGTTGCTGCATCAACTGACTATATTTGCTAACATACTCCTTTATCTTTCCTTGTGTTTGCTTGAGATTTCTCCATTCATCTCTAACTTTGAATTTCTCCATCTTTGGAATGAAGTAGTCTTTGAGTTCTTCCCATGAAAAGATAGTGCATCCTTGCTCCCGTTCTAGTATGTACCAACTAGCACCGTCCTTCTCCAAGTAGATGGCTGCTACTTCTCCCTTCCTGTCTTTAGTGATCCTAGTATACTTCAAGTATCTATCTACTTACACAATCCACTTCTTTGATATCAACCCGTCTCTCTCTCTTTTGTACTTGTGGGCTGGGGCATTTTGAACTTGCCATCTCACTGTCCTCATCTTCCTTATGGGTCTGTCTTTTATATTTCTTCTTGTTCTTGTTATTACCGCCTGCTTCAACTACCTTCTTGTCTTTCCTTGTATCTTGAGCTCTCCTAGAAGTTTTGTCTCTAGCTAAACTATCCATCTCCTCTTACATTTTGTGCCTTTTCTCCTCTTCGTGTTGCTATTGTCAGAAGTGGTGCATCAATGGAAGCATAAATATGTGCTGAAATAAACTGTTGAACACAAGATAAAATAAAAGAAAGAGAGAACACAATACAAATGAGAACTCAGATATATGCTTGGGAAATGGAATCCATATATCAAGACATGAGACAGTACAGATGCAATGTGAGTCACTGGCTGTGGAGGCACTGGCACCTGCTCCCTCTCTCCAAGATCTGTCAGGTGATGAATGAATGAGGAGGAGGGAGTCTGACAATATATAGGCCAAATAAATGCCAAAAATATGATTGGTTGGCCAACATTAAATGCTGGTCGACTGGTTGCAAATAATGCCTAAAACACAATAAAAGATGGCAAATAAAATGCCTAAATAATCTCTAAGCCTAGCCTACTATACCACAGGTGTAGACTCAACCATGACTAATCTGCTAACAGCTATATCACCCACTCTTTTTAGCCCTGCTTCACTTCTACTTTTCTTCACTTTTTCTCTTCTTCCTCCATTTGCATGCTACTCTAGATTGAGTCCAACAAGCCTGACATGCCCTCCAATTGCCTATATAGGCCAACTACTTTCTTCTCTTGAGCTACTCTCCATTCTTGACCTTGGCTCTTCTTCCTCTCTTTCACTATTGGGGTGGGTGCATTCTCTTTGTCGTCCTCCATGTTGTCATGGGAAGCCCCACCTCAGCTTTTGGTGTTGTTGACATAGGGAAGCCGCATTTTGCCTTTGGATGGTGGTTGTGCCGTGGGAAAGCTACGTCACGTCTTCAGATCTTGACGTGTGTCAGGGTCACTGTGTCGGGGGTCGTCACAACAGGGGTCGATGCGATGGGGGTTGACACGACGAGGGTCGTCGCGACATGGGGCGTCATGACGTGCATCGTCTCAACACGATCGTCGGGGCACCGGATCTCCTCTCTTGCTTCTGTGAGAAATCCTTCACTTTGAGCAAGAGTTGCTCTGATACCAAGTGTGATGCACCTGCACTTGTTCATTCACTCAACATGGCATAGAAAGGTAACATGATATGTGAGAGCAAGGTATACTCTTGTATTATTCAATGAAAGAAATGATACAACATAGGCACATCCCAGGACTTCCATTAGGTGTTTTCTTGGTTGTTTAGTCATTGTTGAGTCAATACAGACAAACAACAATAATAAAAACATTGCAACTATTATGCATAAGGGAAATACTTTGTGATATTTCTTATTGGAATGTTTGCAAATCCATTTTTCTTGATTTTGATAGTGTAAGATGTATCAATGTGTGTCGTATTTTTCATACTTCTTTCCTCTTCAAGTAGAACTAATAATATTCATAGGACATGGTATTGGATCCTTTTCTTGAGCACTTCAACTCTTTGGTCAAATTTTGGTGCCATGCTCTCAAGATTAAGCCTATTGCATCTACATATTTTCCAAGTTCTTCAACATTTGCTAGTAGGGTCTTCAAACTTTTCAACTTGTTGACTATTGTTGCTATACATTTCCAATTTTCAACTCAAGCTTCTAATAAAGTGCTTACCCTTGGTTCCAATTCTTTAGAGTACGCCAAGATCCATATGCATTCTTTGCTCCATCTATGTGGTGGATAAGTCATTTGCAAGACTAGTTACAAAAATGCTAAGTACTTGTTTATCATTCTCCTTTTTCTTAGGAGTTTATTGTTGTGCCCCTTGTTCTTGAACAATTGATCTCGTAACTCAAGAGGAACTAGTTGAAGATTGTTGTTGTTGATTTTGAGCTACAAAAATAACACTCATTTTTCTTCATGAGGTAGTCTTTCATCTTATCATGCCTAGTATGGAAACTAGTTTCACCAAATTCACTCGTCTTGGAATCCATTTTGTTGAGGAGGTAGAATTTCTTGAACCCTCTTAGCAATATATTTCTAGGCATTTCATCCAAGAAGGCCCTATTATACGAAAGAAAATTGTGCTACCTATCTAGAGTACAACAAAAGTGGCATGGTTTATCTAAGGGTGAGACATGAAGAGAATTCCTTGCCATTAGGGAAACACAAAAAGCTCCACTCAATACAATATATTTTGGGCCATATGAAATAATCAAATCTATGGGTCAACAAGCTTATAAGTTGAGACTACCATGGTATCTCAAGATCCATGATGTATTTCAATTTATCTACTTTAAACTTATATCCCTAAATCAGATCATGTCATGTCTTAGATAACAAAAAAAAATTAATGTTGTCTAAGGAGTTCTTAAAATGCAATTTGAAAGATTTTAGATACAATGTGGGAAGAACAAGTGCATGATAGGACCTTAGTGTGTGAGGGTCCCATGAGAGAAGGGATACACAGTCAAGACAAAGAGATAGATACAAGGCACTCACTTCAATTCTCTTTAATGGTAGTTTCCTTTAAGTAGACTTTATAACATGCTAGTTACAGTATATTTGGAGAGCTTCAAGGGTCACTCACAATCATATGCTTAACCCCTAAATGGGTGGATGAACCCCTTGATTGTCTTCATGTTTTGCTAGGTTCTTGAGGTCCCTCGAGCCAATGTCTTGAATGTCTTAGCACTAGGTGCTATAACATCAAAGTAACTCACATTACACTCCCAAGAAAAGCTTGAACAACTTGTGTGTGTGAACTAAACCTCTTTAAGGTATTATATCATTGCTTGTTATATTTAGTTAGCATCCCTAAACCATGCTTTTTTGGCTAAGGTTCTATCCTCATACTTTTTTTTTTTGCAATTTTCTAGTTCATGATAAATATTTAAGACTATTGAAAAGTTTATTTTCTTGATTATAACTAGTTAGCATATAAAAGACTATAAAAACACTAAAATATTTATGTTTGTATTGTAAATTATATTCACCATTCTTAGATTGGAAAATAGGTTCATTTTTTACGTAAATCATAGGTATTTGATCTTATTTGTGTATACACTGCAATAATTATTACTATATCATTTTATACACAATAAGAACCTATATTAATAAAAAAATTAAAAGTAAGATCATAATGAAGATTTATATTTTTAGTTTTGATTATAAGGGGTATTTATGATATGTGAACTTTTAGAGGTATTAGCTTCTAGCTATGGCGGCCTTTTATTTTGGCTCTAGCTTTGCCTCCACACTTGATCTTCATGCCTTCTTTGGTGAACCATGTCGATCTTCTTAGTCTCTTTGGACTTCTTGATCTTCATGTTTTTCATCTTTACTTGGATAAGGCTTTGGATCCATACTTGGAAAGAAAACAACACATATTGTTTTCTCTCTTGGGTGCAATACATTTTGAAAGCATTAGATTGATATATTTCTGGTAGAGTTGTCAGGTTGGGTTGACAAATTTTGATTAACATGGACACAACATTGATTTGGAGATAGCTTCATGGCTTTAGAAGTAAGAACTTAACTTTTATTACAACACTATTATGTGGATCCATCATGGTATGTTAATGTCTAATCTTTCTTTCTCTTAGAAACAATGAACACGCTTACTTTCAAGGATTTGATGTGAAAATGACTTAGAGTAATTGACTGTATCAAATGACAGACAATCCCAACTTTGAAGAAGATGAGATATCACTTTCTTTGAGAATCAATATGTGTCTCAATCGACAAAGTGCTACTAGTAGGGAAAAAATATGAGGTTTTCCTTTGAGCTAGGGGTAGCTTAATTTTCTACCTTATTGCCCCTAAGAGGCCTAAAGAGATTCCTTGTTTGAACTCTGTGCCATCATCCGATTTGATTTTGCACCTTCTACATCACCTCTCTATAAAATTGTCTCTATATTTGCTATTGTGGAGGATCTTTACCTTAGAATAACAAATTATTGATTAAAAATTCACGAAATCCAAATTACAAGAAGAGAAAACAAATTGAGAAAGCATGCATGATACAAGATTGGGTACAATCTCCCCCCATGCATGGGTGAGCACCTTTCCCATGCATGTATTTATGAATTGTAATAAGTTTTTGTGCTTTAAAATAACATTGAAAAGCATTTCGTTTTTGGGCCTTTGCTTTTCTTGTACGAATGCCATGATTTTTCTCCAATATTTGTAACTCTTATTAAATAAACCTAAAATAATGTTTACAAAGATAATAATCAAGCCTTCTAGACCTTACTAGACAACAACATCTAAATGAATAAATTGTACATGTGCAACTATAATTTCCTTACTCTAAGAAGCATATACAAATACAATAATTCCATACTATGAAGTGCTCAACTATAATTAATTAGTTTGCATTAAAATACATTTTCTCAAAATATTAATTTCACATAACTCCGTCTAATCATTTCCTCACCATAACACAAAACATATTAGTATCCTTCAAATTTTCTACCAAGTATAATGCAACCAATGATGCACACACCGCTATGGGTAACAAGCCACAGATCATGTGGAAAGTAGATAAAATCCACAAAAAAGAAGAAGTAAAAATTAACTTATTTTCATAGTGAATTCTAGTAAATATCATAAACACTATAATTTCACAACATTTCCTGTGGGTTAAAAAACACAATTATCCCCGATTGATAAAACAAACAAAACCACATGTGTCAATAGCCATATGCTAGTATTGCCTAATGTAGTGAATTTGAATTCTTCCTATGAAAATAAAGATCTATGGATTTTCACAAAACACTACCTCACGTGGTGACTCTATGCTCATGAGACATTAATGTATTTCGACTTGAATTGTGGGCATTTATTAGATGGCAGAAGTTAGTTGACTTTTGGATTCACAAAGACTCTTCCATAAAATGATTTCTATGCTTCACTAGATATCTATAACGATATTGATTTTTAGTTCTAGTGGTGGTCATGTCATGGATGGAAATAACTATTTCAAGTATTAAAATTTCTATGCTGTCTTAAGATCATCTACTACTAGAATCATTGGTGGAGTTCCCTTAAGAGGTTTTAATACACTAATATCAAGAGAATTATGAATTTGTCAATGAGAAAGAATGTCCATTCTTGAAGTCAAAGTAATATTGGATGCTCTTCAATGTTTTAGTCTCCTCTTTTCAATATGCGACCATAATAAATCATGTAAAAATTATGTAAGATTTCTCAATTAAAAATTTATATCCTGAAGTTGAGCTAAAGTAGGATAATGGTCTTGAATAATGATATCATCTAGCATAAATAAGTTTGATGGGTCTATGGCTTGATTGGCTAAGAAATTAGTATCATATAAAGCATGAATTTGATAATAATGATGATATATAGTGAAATTGATATAAAATTTATAGATATAAAATAAATAATAATTACCTAATGTAAATTTTATTTTAAAATGAATATTAAATTCTAAGTTTATAAATATACCAATCAATTTACTTAGAGTAGATGTTTGAAAATCAAGTATAAAGTATTAAATCTAATCTCATTATTATGGTCAATTCCTATTCATGCATTAATTAATTCATTTCTAGATTCAAATAAGGGAGATTATCCTATCTTTCTTTTCTTCAAATTCTAACATATTTGATCTTAAATAAGTAAGCCTAAATAACTAGATTAAGCTAAAGTCAACTTTAATATGCAATTTTCTTTTTGAGATAAGAATATTCTTAAGCTTTCCTTTACAAAGGGATTTTATCCTAATAAAATCTTCATATTAAAAATCGTAAGGAAATTATTCATAACTATAGTTCTATAATATATTTTTATAATGCGAGAACTGATATTAATAAGGTAAAGGTAAATGCAGTTACAGCATGAAAGTTATGCCCCTTGGCCTAAGCCAAAACACAGAGTTTCTTACAAAACAGTTCAAAGATCCATTGCGAATCCTTGAGCTGCTTCAACACTAGTAAAATCTCATCCTTTAGTGAACCTATAGCATCATCAGTGCTCTTGATAGTGCAAGAGTTGTGAACACACATGTATTTCTCCATGACCAGATAAACTTCAAGGTGATGGTAGACATGAGACTGATCAACCTCCAAGTATCATCGTCCAGTGAGCCTTGATCACCAAATAGGACCAATGAAAAGCTCAACCTGTCATTCAAATTTGCTTGTCTAATCCACTGCTTCGCTTTCCTCCAAATAGACCTCACTTGTACACAATCCCAAAAAAGATGTTTATCAGCATCCATTGCTCTCTTGCACAAGGGACATAGAGGGGACATTTGTATTTTGTCAGCTAGATGGCACTTGAGAGGGAGCTTCTTAAGCAACAGACACCAATGAAATGCATTCAGCTTAAGAGATGGTGTAGCCTCCCAAAGTCTTTTAAGTCTCCTTCCAGGTTCTAAAGCTCCCCTGGAGGACCAAGTCCAAAATTTTAGTAGGATAGTCCACGGTTGAGTCACATCCATCTTCTTGAGAAGAGCCAGTGATAGGTTGAGGGATTTATCAGCCATATTCTCTAGTCCATCCCTCCCATTCTTTCTATCTTGTGTGATTAGGTCCCAACTGATTTGAGACTTAGATCTCTCCCCATTTCTAAACCATAAGAGATCTCGCATCAACTTCTCAATTTTGCCCTAGGTAGAGTTACTGAAAGGCATCTAAGAGGCAATGTTTACAATTGCATATGAGAGGAAGGTCTTAATCACTATGATTTTACCCGCAAAGGAGAGAGAGTTTGCCATCCACTTTTTACCTTATCCTAGAATTTTGTCAGAAACTAGTTGAATCTCTGGGTAAGAGATATGCCTACTCCTATGGGGGCACCTAAATACCTAACAATCTCACCTGGCTTGACTATTTTAAATCCCAACTGTATCACCCAAGTCTTCAGGTTAGTCCATGAGAGCCAAAAGAGCTCTAACTTAGAAGCGTTGATTTTAGAGGCAGATAGTTCAAAGAACTCCATGTAGATACTCATCAAGTTGTTGACAAACTGCTAATCAACTTGCACAATTGATGCATTATCATTAGCAAAAAATTGTACTGCATTCACTGACCCATCCGACAGTGCCAAGACTTGAATAGCCCCTTTTTGAATAGCCTTATCAATTTTCCTGAGTAATGGATCCATGATGAGAGCAAAGAGCAAAGGAGCCAAAGGACAACCCTATTTGATGGATCTCTCTAGTTGGAAAGGAGATGTGAAGGAGCCATTGATGTTAATAACTACTAAGGCATTGCTATAAAGACATGCAAACATTCTAGAAAAGATAGATCCGAACTTCATTGCTAAAAGAACATACCGTACAAATGACCAACTAACTCTGTCATAATCCTTGTCCCAATCCATGTTAATTAGAACAAAGTCAGTGTCCTGCAAGGCAAGAGAGTAATCCATTGAGAGAGTCAAATTTAATACCACATCATGTATCTTTCTGCAAAATACAAATCCATACTGCCTCTCATGGATAAGGTTAGCAAACAAGTGCTTAACCCTTAAAGCCAAGGTCTTGGCCATAGCTTTATAGGTAAAGCTCAAGAGAGTGAGTGGTCTCCAATTGGTCACCTTAGTGTGATCATGGGATTTAGGAATAAGTTTAATCACCCCACTATTCCAATTTTTTTGAAATAGTTTAGCAGGTGTCCTTTCCAGGAGCTTTTCTAGGTTTCATGATGAACACTGCATTTTTAACCACCTCCACTGAGAAAGGCCGATCCAACAAAAGGGCTTGATTAGAAGAGGTGGAAGTCAATTCTTCTAGAAAAGAGCCAACACATTGCTCATAATTGAAAGGAGTGGGAGGAATAGACCCAGCAATTGCAGCCAGATGGTTTTTAAAAATAGTTTAGATTGAAGTATTTGATCCGTGGCCATCTTCCCATCTTGATCCAGAATTTCAGCTATAGTTTCTTTTTTTCGCTTAGCTTTCAATTGAGAGAAAAAAGACTTGTTGGGTCCATCACCACCAGACTGCCCACTTACCCTTTAACTGAATCTTAGCTATTCTTATAGCTTCTTCTTCAAGTAGGCTTAAAAAATTATCAATGTCTCTTAGACAAGTCTGCATGCATGCATCACCTGACTCACTTGCAAGGGCAGCTAGAACTGAGCTCCTAGCACTGGTAGCCCCTTCCAAGGACTTTCTTCTTAATGCCGCTTTATTCCTGCCACAATCCTTTGCAACCCAAGTAACTGCATCCAGAGCCTTTTTCCAACCACAAACAGGAGAGCCTTTAGTAGCTCTACTCCAAGCATCCTTAATCCTCTTAACAAAAACTTCATCATGTAGAAAGGGTGCATTCAAGTGGAAGGGCGGTGACCCCTCATTGTTTTCTAACAATAGAGTAAGTCTAAAGGAGATGAGAACCCGCACATGACAAATGACATCACTTCATCCAATGGCATGTACCTCACACCACCCCCTATCCACCATGCGCCACATGTAGCATATACTCTGTCCAACTTGCTACCATGCCAAATGCGCCCAATATGTTTATTATGCTAGGTAAACTGCAGATCACCTTTTTGGTCAGAGACCAAAGCAATATCCCTTAGTTCACAAGCATTTTCAAAGTGCTGCCAACTCTCTCTTTCCACCAAATTCATGGTGCCATTTCCATGAGATCTATCAATGCCATGCAAGGTCATGTTCCAATCACCCCTCATCAGGGCATTCAATCCATCCAAATGCTATTGCAGAAATTCCCATAGACTAGCTCTCTAGTTAGAATTATTGGGGGCATAAATCGAGCATAGCAAAAACACCTTAGTGTAGTAGGAGACGTTGATTCCTATATACCTCCCATCACCAACTGTAAAGGCCAAGCAAGCCATCGGCTCATCCTTGACTAGCATCATGGTGCCCCATCTACCTTTGGATGTGATGTCAGAAAAAGAACTATACCCATCAATCACAAATTTGTCACAGTCATCCTCGCCTAGCTTAATCCCCTACAAGGCAATAGCATGAGGTTTATGCTCTTTAATTAATCCATAAGCCACCTTCTTGTGAAGGTCAGAGGCAAATCTGTGCACACTCCAAGTACAACATTTTAACTTAGAGGAGAGAGAAGCCCTCTTAGAGTAGTGAGGGAGGATCTTCAATAAATTCATGACCATCCAAAGGTGCATATACATTTCTGTCAACTAGAGGATTCATTGCAAGGCTTTTGATTGAGGGTTTACGACTCTTTTTCTTATCACCCTTCAAATCCATCAATTTGGGGGGCATATTCTCCTTGTCTTTACTAGCAGAGCTACTGTTAGCAGAACCATAAGATACCTTGGGGTTGCATGGGAGATCTTTGAGAGACGAGGTCACAACAGATAACCAGTTCTATAATATTTTTGTATTGAATGATATGTTGATTAATATGCAATTTTCTTTTTGGGGTAAGAATATTCCTAAACTCTCCTTTGCAAAGGGATTTTATCATAATAAAATCTTCATATAAATCGTAAGAAAATTATTAATATGGAATTTTCTTTTTGAGATAAGAATATTCCTAAACTTTCCTTTGCAAAGGGATTTCATCTTAATAAAACCTTCATATAAATCATAAGAGATTTATTCATAACTATAGTTTTATAATATTTTTGTTTTGAATGATATATTGATTGAATGAATCCTTTAATTGATATATACTTGGGTACAAGAAGTGTTTGCATCTCTTTGAGGGGCCATAGTGATCTTGAGTTACATAATTGAGGACATTGATGCCAATAACTCCTTACAGAGCTTGAAATTTTTTTGAAACTTTGTATAAGTGGGACTTGTATCTTGCTGTGAGAATAGTATATAAAGCAAATACTATTAGAAAATCACATTCATATGTTTTTTTTTGTTGGTCTAAAGTGTATTTGTCGAGAGGAGTTTGTCTAAAATAACCCCTTGATATTGTGAATTCTATGTGCTACAAAAATGTGCCTTAAAGTGGCCATGATACTAAACATCTGTTATAAGCTTTAGGTAGTCAAGATGTCAAATAAACAAGTGCACGCCTTTATACCTAGTACTGACTCTCTTTTTTCCCCTTGAAAAAAAGAATTTGTTTTAGCTTTCATTTTATAAACTTTTTATAAAGCTTAAAACTAAGTTGACATGTGTAGTCTATTTAGGACAATAGTATCATTCTATGATTGAATATAGTCTTACATATTAATTTATATACTTGAAAAACCATAAAATGTCATCAACTACATTTAAGAAAAAATATGCATTGTGTAATTAATACTTAGATTTGGTTACAATCTTGTCATAAATCTTGAGGCATGTTGATGAAGAGCACCTTACGAGTTTCAAATTTTGTTTAAGACTTGAATTCTAACTTCTTAAAAGTAAAGTAGTAACAAAAAGAAACATATAAATATGCTATAGAAGTAGCATGCCGAAGAGCTAGCATAAGTCTCTTCATTGTTTTATAATAATAGGGAAACGTGCCATTCCCCCATCTTTTGAGACATACATACTTTTCTTTTCTTTTTTTAAAAAAAACTTTCATTTACTATTCATGATGACAAAAAGGAGAAAATGTAGATTGTAACCTTGTCAACAATTATATGTATGAAGATTGTAGTTGTCTTTGCTAAACTAAAGCTTGCAATGATCAAACAAAAGAAAATCAACATACTACATTAATTCCAAGAAAAATAATTATTGGTTTCACGATGGAAAATAACAACCAAGTGCAAATGGTTTGGAGTTGAAGTACAAGTGGCCTACATGAGAGAGAGCCTTTAAAAAAAAGAAGAGAAGGTGTTGAAATAATAAGTCCCCATCCAAAGTCCTAATGTTGTGCAAAAGACCAACATTTTTTATTCTATTGCCAATACCACAAGGACAAAATCCTATCTTGATTGGTTGCTTGAACTCTCATAATGCATAGGAATAGGAGATTATGGTTTCTCAAAAGGATCGAGTTGTTTTCTAATTCAAGAAGACATGGAAAGTTCAAAATATGTGACTAGTTTACAATAACTTATAGTGGTAGATTAAGAGATTGATCTTGTCTAAAAGATAAACCCTTTGCTCTATAGGTAGACACTCTTTTATAAATTAGAGTGGAATTGGCTTGATGGAAATGGAATAAAAATTAGAATAGATTTTTTATCTTTCCTTTTCATTTAAAACCCCCAAAAAAATTATCCTTCCAATCTTATATTAAGATTGGGATTATACATACATTGGCTTGATTGCTCACACAAATTGAAGCACTTCAAGTCTTGTCTTCCTTATAAATACATTGGACTACTTGGTGACACGAATTGAAGCATTTCAAGTCTTATCTTCCTTATAGAGAATAGAACAAAAGCATACAAATTGCGAGCCTTGCATTTTGTATATAATTCTTATGATTTTTTGAGTTCAAAATTGGCAAAAAAATGGCTATAGATCATGTTCGATGTAGTTGAGTATGGTTTTTTGTTGCTCGAGTAAAGCCCAAAGTATTAGAAAAGTGATTAAGCAAGTCAAAAGAGCATACAACCATCACCTTGATTACACGTTGGGTCACTTCAAAAGTTGCATTGAATTTCTTTTGAAAGTACTTGAATTTTTTATTGCTTTTGGTAAAACAAAATCATGTACACATTATCTAGGCAACAAGGCAAATAATAATTTGAGTATGGGAGTCATAAGAGGTTGAGCACTCTAGATTGCATGCTATCATCTAGGCAACAAGGTCAACTAGTAGTTTGAGTATGGGAGTCACGAGAGAGTTTGATCACTTGAGATTGCAAGCTATCATGGCCACCTTGACTACTACTCCTCATCACCTTGATTTCTACATTTCTTTTTTCAAAAATACACATTTTACATGCTTCCTATTGCTTAACATCGTTGTCTACACCTAGAGAATGCACAAATTAGAGAAGAAATTAGTTCTAGCTCATTTCCAAAAGTCTTCACATCATCACCCTAAGACTGAGAGTAACCATCATCTTGACTTGAGACTCTTTGGCTTAAAAATTTCACTCTTTTACACTTTTTGAGATGGAAAACGTATCCACAACTCTACGGGATAAGCATCATATACCCAACATATCTGGGGAATACATCCTAAGTGTTGCCATCAAATGAGATTCTTTTGGGATAAAATGCTAGTCTAGCTACTCGAATTGATCATCTTGACCAGACATCACTTTGATTGGTCCATCACATTCTGTTAGAAGATGGGCATAGAAACCCACTGTAAGCAAGGGAGTATAAGGGTAGATGAGTGTGAATAGCCTTAAGGGCAGGGGAAACCCTAACCCTAGCTGGCAAAGGGCTATATAAAAAGCCTATGGGTCACTATCAAAGTGTGAGAGAGTGTACCCAAGTTGTACTCTAAGCAACTTAGTAAGCAAGATTTCATTCTTGTACTTTGAGCTCTCTTCTCCCTCTTGTGCACACATTCTACTACTACAAACTCTGATTTTCAACATGGTATCAGAGCCATCTCTGATCTCCTTAGCTTCCCTCAGCATCAGTTATCACTAAGTGCACATGAACTGTCATTTTCTTCATCCTATCCTTCTTTCCTCCATAGCTGCCTGCAACCTACCTCCATTGGAGGACTTGAGGAGGACAAAGGAGGCCATATTAGCTTGAGCTTTCTTTTGGAGATCTTTTGCCCACATCAGGGGGCAGCTCCTCGTCAGTTCAAACCCTGACATTGTCCACGTGTGAAGCCAGCATTGTCAAGATCCCAGAAACGGCGCAGTTTCTGATAGCATGGTGTCTCCTGACCTGGCGCGGGCAGCAGGCGGCGCAATCTCAGCCACCACCATAGGGCTTTGATAGCCCCCCAAGTGGGCTATCCTCAACTAAGAGGGCTCTGAGAAATTCATCCTCTGCTGGTGGCTGCTACAAGCCAAACCCTAATTGTGTTTTTTTGGGCAGCCATAGCCAACAAGCTCCAAGCTTGACATTTTGTCATTTTTACACTCTGAGCTTCATTAACAGTGATTCTAATCACTGAAGCAGAGTCTTTGAAGCCTATTCCAGAGTCTAAAGCTCTTGGGCATGCTCAATGGACATCACCAAGCATTGGGAAGCCGACTTCCAACCGGGTTCTATTCAAGCACTTCACTAAGCTTGACAATAGTGTTCTTTTAACACTAATCATAAATCATCAGGTTAATTGCTTGCTGGGCATTCATTAAAACCCAGTGAACTTTTCATTCCTCTTCATATATTGTTGTAAGGTTATGTGTAAAATTAACACATAGACCATCATGCACAAGAAGTGTATTGCATACCGTGAGTGACTTTGTCTCAAGTACATTGGTCAGTGAAATCAATAGCATGAGTGTCATCATACTCTCCTCGGAATCATCAGCAACAAGCATTGAGATCATAGACAAACCGTGTCCAACACAAGCTTCATCCACTAAGCCGTACCACAAGGAGGAGCCTGAAGTCCAGTCTAGGTTTACTTCATTAAAACCTAAAAAGACTATTAAACCATGGAAGAAGCTTGCTCATAAGAAAGGACCACCAAAGTCATACTTTGAAATATTACACTTATATGATTTTCAGCCTTTCTCTTCATTGCAACTTTGACTTCACTTTGTCTAATTTGCTTCCGCGTTCAGTGAAAGGTTTGTAAGGGACTAGACACTGCCCTTGTCCTAACAAGTGGTAAGACCTTCCCAATGACCACAACATATGCTGATGTCCGTCCTCAAATTCGAAAGTTTGATGGTAAGGATTTCCATCCATGGCAAGTACTTATAAAATACAAAATGATGGAGAGAGGGTATTGGCCTCTTATTCAAGGCAGTAGAGTTGTAAACTCTGCAAATATGATTGATATAGAGGATGACCAATGTGCTCAAGCAATCATAATGCTACACTTAGATGAATCCCTGATTCATCATGTTGTTCAACTAAACACTGCTAAAGAAATATGGGATGAGCTTGAAAAGCTCTATGGAGCCACTGGCAAAAATACTAAAATCTTCCTTAAAATTGAATTCTTTAGCTTGGAATATCGTTCAGGAGAAGATTTGGGAAATTTTATTTCTCATATGAAGGGACTTGTGGCACAGCTTGCTTCTGTACAAGCTCCAATACTTGTAGAAGATGCTATTGCTATTCTCCTAAAAGCTGTAAAACAGGTGTTTCCTACTCTTGTAACCACTCTCACCAACATTCCAGATCCTACTTTGGCAAGTACCATTCAATCATGTTTGGATGAAGAAAAGAGGAACCACAAAGAAAGCAGCAACAGGTTCATACAGTTCTCACTAAATGTTCTTTCTGTAAGAAAAAAGGACATCTTGTAAACAACTACTGGAAGAAGTATCCCGAGAAGATGAAATGTAACAAATGCAAGAAGACAGGGCATATCACTAGTAAATTCCCCAACACTCCTGAAATACCCAAAGAATTGGTGGCCAACTATGTCTCCAATTCATCTGAAGATCGACTGTTTTGACTATTTAAATCATCTACCTAAAACAACCTTGTAAGCCTGATTTATAAAGGCATCCCAAAAAGGGGGGGAATCTCTTACATGTCTTGTAATCCAATGCCACCCTGGCATTGAGGGGGGGTGTTAGAAGATGGGCATAGAAACCCACTGTAAGCAAGGGAGTATAAGGGCAGATGAGTGTGAATAGCCTTAAGGGCAGGGGAAACCCTAACCCTAGCTAGCAAAGGGCTATATAAACAGCCTATGGGTCACTATCAAAGTGTGAGAGAGTGTACCCAAGTTGTACTCTAAGCAACTTAGTAAGCAAGATTTCATTCTTGTACTTTGAGCTCTCTTTTCCCTCTTGTGCACACATTCTACTGTTGCAAACTCTGATTTTATTTCTTCACCTTGAGTGACATTGATTACCTACTAGACCAACCCACCCTTCACCTTCACTACATCATCTAGACTAACTATGCACTACTATCTTCACACTCAAGGTGATCCTTCATCTTAATTCTCTCAAAACCACTCAAGGTGATCATCATTGTCGATGAATTTGATCACCTTGAGAAGTAGCAAAGAAGCAAACTTTGGGAATTAAAAAACAATTGTCTCTAAAATTAGTGGCAAAGAAAAATAAGGGCAAAACATGAGATAGAGGCACTTGAAAGGACACTAATTGCAGAAGGTGGCAAGAATGGAAGCTAGAAATGAAAAAGTCCTTTAAATTGCAAAAACCTAAAAATATCTTGAAGGCATCAAGCACTTCAGCGGAATTAAACATAATGTCTAAGACCCTTGAATATTTATTGAAATATCATTTTTGAGTGTCGAGATGCAAGTTGTAAAATTAAAATTGTGCACACAAAAAAGTGCTATGTATATGTGAGTCAATAAAATTTGGTATTAGGCACATCGAATGGGTCAATGGACCAATGGTTGTATGCAATGGAGTGCTTGGCTACGGTTGCCCAAAGATATGTAAAAATTACAATCCATATTTAAGATGGAAAATTAATCAAAGAAATCATTTTTGTGGTTGCAAACTAAACATGGCTTATCTTTATCTATTCATTCATTGTGAGTAGTAGATCTTAGGAGAAGAGTAGTCCATCATGTTTTGGAGCCACTATAAGGAGGCAATGTTTCATCTATTGATTGCATGCGTATTTGCTTTGCTATTTAACATCTACTACAAATTGGTGTTCATGCGCGTACGCACACATAGACACACGCATGCACGTGTGCATGCACACACATGCACGCATGCACATGCACACACACGCCTGCACACACCCCCGCACGCATGCACGCACTCATGCATGCGCACACGCACGCACGCACACACACACACACACACACACACACACCCGCGTGCGTGCATCTTGCATCACCTTAGATGAACAAGTAAAAGAGACTATTTTCTTGTGTAGGGAGCATGTGAAGATTAACATGCACATAGTCATGAAAAAGTGCACACACACCAGCGTGCATGCATCTTGCATCACCTTAGATGAACAAGTAAAATAGATTGTTTTCTTGTGTAGGGAGCATGTGAAGATTAACATGCACATAGTCGTGAAAAAGTGCACCATCAAAATCAACACGAGCTTCAAAGACGAGTTTTATCATACTTGTCTACTTTCTTTTCATCAAATTCAATTGCCAAGCTTGACTATACAATAGAATCTATGGTTAGGCTAGGTTAGCAAGATGACTAAGGCACAAATACTTTGCAATGTGAGAGGCCATGAAGAATAAGTAGATTAAGAGCACATGATTTGATACATGTAAATATATCTAAGTCCACAAAATTGTATTTTGCAAGCTACACTCACATAACTAACTTGTATGTTAGTCTATGCCTCTCCTTTTGTGCCTTTAAAAGCACGAAGCCAAGAAAGCTCACAAGGTTGTAGTAGACTAAGAGCACATGATTTGATACACGTAAATCTATCTAAGTCCACATAATTGTAATTTGCAAGCTACACTCACATAACTTGTATGTTAGTCTATACCTCTCCTTTTATGCCTATAAAGACAAGAAGCAAAGAAAGGCCACAAGGTCATAGTAGATTCACCAAACTTACATTCTTTCCATTGTAGTCTAAATCAAAGAGAAGTCATTCATAGCCTCATTATCCAAGTGGTGCTACTCAAGCCACCACCTCACTTCCTCCAATCACAAGTTGCCACCACTCTATTACAAGAGAAGAAGAAGTGGACAAGATCTTCTTCCCAAGTGACCCCTCACTCTCTCCCTCATACACTCCCTTCTACTCAACCTCTTACTTTCTCAAATAGTAGAAGAAAGAGGGGAAGAAGAGCTATAAGGAAGGAGTATAGATAGAGTTTTATCCTCGCCACTCCCTCACTCTCTTTCACACTCTCACTTTTGCTCTTCCTCACTCTCAAGCAATGGAAGATAGAATCTTTATGGACAAGAAGATAGGGAAGATGGAGACTCTAAAGTTGCACACACAAGAATGAGCTCTCTATTCATTTTGCACATTATATAGGGTTGCATTTTAGGGTTAGACACTTTCTCTCCTTGTCCACTTGCTAGCAATCCTTATAATGCCTCATCTTTTATACTAGGCCCTTGTAGCTTTCCCATCGAACATAATATGCATACATGGGATTTTCCTAGTTAGCATGTAGGATATTTTACAATATCTACCTACTATGAGTACTTTGTAACTAACTAGTCACAAATGAATGCGATGAATAATGGATGCACAAATTCAAGTCTTCGCAACATTAAATATATTTGAAACTTATTGTAGTATTTTATTAGGCCTTGGCTAGATCTCTCCTTGCTATCTATAACTACCAATTACCATATATTATTTTTAGCCATTATTGTTTATGGATGTTGTTTTTTATGATAGGTTACAATATTGATGCAGATTAGAGGCCAAAAATACACTTTAGTTTGTAATAAGTTCTTGGTTGGTTCCATACAAGTGATATTCTACCCCTAAATTTGCAGTGTCATCTCCTAATCAAACAGAATCCATAACAATATGGTAGCTATGAAACTAATGTTGATATAGGGTAACATGAAAAGAGGTCCCCCGAATTAAGAAGCCAACACTAAGAGTAAGTGGATAGTCAATTGAGTAGCATTGATAGATGAAGTTACAATAATATAGGCATTGGAATTGTAATCTAATGCAATTATCTCTTCTATCTTCACACTAGACTTAGGTATAATCTCAGTGGACTTTGCATTTTCCTATATTTTTCCATTGCTTTTTTCATTGTGCCTATCATTGCATATTTTATGGCACTACAACCTAATGTGACCTTGCTACACACAATTATGAAATGTCAAAGAGGACTTATGTCCATATGACTTACTGCAAGGATTGTCTATGAGATTGAGACTTGCATCTATTGGGTTGTGAGTCTCTACCACAATTATTATTGCCATTTCTACAGTTTTTGCTTCTAACAATCAATGCATGAGAAGTGTAGGCTATATCAATGTTCTTTCTATTTATTCTTTAGCTAGTAAAGCATTATTTACATCATTGCATTTAAAACCACCCTTAGGAGAATTAGCAGTCATAACAGTACAAAATGTATTCCATGACTTTGGTAGTGTGACAAACAAGAACAAAGACTTTATGTTATCCTCAAACTTGATATCTTATGAAATAAGTTGATTGAAAATAGAGTGGAACTCGTTCAAATGAGTGGACATAGGTATGCCCTCCTTCATGCAAAGTCCACAAGCTTCTTCAACCAATACAACTGAGATGCATGACTCTACTCGTCATAAAGATCACAAATATTTTTCCATAATGCATAAGCACCATCTTCAGTATTAATGACGTTGAAGTCCACCTGGTTTGATAGTGACAAGACTTGAATAGCTCCTCAAACTCTTCCCAATTCTCTATATCATAAAGCTCTGGCTTTATACCCTCTAATTTCAGTGGCTTAACTTGCTTCTTCTGCACCAAAACAATATTTGTGTCTTCTAGTATTGGAACTTGTTTCCATCAAGCTTTTCAATGTTGAAAATAGCGAGTGCATTATTTTTGTGAGCTTTCAATTTCACACTTTTGCAATTGAAATTGATTTTTCGAGCTTTTTGAAACAACCTTAGGTTTTTCCTACAAATCATATCAATATAATTTTTTACTACATAAAGGTATAATGATAATTCAAATACCATAGTCTCACATACCACACACTACTCTTTTTAACATAGAGATATATGAAATATAATGCATGTAGCATCATGTGGGAGCTCCCAATGAAACGTACACTTTTCAAAATAGAGGAAGCAATTGTATTAAATTGTCACTAAAAAATAAAATATTCTAAACTTTTGCATCACCCAAAAATTTCATGCCATGCCCTATTGATGTGAGCATGATGATGAGTGGGCCAAAACAATGAACGAGTTGTGCTTAGCTTTGGGCTTCCTACATGATGAGGCATATCTTATGTGTTTTTCCTAACATAAAGGCAAGGTCAGTAGGAGTTAGTGTAGGCTGATGTATGACCATGTGCTCCTTGGATTGAAGGCCAAGTATGTGCATATACATGTAATATATATATATTTCAAGCAAGAATGCCTTTTAGGTAGATTCTCTTTTTCGAAAATCAAGACAAGTGCACCTAGGCTCTTCTTTTATGTGTACATTATAACAACTCTTCATCAAGTCTCAAATACTAAATGTTGCCTCTCAAGTTTCACTATCTCCTCCAAGAAGGTCACAACCATGCAAATCGTTGCTTCTATTCTCTTTTCTGCATCTTTGGAAAGTCCATGCTTCCACTTGCATCTCCTCCCATTTGAACCACCTTCTAGAGAAGTAGAAGGTTTTCTCTTCTCATTCCTAGATGGTGTTGCAAAGCATGCAAACTTGAAACCAACCTATTTTGGGCAATTGCACTCTTCATTCGATATATTTGTTCCTATATCAACTAGCCACAAAGACAGAACAATTGGTGATACTATCACTTGTGTTTGCACAACGTTTGTATGCTTGACATCATGATTACAACAAATTATCCATTGTGCAATGGTCATGTCCTTATAGGCTCTCTTAGAGAAAATCATAGCATGACTAACTTCACATGCCGAGATTATAATTTGCTAGTACAACTCTTTCTACCCTCCATACCAAAACACTTTCTCTCACATAGTTAGGTTGCATCCTTCGTAAAGCCTCCTCTTGTGCCACTTCCATCTCTTTCACATAGGTCAATGTTCCCACATCTGGTGCACTTACTCCACTTGCAAAGGGCTTGATTGGTATCTCTTCACCCTCTTTATCATCTTGGATATATATCTCTTCCATCTTACCATCATCAAAATGTATACTCTATGGCCTACCACTATTTTCGCATTGCCTTGATTCCACCATGTTTCTTGACTTGTGGGAATTTACAACTGCTCCACTTCCCTTCTTTTTCCTATGCACAATCTCCCTATTACTTTGTATTATGGGCTCCTCATACAAAGGATTACAAACTACAACACCTTGCAATGCGTGTGCAACAAAGGTAGGATTTGGGGATTCCTTTTTGCTAGCACTAGCCAACAAAGAGTCCATAAAAGCCCATATCCAATAAACCTACTTGTGGTATAGCCCAACCTCTTTTCAAATTGAATATATGGATTCAAAATGTCACTAACACATGAATCATAAAGTGATATATTTCATTTTCCACCTTCACTTTCTAGCTGGCTAGCATGGTCACTTTTCAACAATTTTATGCTTGAAATTTGAGCACATTACCAGAGACTTTTGTTAGCCTATAGAGTCTAATACAAGAGCAGAGTTAGTAGCTCTCCCCATTAGTACATTGTGCAACAAATATTCTAATGACCTAAGAAAAACAACATATCTACATGAGATTCAATTCCTCCCCAATAGGTGATTCTTTGCCACCACCATTTCAACCACCTCTCTAAAGCCCTAATGTTATCCTTGTTTACATTTTGTGACCACCAATCTCGAATAGTAGAGGCATGAAGTGAGGCCTATTGAGTTATTGTTGCTATCCTCCATGCTTAACATATTTCAATGTGATGCATTTGTTTATCTTGCAGCAGTGCCTAACTTCTTGGTATGACTCCTAATGAAAAAGACAAGAGTGCTCCCTCCCTTCCATTATGTTATGTAGTCCTCCATTGTACACAACCCTTATTGCCATCAACCAATTCACACTTGCCTCATTAGACATGAATCCAACAAATTCACATGGATTATGGCCACATTGAACCATGATGGATCAAGCCCTTCCTAAAATATAACCAATGCCCTTTCTAAAATAGCACACATTTAAAACACAACAATATATCACATGCCTACATATATGCTACTAATAGTAATACTCCAACAACAAGATCTTGACATATGAAGAATCATAAATGAATTTCAAATTAATAATTTTGGTATCCAAAAAACATACTTAATTCAAAATGATGTGTTATATTGTATAGTCCAACAACAAGGAGTTAAGCTACTAATTCCTAAGTCCTGTGCAAAGTAACTATATAAAACATTTTCATGCTTATCCTTTGTTTGGATACCTAGGATTCCACAAATGTCTAGATTTATAAGGAAAAAATATTATTGGCCACAAAAAATTCATCACTTTGTAGCACATTTTTAAAAATTTATAGAAAATATCAAACATTCAAACTAGGGATAAGAAAACCAATAGGACTTCTCCAACATGAAATTCAATATCAAAATTCCTATTATAAGAAATAATAATTAGACATTCTTTCCATAAGATAATGCTTTTAGATCAATATTAGAATTTCAAGTATGAAATAATTAAAATAATTTCCAATTTCTTAGGATTCAAACCAAAATTTGCATAACCATAGCACCCCCCCAAAAAATGGGTTAATAGAATGCCTAAACAAAATGATTAAACAAATTATTTCAAATATATGGATCCTCTACAACAAAATTGGGATGAAATACTAACTCATATGTATAGATGTTTAGTATAAACATCCACTAAAATAAGTCCATTTAGGACATTATATGGAAAAGACATAGCTTTTTCATTAAAGGTACCTTTACTACCATTAAAATGGAAAAGATAACCATATCATCCCCCAAAAATGGGTTAATAGAATGTCTAAAAAAAAGATTGAACAAATGATTTCAATATATGTGGATCCTCTACAACAAAATTGGGACGAAATACTACCATATGTAACTCATACGTATAGATGTTTAGTATAAGCATCCACTAAAATAAGTCCATTTAGGACATTATATGGAAAATACATAGCTTTTTCATCAGAGATACCTTTACCACCATTAAAATAAGTCCATTTAGGACATTATATGGAAAATAAAAAATTGGGATGAATACTGTAGATGTGAGCTCAAGCTCATCAATCGCCAAGACCCACGGATTGCTTATTGTTCAAGTGTTTCAAGCAAGCACTAATGGCTACCTCTCACATAGCTGATGTGCCATCCCTCTCTACGAGTGTAGTGAGCTTACCTTGATGCACATGATTGAGTTGATTCCTCTCTCAAGCACTCCAATAGCTCCACGATTCATGATGCAAGCTCAAGCATCCTCAAGCCTATTCCTCCAAGTTCCATCCTCCATAGCCATGCACGAGACAAGAGAAGAGAATAGAAGAAGAGAAGAGAGGAGAAGGAGGAGGGCTTCTCCTCCAAGATCCCTCACCCTCACACACTCACACACTCACTCCCTCACTCACTCACACTCCCTCCCTCAAGCACTCACAAGAAAGCAAGAGAAGAGAAGAAGAAGAGTCCACTTTTCCACACACCAAAGAATGAGCTCCCATTCACTTTTTGATCTTTATATACAAAACCCTAAAATCCCTTTTGGGCAGACATCCCCTTATCCCCTTTTCTACATGGCTGGCTAGGCCCTTTTTCCCATTCGTCATCTTCTTTTCCTAGCTTATAGTCCTCCTGCCCATTCATGGTTACAACTTGCATAGGAGGGACCCTAGCGCTCTTTTATAGAGATTTTGGCTACGCCTTAATATTTTAAAGGTGTGCCTTCTTCCTTTTGGTTTCTTGCGGCTTCCAAGGTTGCATTTTAGACTCCTAGTGGTTGTTCCCATGCTTTTAGATTTCCTCCAAGTCCATTCTTTTGTAGGACGCCTTTCCTTTTTTCTACCTTGCGTTTTTCCTCTTGATGCCTTGTTTTCTGATTCCTTCGCCTTGCCCTAAACATTACCCCCTCCTAGTTGAGTACCAGTCCCATGGTACTGCTGGGTGTGGTGAGTCAGACAGTGTTGCTATGGTGGCTAGTGGCTTTTTGAGTTTGTATGTGAGCTATGGTGGGTCATGAGTTTGGAAAGAGCCTTGGTGTTAGGGAGATTTATGGATTTGTTGGAGGGATTTATGGATTTGAAAGGCCCTTGAGTTTGTTGGAGGGATTTATGGACCTGGAAGGCCCTTATACAAGCCCTAGTGGAAGATGTGTTGGAGAGATTTATGCCTTTGAAATTGAATATAAAGTTGGACAAATCCCTATGTGGAGAGAGGTTGGTGGGTGGATCCATCTTTAAAATTGAATATGGTGTTAGATGGATCCGTCTCCTGGCCCATCGCGGTTGCCTTCTCTTGCATTGTTCTAAATGAGCTTCTTCATTTACTTTTTGATTGGGGCTGCCTCAGTGTGCCCCTGCTTTGTTTTGCATGCATGGTGACATTGTCACATAAGATGGGGAGTGCATTGCATGGATGATGGGGTCTCCGGAGCTGGTGGTTGGGGCCTTTGTTTGTACCTAAAAGGAAAATAAGGTGCACTATCTGGGGGTGTGCTCCATTGTTGTGTGGTGCATTGTGCTCGTGCTAGTGGGACTAGGAGCAAGCCTGGGTGTTGTCCCTCACTTGAGGACTTAGTTTGTGCATAAGGAAGGTGCGGTCCGTGTAGCTTAGGGTGAGTGGTTTAACCATAGGTGAGTGTTGCATCCCTAGGTGTGTCCTACCCTTGATGTGCCCTAAGGGTGAAGTGGGGAATCAAAATGAGGCTAGGGGGTTAGGGATGGATCCGGCTGACCGAAGCCACTGGACGCACCCGACTTGAGAACCTCTAGGTGCAGTGACTGTGATCTATGTGTGACTTGCGGTTTTTGTGTGGTATTTCTTCCCATTTCTTTTTTTTCTTTCTCTTTTTCTTCTTCTTCTTCTTCTTTGGTTTTTTCTTTTTTCTCCCCTTTTTTTTTAATAAATAGTTTCTTGACTTTGGTGAGGTAGTACAAGATGGAGGATTCATTCTTTGGGTTCGTGGGCGTGGGATGGGGAGGTTGGGGGATTTAATTATTTACTAAGGAAGTGCCTACTTAGCATATACCTTTTTTGGCCTGTTCTAACATGGAGAGGGGTGGTGGACAAGAATGGATGGCTAACGTTGGTGAATTGGCTGTCGTTCATGTCCTCAAGGAGGGCCATGCAAAAGGATGGGAGTAAAGCAGCACATAGCATTAGTCGAGTCATGGTGCACCCATCTATTCCTGCATTAATATCAAAAAAGAGCAGCGGAAGATGGTACTCTATTGGTGCAGGGAGTTGCCTGAGGAGAGTCCTAAGTAATCTAATATAATTACATGTTGTTATAAAGGCAGGGTTTGGACAAGAGGAGAATTCTATCAGGAAATGGGCCATGGAGTCCCATAGATCATGTTCTGAGAAGGTGAGTGCTTTCTCTGGTTTTGTGGCATTAATGTTGTAGATCTTCGGGAAGTCATATTAGCCATGGATGTTCGAGTCAAAATGTACTCCCACCCTCTGAGGATATGGTAGATAGGTCGGATCATTCCCGTTTGAAGGGTAGGTAGCCACAAAATGACATTCACGCATCCACGTTGCCATTCCAAACTCTTATCCTCCACTTAGGTTGGGATTCGTAGCCTTTCACCATGTGGGGTACCTCCTCAACCTTGTTTTCCCAGTAATCACGGGATTCTATCCCCCAAGCCATGGTGATTACTTTTGTTACCACTTTGGTGGATAGTACTTTGCTCAAGGTCATTGGGTATCGAAAGGTGAAATCGAAAGGTTGGTGGCAATTTTCCCACTGCTCCCACACTGATAGCTCCGTATTCGAGCTCATGGGTAAGCAATCCCTTTTTAGTGGGATGGGCAGCTGTGGAACTGCAAATGGTTGTGCTTGAGCTCTTTTGCATGCTTGATCCAACATTCTGGCCCTCTTCTTTTTCGCTTCTTCCTTTCTTTTCGCTGTGGCATCTTGTTCTTGAGGAGGCTCTGGTTGTGATGAGGGGGGTGGTGGAATCCACTCCTCATCTCATTGTGTTCCTTCATGGCTTGACCCTACCCCTACCTCCTGGGCTTGTTTTTCTTGAAGTTCCAATGCGTCAATCTCCTCTGGCATCAAGCCTGCTCCCAATCGATTCTCTCACTAATCTTGACTAATTGGGTTGAGACTTGTGTCTTGGACCTGGGAGCACAGCTCTTGTTTGATCGCCTTACGGGCTATTTTTAGTTTTCTTTTAAGCACATCAACTGCCTCCTCCTCCTCAAAGAGTGTGACGTCTAAGATCGTGCTAAGGAAGGCATGTTGTTGGACTTTGAGACTAGCTTGAGCATCGCCTACCCTATTTTTTGCTAATATTCAACTTCCCTCTACAAGGGCCAAGCAGCTCACTAGGTCCTTCACTTGCTTCTTGCTCTTGGCTTCCCTTTCCTTTGCCTTATTTTTCATCTCTTCCAAGCCCTCACTTTGCCTTTGTGACAGGGCCACTAGCATCGGCCCTTGCCTTTTCCATTTTTGTGCAAGGTCCACTTTTTCTTCTGCTAGGCACTTGATCTCGTTTTCTAGTGTTGCTCGTTCTTCCCTTTGTCTTTTCATTCCACGTTCTACTTCTTCTCTCTCTTTTTTCTGTTCTTCTTGCTCTTATGCTCTCTCTACTTCCAACATGGTGAGCTCTTCCATGCCCTCTTGGAGTTTTCTCACCTGTGCTTTGAGCTCCGCTTGTTGTAGAACCAAGAGTTTTTACTCCCTTTGCATTCCGACCAACTCCTGGTTCTCTTCTTCCAATCTTTTTTGCCATTGTTCTTCTTCATCTTCCTTGGCCCTCAGTTCCACTTTTAGCATGTGGATTTCTTTTTGTTGCAGGGCCACTTAGCGAGTCTTTTCTAGCTGGAAGGCATTTGACATTTCCCTTTCTGTTTCCAGCTTCGCCACTACTACTCTCTTCTCCTCCTTTGCCCTTTCCAATTGAGCGTAGAGCTCCCTGACATGCTCGTCTTGGTCAGTGGGCTACGGCTCCGTGGTAGTAGTATCTATTCTTGGTTGCTTGGGCCCCTGTTGAGATTTGGCATTTGCTGCTATCGGTCTTTTCACTCCTATTGTTGGGGTTTCCGCACTAGAGGTGGGCATTGGGGTATATGCCTTATTGACCAAGAACTGCACCCATGCCATGAGGTTGCTACCGTTGCCACGATGGTTGGGGTATTTGGCAAGAGAGTAGGCGAGGTCAGGTGGAGTGCGGCCTTGCTCTTTCCTTCTGGGACAGGTGGAGGTAAGTCTTTTGATGCTTGGCCCCGCTGGTTCATGGCCTGTCCTGCCTTGTCGGGCTCATTGCTACTAGTTCCTCCTGCCTGCACTGCTGCTCTATGGACATGTGCACAACTTGCACCAGGTCCTCCTCTTCTTTTCTTCTCAACTCCTCCTCTTGTTTGGTGGCTTTTCTTCTCCACTCTTCCTCGGCTCTTTTTGATGTAGCCTTGATCTTTAGTAGGTCAGCTTCCTCCTTTCTCTCTCTCTCTTCCTCTTCTTCTCTATCATCTTCTTTTTGGGCGTCTTTGCCTTCTTCTTACTGGATTTCACTTCTTGCTCTCCCTCTTCTTCACTCACCGTCCTCTCACTTGATTATTCTTTATCGCGATGAGGAGGTGGCCTCTTAGGTGTTTCATCTGATCCCTCTTCTCCGTCTTGCACCTCTTTTATTGCCTCTTGGATAAGGGTGGTGAAGACTCCTCCATACCCTATGAATGAGGCCTTAGCTGAGAGCTTCTTCTTGTTAGTTCCCTTTGATGCCGGGAATTCTCCACCCACCGATATACTTCCAAGGTCTAGTGTCCTTTGGCTGATTGATCTATGATTTTCTTGACATAGCCGTTCCAATCCACTTCATGTAGTGACTGAGCTGCCATGCTCTCCAACACGGGCACACTGATCCTATGCAGGAGTGAATTGTATCTTAGGCTAGAGAAGAGGGCCTGGATCACCTTGGCTTGCAGCTTGCTGACCTTTGCCTTGGGGATGTCTTGGATACTTATGCCATCATTCGTTAGGACACTTTCCTTCCTCGTCCCCATCATGGCATAGACATCCCCTTTATGCCTCTTCTCCACCTTTGGTTTCAACCCCAGTGCCTTTTCCACTAAGGCCTTGCTGAGCGGGACCTGCACCTGCTTCATTCCTTCTCTACATGCCAATGAAACTGTCTGACTCTCCTTATTAGGTTCATATGTCCTCAAGAATTCCACACACTTAGTGTCCTCAGGCTCTTGTCCAAACTTTTCGATATACATGGTGAGGTTGCACTTGTCCACGATTGTTTACCGCAGCACAGAGGAGCGGGAAAATGGAGTAGAGGAGCGGGAAAATGGAAAAAGGAGATAACCGAAAGGGCACATGAAAAAGGAAGGAAAAGGCGCCCCAAATGGAAGTCAGACCCTGAAAAATTTGAATGACAACCTGTCCAGAAGGCCTCAATGTCACCTCGAGAAAAGAAAAGAGTAAAAGCGTACCATTAATTGTGAAAGCGCTGCCAAATCCTTGTAAAAGAGTGCCAGGCTCACTCCTGTGCAAATTGTATGCACTAGTTGGGAATGGGATAAGTTAGAACGGTGGGAAATAGGAAAAGAGGACCTAGGCTAATGGCCGACCATGTAAAAAGTGGGGATGACCACCCAAAAAGTAGGGCATGTATATAAAGTTCAAAAGTGAATGAGAAGATCATTTTTGTGTGTGGGCAAAGTTTCTTCTTCTTCTTCTCTTGTTTCTTGCCTTCTTGCTTGTGCTTGAGTGAGGGATTGAGGGAGTGTGAGGGAGTGAGTGTGTGAGAGTGAAGGATCGTGGAGAAGAAGCTCCCCATCTTCTCTCTTCATCTTCTCTTCTCTTTTCTCGCGCGGCTATGGAGGATGGAGCTTGTCAGAGAGAGCTTGATCTTGCTTGAGCTTGCCGCAAGGATCGTGGAGCTACCGGAGTGCAAGAGAGAGAAGGGAACTCGATCAAGCATCAAGGTAAGCTCACTACACCCGTAAGGTAGGCATTGCACGTCGGCTATGTGAGAGGTAGCCATGGCCCCTCGGCTTGAAACGCTTGATCAATAAGCGGTCCGTAGGTCTCGGGGTAGAGCTCGGTAGCTCCCCTTCATTTTGGTTCCGTTGTTGGGACCGACAGAATCGAGCCTCGAGCGTTGTACGCATCAAATCGAGCATAGAAGTAGGGTTTGTAGCCAAACCGATGCTCGAGATAGTTAGGAGATTTAGGAGGTTTTAATCCTTGGAGCAAGTAAGTATTTTGATTTGTTGTTGAATATTAGAGTAGGACCATCCATCTCCATCTCTGTTTTTGATTTTTGTTGAATTAGGTTAAGATTAGGATAGGAAAAAGAAGGAAAACAGAAAGGGTTTTGCTGTTGCTGGAAACATGGAAATAGGGGCACAAATTCAAATTTGTGGTTGGAAGAGTGTGAGGGATTAGCTTCTGAGGTTACAACAGGCTGGGATGGGGCAATAAGAGGCCCAGGGAACCAGGAAAGACCACATTTGACATTCTGCTTTGTGAGAGAGAGTGAGCTTGAGAGCCAAGGAGAGAGAGAGAGAGCTGTAGGGAGATCCTTGGAGTGCCATTCGATTCGAGCACCATAGTGATTCTAGGTATGTCTGGCATTTCCTTGTAGTGTTTTGCACCTATCTGGAAGGCACTGGATGATTCCATGGAGTAGGCGCTGAGCTTGAGTCATCGCGCGCAACCCGTGGGATGTCGTCTACGCAGTCGGACTAGCCCATCCGATTCCCAGAATCGAACCACCCAATTTCTGGAGTCGGACCGGTCCGACTGCGAGAATCAGACCACTCTTCCTATCGCAGGAGTCGGACCCCCCTATCCGACTAGGGAAATCCGACCAAAGTAGAAATTGGACTATCCGATTTTCACAATTGGACCACTCTATCCGTGTCTCACAATTAGACCACCCTGTTCGAGTCTCAAAATCATACCACCCTGTCCAAGTCTCAAAATCGGACCACCCTGTCCAAGTCTCAAAATTGGACCACCTTGTCTGAGTCTCAAAATCGGACCAGCCCGTTCGATTCCCAGAATCCAACGATCGGATTATGAGAATCGGACCACTTCACCAAAACTTAAAATAGAGGGTTTTGAACCTGCCTGATAGTCATGGCCACCTTGTTCACATCTCTGACCCCCCTGGAAACCCAATTTAGCCCTTAGAAGCTAGAGACCATATAGGATAACCGAGGATTCACCCCAAACAGCTAGACACTGAGTGGACCAAATTTAGAACTTGACTTGACTTTCGGTAACCAACCAACCAACCTTGAAGTAGAATAGAGAATGCAGCATGGACTTTCAATAAGACCTTAGATCAGCCAGAACCTGCGCTTAGAGCCATATCAGGCTACGAACGTGAGGGGAAGAGTGGAGTTTGCATTGAGCATATCCTGCATCCGCACCTCACTTTTGATTTTATCACCAAAGGTGCACTACAAGAAAAGAAAAAGCATGTTTTCGCACTGAGCACTAGAAAGCACGAAGCACAACTTGTGAATAAGATTGACAATTGCTTTCAATAACAAGGAACTCATCAGGAGATATAATAACATCAAGGAACCCACTATTAGGAGAAGATCCCAAAACATAGTTGGGTGCCTGAGAGCCCCATCAGTAGGACCTTAAGAGGACACGAAGATCCAGAAGACGACAACATAGAGGATCGGACGCTACCGGAGCTACTCAAATTGATCGACGACCTTGTGGAGTTGGAAGTGGGAGCAATGTCAGGATCATGAGGCAGACAAGGAGAGGACTGACTGGACTTGGGAGAATTCCCAGTCTTAGTGCAAGAGTTAGTCAATGAGTATGACTTGTTGACTAGGACGATAGTTCAGGGCAGACCAGTAGAGAAAGTGGTAGCAAGCCTAGAAGAGGAATGAAAGGCGATTAGAAAGGCGCTAGAGAGCATAATTGCCTATAACCATGAGCAAAAGGCTAAGAAACTCCAACAAGATGTAGACATGTACGAGGCCCAGCTTGTACTAGCCTTGGCTAGTGCAGCCAAAGCAGGGCTAAATGCAGAGAGAGAATGAGTGGCAGAGGCTGACTTATCATTGAGTGAACTCGTAGCCAAGCGGCTCATGGACAATACGTCCACTGAGCAGAGCGCAATAGCCTTAGCCACCGCATTACTCTCGGGACTAGGGGTCATGCAAGGGGCAAAGGGGCAATCTAGAATCCCTATTATAGCAAAGCAGCTACACAAGTATGAACCTAGCAATGACCCATATAACTTTGTGGAGCAATTTGAACAAGTTTGCGAAGCAAACAGTCTCACGGACTTTGCACAACGCTCTTAAGCTTTCGGTCTATGCTTAGGTGATAAGGGGAGAATTTGATACACTAGTTTAGATGCAGCTGAGTGCACAAACTTTGCCTGTCTTAAGGACCTCTTTATCAAGAGATTCTCTGAGGCAGTGTACTCTGACAATCTCATCATCCGATTGATAAATGTCAGTCAGAGGGAAAAGGAAGACATAAGGGACTGTGTCACTTATCTGCGTAGCCTCTTCAAGAGGATCCCTGCAAATGAGTGACCTAACGAGAAGGCTGTGTCTACCGTATTTATAAATGGAATTCGAAGCAAGAAGCTCTACAAGGCTTTGGCTAGTAACTCCACTCTACACCGAGACGTATTAGCTAGAGTCTTTGAAGAGGAAATAAGGGTGGACGATTAGCCTAGGGAGCGAAGCATGAGGAACACCAGTCAGGATAGTACAAGTCAGAGAGCTCCAGAGCGGTCAATAGTTTCAGGAGAGAGAGAGAACTCCAGCATACAGGATAAGGAAAACAGTGTTGACCAAGGCCAAGAGCTGGCTGAGGTGAGAATGGAACTTACACGATTGCAAGACCAAATGAGGAAACCTGTGCAGTCGCATGTGCAGTGTATACACTGTGGCAGTAACCACCTCCTAGCTGAGTGCCAAGATCCTAGATCTAGGCCGTGCTCAAACTGCGGTAGGTTTGGTCATGACGTATTACATTGCAGACTACCAAGGAGATTCCCATATGCGCAGCAATACAACCCTCCATACTTAGGCAACAAGCCACCTAACCTCTTTGACAGGGGAGCCCAGTTGGCTCTTCCAGCACCAAATGATGCAAGACCGGCCATTCCTAGGCTAGAGATGAACCCAACAGGCATATCCAGACCACCAGGGCCCTATGTAACCCATCCACCAAGTGACGCTCCTGTTCACTATGTGGAAGAACCTAGTGAAGAGGAGACCTACATGAACCCATACATATCCTATGATGAGGAAGGCAATCCAATCCTAATGGACTACCGACCAATACCGGTGATGGCGCTAGGTAGAGGAAGAGACAGAGGCTTTGGAGGACCAAGCCAAGATCCAATCTCATGCTGGACTTGCGGTCATTCAGGCCATATTTCATCACGCTGCCCGGAAAGGGAACATGCAAACAAGGACAATGCTGACCTTCGATCCACCAAGTGTGGAATCACACACCTATTTCCTGACTATCCTAGAGGGAAGGCATCAACTAGTTCTGCCAACGTGCCCTCAGTAACCTTGGGGCTGTTTGGTGTGGAGACCTTTGAGAGTGAGGATACGCCCATCCCACTACATGTCATGACATGAGAACAGACAAAACAGGCAGGCATCTCAATGCCTGGGCTAAGTAACATGGATGCAGCCTCGTTGGGAAAGAAAAGCTAGAGGAGAAGGAGAAAGAGAATAGACGCAAAGATTACCCTTAAGACTGAGGAAGCTACAATGCTAGTTGACAGGAAAGAGGGTCACTGATGCAGAGGCAGAGACCTCAGCTCCTAAGACAACAGAACTAGGGAGTGCCAAGGTAGGGGAATACCCCCACCCCAAACGGCAACTCGAGGCTATAGCCAAAGTCAAGGAGTGGGTCAAGGACGCCCAGGAACACCTTAAGGGTGTAGAGCCCATACTGGAAGACCAAATTGAAGATCTCTCTAGTGTGAGTACACATGTTTCACCGTTGCAACCTCAATCGGGGAACGCACCCACACCACATGAGATGCCACAGAGGCAAGACTAGGAAGAAGCATGTCAGCAAGCTAACCAAGACATATGGCCAAAGAGTGCTGACCAAGGAGGAAGGCAACCACCCAGCAAACCTCCTCACCACTTTAGTAACCACGCCAGTAACCTTGAGCCTAGGAGATCTGCTTCGACAGCACCCTTCCTTATGGCAAGAATTAAAGCACTGGGTGGAGGGAAAAGAGGAGCACACTGCCACTGACTTGCAAGAGTAGGATGCAGCCACGCAGATTCCAAGCCTAACGCTACACTTAGTTCCAAGGTCACTATACATCAATGCTTTCTGGGAAGGCACTGAGATGCATGCAGTCTTACCTATCTTAGCCTTGGGGGATGTAACACGAAAAGGAATTGTAGACATAGGTGCCGGTGTCAGTGTCTTGAGTCACGTAGTTCTACAGGCATGGGGAAACCCACCCATGGAAACGGCTAGGTTCAATGTCACATTGGCCAACGGAATGAAGGTCAAACCATTTGGGGTCCTAAAGAACTAGCCAGTGAAGGTTGCAGGGGTGCAGTTTTTCGTGAACTTCATTGTCATGAAGGGAGTGGACTACGACATACTACTAGGCCAACCCTGGATGAGGAACGCTCGAGTTATTGAAGATTGGGGTAACAATCTCATCTTCTTGGGGAGTAGAACAGAATTGGTAAGAGTTGAGATGGATACTTGGAAGGCTACCCCAGCCGACCTTGATGCTATCTCAACCATGCTAAAAGGTGATGCATAGGCAAGCAAACCCTATGGGTCATTGACCAAGTACATCCCTTGCCCTGAGGACGAGCAGGATTAGATGCACGTCTTGGTAACCATTGACCTACCGTTCTCAGATAAGGAAGAGCTATATAGGCAAGCTACTAAATCCCCAAGCATGCCAGTAAGGGAGCCCATCATGCCACTCTGCATGATGGCAGAAAGCTCACGTAACCCAAGGAAACCGGTCTCGTTCCATATCCCCACCAACAAGCTCGAGCTTCAGGAAATCATAGAGTACCTGACCAATAAACTGAAGGGCAACATGGCTGCCAATCTAAAACCCCTAAGTGATCTTTTGGCTAAGCTTGAGTGGAAATGGACCAAAATTCATGATTTGAACCTATTATACAATTGGGCTTTAGTCATTGATGAAAAGGAGATTGGAGAGGAAAGCATGGGGGATGACGAGCAGTCAGAGGGGCAAGACTCTAATGATGAGGAGTATTAGGACTACCGCTCTATTGGAGACGAGAGTGAAGAAGAGCTAGACATGATAGAATATGACACTGAAGGGAGAACGATCAAATAGATCAAGAGAGACTCTAGGCCTAGAAGGGAAAGGGCAGGCTGGAATGAAAGAGGAGTCATGCGGATGGAGTACGATAGATCCTGGTTGGAGCACACAAGAGCCATGGATTACGAGTAGGCAGGAGTGGCGCAACCATTGGTAGTTCCAGTGCTTAAGATGGATACACCTAACTGAATTACGACCCCCTAGTGAAACTCCTTCCTCAAGCGAGGGATGTGAGTTTAACTCAGAGTCAAAAGTCAGTACAGAGAGTGATCCCGAAATACCCCAATCCTCTAAGGTCAGACGCACCAAAGGGAACTTGCCAGCCCACCTAAGGCGCAGACAACTAAAGGAGGAGGTCAGGAAGTGAACTAAGGACTCAGAAGCAGAGAGGCAAAAGAAGCTGCATGATCTCCCCAAACGCTTCACAAAGTTTAAGAAGGGTGATAGAGTGGTGATTCTGCTAGGAGCAAAGAGACAAGGGCAAACCAGTGAGCCAATTGAGGGACCTGCCAAGGTCAAGGAAGTCAACTTGGCAGGGGAAGGCGAGAAGCCTTGACCTATGTTCATTGGCTGACGACTTGACCAAGGATGAGGAGGCTAAACTTGCTGCTCTCCTACGAGAGTATGTCAACTTGTTTGCCTGGTCCTTGGAGGAACTTAAAGGAGTCGATCCTAGGGTTGTGACCCATAATATCCCAATGGTTCCAGATGCGGTGCCAACAAAGCAACGACCTTACCCTATGAATCCCAAACACACCTATGCAATGAAGGAGGAAATCGATAAGCTCATGAAGGTGGGATTTATATATGAGATTGAGCACAAGATTATGATCGTTATGAAAAAGAATGGTAAAATTCGAGTGTGCATGAATTACAAGAAAGTTAATGCCGCTACAAAGAGGGACAACTACCCCTTATCGTATACCGCACACATGTTGGAGAGGGTAGCAGGCAAAGAAGCCTACAACTTCCTGGATGGCTTCTCTGGATATAATCAAGTGCAAGTGCACCCTGACGACAGGCACAAGACTGGCTTCGCCACAGAGTGGGGTGTATTCGCCTACATCGTTATGCCCTTTGGGCTAATGAATGCGCCTGCGACCTTTCAACGATTAATGTGCACCATCTTCAAGGATATGCTTAGACGCGAGCTAGAGGTGTTCGTAGATGACTTATGCGTACACTCTAGTTGGGCCGAACACTTAGAAAATTTGAGATCTGTCTTTGAATGGTGTCAGTTATACAACCTTTCGTTGAACCCCTCAAAGTGCCAATTCTGGGTGAAGCACGGATGTATCCTAGGGCATGTAGTGTCAAGGAATGGCATTTCCAATGACTTCTCAAAAGTCAGGGTCATTGTCGACCTACCACCACCCATTAACTACAAGGGCATTCAGTGTTTCTTAGGCTATACGGGATACTATCGATGCTTTGTACTGAATTGCACACTGATTGCTAGACCATTGTACAAGCTACCGATCGTATTCGAGTGGACTGAGGAATGCCAGCATGCATATGAAGAGTTGAAGAAGGCTCTCACCACTGCACCAATCTTACAAGCCCTAGAGTGGAGCATAACGTTTCATGTACACATAGATGCCTCTAAGTTTGATATTAGAGCTGTTCTAGGCTAGCTTGGTGAGCATAATCTAGATTACCCCATGAGTTTTGCCAACAGGCAGCTCACTGAAACATAGATGAACTATTCCACTACAGAAAGGAAAGGGTTAGCCATGGTGTTGCTGTAAAGAAATTTAGGCATTATCTGTTGGCCACCCCCTTCGTCTTTTTCATTGACCCCATCAAGCCTTGCTTTATCTCGTGAACAAGCCGTGCACTACAGGTCGTATAGCTAGATGGTTACTTCTCTTGTTGGAATTCGATTTCTCTATGGTTGTACGTAAGGGAAAGCAGCACTACATGGCTGATCACATGTCCTACATACCCACAGGAGAAGCTGCTGGACAAGGCATACCTGACGACCTACCGGATGCTCATCTCTTTGGCATGTCTAGCGAAAGAGACTTGTTTGGGCCGATGATGTAGTTCAAGTGCTAGAGAACGGTCTACCTGAGAGACCTATTGAGAAAGCCAGGCTAAGGAGACTTATCTTAAAGATCCAGCCATACCAACTGATCGCCAGCCAACTCTATAGGCTAGGACAAGACAGTTTGTTGTGTAGATGTGTGTGTGAGCACGAGATGCATGATGTATTGAGAGAAGTGCATGGTGGAATAGCTGGAGGAAACTTTAGTGGGGATACAACAGCCCGTAAGGTGCTACAATCCCAACTATGGTGGCCCACCCTATTCTGTGATGCTGCTAAATTTGTAAAACATTGTGATGAGTGCCAGAAGACTAAGGTGCCTGTGCGCAAGGATAAGATGGAATTGACCCCCGTAATAGCACGACAGCCCTTCGAAAAATGGGGCATTGACTTCATTGGACCTATCAGTCCTGCGGCATAGTACTCCCAGGCACGCTACATCATTGTGGCAACTGATTACCTGACGAAGTGGGCAGAGGCAAGAGCCACTAGGAAGAATGACACTAGAACCATTGCGAAGTTCTTATGGGAGCAGGTCCTTTCATGTTTTGGTTGTCCAATTGAACTAGTAAGTGATCACGGCATGCAGTTCATTAATGAAGTAATATCCCACCTACTCTCGACCTTCCTAATCATTCATAAAAGGTCCTCGCCCTACTACCCTCAAGCAAATGGCCAAGCAGAATCCACGAATAAAATCCTAGTCAATGTGCTTACGAAGGTGGTATCCACATTAGGAAGTGATTGGGATAACAAATTGATAACAAATTAATGGCGGCCTTGTGGGCCTATCGTATAGCTTATAAGACGGTTGTAGGACAGACGCCCTTTAGACTGACTTATGGAATGGAGGCCGTTCTACCCTTAGAGTTCTTTGTCCCTAGCTTAAGGATAGCAGCCCAGGAGCGTTGGGAGGGAAGAGAGGCTTGGACCAACCGCTTAATGGAGTTAGAGCGTCTCACGAAGACTCAACTCTTAGCCACCCATGCTCTGATTTGTGAGAAGGCACGAAGAAAGATGTGGTTTGACAAGCATGTCAAACAGTGCAACTTTGATCAGGGGGACCTTTTCTACTATACTCTGTGAAGGGTCACAAACGGAAAATGAAATTTTGAGGACTAGGACCTTTCCGAGTACGTACAATTAGTAGAATAGGCAATGTTGAATTGGAGATGTCGAAGGTGAAGGAATAGACTTTTTCAATGGTAGTCGCATGAAAAAGTACTATCCTCCTTCCCATCCGTTGCACGAGCCACCTATGCTTGAAGCCCCTATCAACGTCTGCATGGCCACTATTACCGAACTAACAGATCAAGATGAAGAAGCAGTGGCATCTGCCTACCTACGAATCACGGTCACTGCAGAACGGACGTATTCTTTTGATGCCTTGATCAACGAAGGTGCCGACTATAATATCTTGATGCATGACCATTGGACACGCATTGGTCAACCTAAATTACAGCCCACAAACGCTAAACTCAGCCTACTTGGGGGAAACACTTACTCACTCTTAGGAAAATGCAAAGTGGTTGTCTCTATCGAGTCTGAAAGTATACCAATCTTCTTTTATGTGTTGCCAAACACTAAAGGGGCCGGTAATAAGTCACTACTAGGTCGCACTTTTAAAAAGCAGACGAACTGCAATGTGGACTATAACCTAGATCGCATCCATCTTGCTATAGGCAATGTGCGCATATAGTGACTACTTTCAACAAGGGTTATCTTGATCCTTCTACAATTGCAAAGCCACCGATAGAGACCCCTACGACCACGCCTATGACCAAGCCTAGGGAGAAGGGCTGTGATATCTCACCCCACTCTCAAACTGCTCAAACCAAGCCCACCAAGGCCATTCACAAGGCCAAGGAGTCCAGCTCATATGGGTGCCAAAACAATAAGGGCAACCTCCTTGTAAACTACAGAAATGTGCTTCTAAACGCAAAAACTATCAATCAAAGCCTAAGAGGCAGCTCAGATGCTATCGACATAGACGCACGACCATGCCGCGATGGATCCCCAAAGATCTCTTGCAAGCACAAGGATACTATGAGGGCAACCCTTGGATATGGGTGCCTAAGAGTGGACATTCAAGAGGCTCAACTCTAAGCAACCTCACTCCAGTTAGAGAGGCTTGCACATACGGAGCCCAGGGTGCAAAGCAAGCTGGACCAACACCGGTTGTGATTAATGAATCCCAACACATTTATCATCTAAAGCTAGATGCCCCAAAATTATCCAAGTTAGAGGAGTTGGGCACCCCATGCCAGCTTAGATAGAATGCAGCACACCTCCTATGCCACTAGAGCCCCCTGCAGCATCTCAAAGTGCTTCTAAGTGCAAAGTCCCATCTGTAATGCCATCAATGGAGTCACCACTATCCAGCCCAATTGCACCATCACCACCAGTAGGTCTTAAGCCTTCATATGAAAGACGATCTTTCCTTTCAGTGGGCCAAGGATCTTTCTGAGACCTTGAGAGATGACGTAGTGACATGCATCAAGGTGTTAGATAACACCTTCACCACATTTACTAGGAGCTATGAGAGGCTTGACCTAGGACTTCTCGATGACCCCTTGCTTTTGATGTTCATGCGTTGCCATGCACTTGGGAAGACTACGAATTTATGACCGTCAAATTCCCCAAAATTGCCGCCGAATTAATCACTAATGGAGAAATCTCAAAGGAGCAAGCCATTCTCAGAAGACTAATTACCTCGTACCGCAAGCTTGCTCGCTCTGCACCTGAACAAGAACTGGAGGAGCTCACGCAGCTTGCCAGCTCTGATTCTTTGTTCTTACAACTGTGGTATGCCTTGCGACTCCAATGGGAGAAAAAAGGCTGCCGCATCATGACCATGTATTAGCCCACCCTTACATTGACCAATTCCTTACGGAAGAGAAACTGCACGTTGCTAGCCGCCTCAACTCCGGGGATAACTTTCATGATGTCTTGACCTATATCACCCAAGCTTCCATACGACCATGTGAACTTGATCGTCATGCCCAGCTTGAATGTAACCCTAACCTCTATACTTGACTGTTGGCCAAGTAACTTGCCCCACAAAGTCCATGTTAGTCTTCCTTCTTCCCTTGCTAATCCTAGGAAGGATTCCTTTAAAACTTAAGGAAGGGGGGGAAGCAAAGTGAGAGCCAAGTGATGTAGCAAGTTGTAGTGATGGATGAAAATGATCAATTGAATTTAAATAGAAAAGAATGCAAGGAGGAAATAGATGTTGCTTTTGAGTTATTTCCAAGTTTTATACCTCTGAAGTAGCATGGCAAATTGTCACACACATTCTTTCTTGGGTTTTTGTTAGTGATGAGTCAATTCATAACGCTAATATTGGCATAGTGTAATGACAGGCACCTACCATGGCAGGACAAGAAAAGGGAGGTAAACTCCCATTCACTGAAGAGGAGTTGACAAAGTATGGGATCAGTGTTGAGACACGTGGATTTAGCCAGTTCACGTTCAAACATACCCTGAATTTAGACGATGCCATCCTAGAAGAGCTGGCAGTGAAGGAGTTGGTGGATAAATGCAACCTCCAAAAGTATGTGGAAAAGGTCGGACAGGCTATAGATTACAACATGTGCGCTGACTTTTTAAGGAGCTTTGATAAAGATAGAAGCTGTGGCACAGTCACAGTAAGGAATGGGACCAGGAAAGAAGGGTGCAAGTGCCCCTTAATGCAGCTATCGTTGAGAAAGCCCTGGGGCTTGTGTCCAAGAAGGAGAGATGCCCAATAAGAGATGTATATACCATGATGGGAGTCAAAGAAGATGACGTGCACACAGTGGATGGAATCAGTTTGGCTAATATTCCAGACCCCGCAACAAAGATGCAAGCTAAAATGATCCACGCCCTTTTCTCAGGATAGAGATACAACACTTTAATGAACAGAATCAGGGTGCCATTACTACAGAGCATAGCTACAGGAGTTCCAGAGGAGGTGGATTGTAACAGTTTTGTGCAGAAAACTATCAAGAGTTCAGCCACGCCCTTGCTCCAGCCGCAACACCAGCTGGTGGGGAGTCTCCTACTTCTACTGCACGATCCGCAAGGAAAAAGCCTGTCTTGAAAGCCTCCACAATCAGATATAGTGGTGTCCTAACGGCAATAATCCATGAGGCTATCAAGGATGTTGGTGTAGGTGAAGAGCAATCTATGCATCAAAGCTCACCTCACCGCGAGGAAGAAGACTCGATTGAAAGGACAATAAGCGACAAAGGAGAGCCGGATGTACCACCTACTCAAGCGGCTAAACCATGGGAGCAAAAGAAGAGTGACAAGAGCCAGAAGGAGAAGAAAGAAAGACTGAGCAAAGAAGAGCGAGCCGAGATGAAGAGGGCTCAAAGAGAGTCAAGAAGGGTGGAGGAGGAACGAAGGAAAAAAGAAGAGGAAGAACTCAAAAAAATTAGAGAAGAATCAAAGAGGGCAGAAGAAGAGAGACAAAGAAGGGCATAGGAGGAAGCCGAAGACTAAGAATGAAAGAACTTGCTAAGTTGGCAAAGGCCACTCATAGATTTGTCAAAGAAACCCATGGGGGAGGAGAGATCGATCCTTTGAGTCCCCACCATGAAGCTGAAGCAAGTGGCAGTGTGGAAACGGCCCCAGTAGTTGTAGGCAAGGGCAAGTCCCTGCTGCACCCCTTGCCTTCCTCCTTTGTGCCGGTACCAACCGACACCACAACCACAGCCACCCCGCCACCCACACCCTCTCTAAACACGGCCCAATTGATGAACATGATGTAGCTACTTGCCAGTAAAGTGGCTGAAATTGTACCAGAAGCCAGAGCAAAAAGGCCCATTGCCGCAAATGCCGAGTCTAGGCAAGATCCAAAATGACAAAAGCTAGAGGCATCAACCACTACAGCCCCTACTCCCATGCGATCTGGTGCCAACTATGACACTTATGTGGCTGAGCTTCTAGCATAATTGGACAAGGCAAAAGAAGAAAAGAAGATAGCCCTGGTAGAGTTAGAGAAAGAAAAGAAAACTTCGGCAGCCTTAAGGCTGGAAGTTTCAAAGCAAGGAGCCAACCGAAGAAGGGAAGTGAAAACTCTACAAGATCAGCTGCTGGAAGCAAAGACCAAGGAAGCCCAGGACAATGAGAGCCACCTAAGACAAAGGCTGGAAGATGAAGAGCAAAACCTGGTGGCAGAACAGCGAAGTTTGAAGTTACTAGTGTAGCACTATGCTGACTAGCAATAGAGAACTGCCAAACTGGAAAGGTACATACAGATAGAAGCTCTGGAGGGCGAGCCAAGTGAGCAACAAGAAGATGCCATAACTTTTTGGCTATGGTATGAACTTGAAGAACAAGACAGAATGGAGAGGGAAATAGAGTTCCTAGAACAGGAGAGGCCAAGAGTTCCCACAGCAGCAGAAGCACAAAGGCTGCAGAATGATGCACAACGACTGCAAGATGCATTGGAGATTACCAAGGGAGACATAGAAGCCCTCATGGCCATGGCCTTCACCCAAAGAAGATTGCACTTCACAGAGATCCAAAGTCATGAGCAGCTTGCAAGAAAAGTCAGAACTATTTGCTAAGGCAGAAAAAAGATTCAGCGTTGCAAATCAGGCAAAAGAAATTGTTGAAGAATAGCTGGCTTGAAAATCTAGGGAAAGGAACCAACTCTGGTTCTTAACGAATGAGCAGCAACAGGTTGTGACAACCTTGGCAAGTGAGCTGGAGGAGGGAAGAAAGAAGATAGATGAGAGAGCCAGTGAGTGGAAAATAAACAATTTTGAAAGAGTTAGGGATTTAATAGAACGCTTGGCAGTGGCTGAGTGCGAGAGAGTGCTTGCGGAGTCCAGGTAAGAAGCTGCTGATGTATGTGCCAACACACAAAGGCAAGCCTTCCTTAGCATAGTACTACACATCACCCAGGCGGAGGATAATGACTCAGTGGAGAAGGTAAGAAGGAAGCTAGAACTGACCACCCGAGCACTAAAGTGTGGCCTTCAAGAACGGGAGCTTCCAACAGGCATAGGAATCACAAAAGAGCAGAAATTTCACTACCTACGCCGTGCCGGCCTCTCCACCACTGTTGAGCTTAAGGAACTTGGGTTTGAAGAGCATGGGCAACCACCACCACCACCACAAGCGGTTTCATCAGTTGTCGAGCAGAATGTCGAAGGGGGTCTAGACTTTGAGCAGGATGCTGAAGAAGAGCAACAAAGAATGCCCAATCCGCCTCTACCAGACCTCCCGCCTGAAGAGCCCGAAGATGCCCATATGCCCGAGCGCATTGTGGTAGCCAGAAGAAGAAGACAATAACTAGCAAAGGAAGCCCAATGCAGAGCACGATCACTGCCAAGACAATTCCTTGAAGAGCCTGTGCCACTACGGGGGGATCCCCATCCTATCGATTGGCCTCAAGAATTTGTCATATGGTGTCAACAGGAGTTCCAAACGAGGCCATTTGAACTTTCATTTGCTTATCCATGCTCTCTGGACTGTGCTTTGCCTCTAGGTATTCTAGCCAAGATCAAGGATCTGGCTAATGATCTTGCAAACAGGTGAATAGAGGAAAGAAGCCTCATAATAACCATATGGAGGCAAGAGCCTGAAGACTACTGGCAAGACAAGGTAAATAGGGTTCCCAAAACTGTCCAAGGCTATGAGGCACAGCCGAAGTGGAGGAGGATTTGGGATACCAATTTTGACTCCTATACCACCTTCTGCAGCTCGCTCCCTGAAGAACGCAACAACCCCATCTACATGCCCTACCCCGGTAGGCATGGAGTTGACTATGATCGAAATATTCATGGGGATTTTGACTTCCCTAAGATATATAATGTTAATGCCCGGAGCCCCAAGGAATGCCTAGTCATTAGATTAGAGGATCTCCTCCCATCTATCAACCGCTTCCTTGCAGATTTTTCTTCTTGCACAGATCCAGCTTTCTTAACTACCTATAATTATCTTAGGCTTGTCAAGTTCCTACTAATGCAAAGACCCACAGCCGAGGAAGCCACCTCCCTCCACTCTTTTTTGACATCAACCTAGGGATAGATAGTAGAGCCATGACTAGACGAATGATGAGGGCAACACTGCTTCCCTCCTTTTGCCTGGAAATCTTAGAGGATATGAGTGATACCCGCTTCACTAGGTGCAATCATCCTTTCTTGTCATCCACACCTTTGAAGGCTCGGGCCAGTATTAAAGAATATCTACAAAGTCGCGCATTCCTATCCCAATGCTTGCGACCGCCTCGTAATCCAGCTGAAGGTGATAGGCATTAGCCAAGACATCTTCCTTGTATGCAATTCTTCAAAAAAAAAGAGAGAGAGAAGAAAAAGAAAAGGAGAAAAGAAAAAAACACAAGGGCTCACTTCACTCACTACACCTAGGGTTTACACCTAGCCCCTCCCCCACTTTACGCTTAGGCCACATCAAGGGTAGGACTTCCAAACCTGTCACCCTAAGTTTTGCAATGCACCTCCAACAACACACGAACTGGGTCCTCAAGTGTGGGACATTACCAAGGGCTTATCCAAGGTTAGACCCATCTCCCAGTTCCACTACACATGCACTTACACCACATCATGAGACAGACACACCCCTTAGGGAGTGCACAACTTTCTCTTACAGGCTATGATCATGACTCAGCAAATGGCTACCAAGCTAAAGAAGACCATCCACGACATCCGTTAATGACCAGGAATTTTTTCATAAGTCGGACAGGATACCACTACAGCAGCTTCAGGAGCTTTTGCATACTCCGATGGTTGGATAGACCAACATGCTTGATGTAGCCGACCATCTGCCTGTTGATAACTACCATGACTGAACCAAATCAAGCAGAAGAAAAACTCAATGATGGACCCACCATTGGCATAGATTTTGGAACCTCATATTCTCCAAATGTATGTTCAAACCCCTAAACCTGTGGATTGCTTATTGATTAAGTGCTTTCGGATCAGCACGAGATGCATGGCTACATGGTTCTCAAGAGCCGGCTGGCAATGAACAGGATTAGAGATGCCCATGCAAAACCTTTATCAGCCATCGCAGGATGGGAGCTACAACTGTGTGAGAAATGCCGAGCATCTTCACGAAGTCTAAAGCACGCCAAAATCTCTCCCGGTCATTGTTGATCAAACTCCATCACCTCTCATTCACAATAGCACCTTTTGATTGTGGTCATCTACCCAACAATTCCACTTAGCAACAACCCCAACTACCCCACTACTCCCCACCACAGCGCCATGGGAATGGCACTCAGCTAGGAGAGGGGTAATGTTTACCGCAGCACAGAGGAGCGGGAAAATGGAGCAGAGGAGTGGGAAAATGGAAAAATGAGATAACCAAAAGGGCACAGGACAAAGGAAGGAAAAGGCGCCCCGGATGGAAGTCAGACCCTGAAAATTTTGAATGACGACATCTCCAGAAGGCCTCAATGTCACCTCGAGAAAAGAAAAGAGTAAAAGCACACCATTAATTGTGAAAGCGCTGTCAAATCCTTGTAAAAGAATGCCAGGCTCACTCCTGTGCAAATTGTATGCACTAGTTGGGAATGGGATAAGTTAGAACGGTGGGAAATAGAAAACGAGGACCTAGGCTAATGGCCGGCCATGTAAAAAGTGGGGATGACCGCCCAAAAAGTAGGGCATGTATATAAAGTTCAAAAGTGAATGAGAAGATCATTCTTGTGTGTGGCCAAAGTTTCTTCTTCTTCTTCTCTTGTTTGTTGCCTTCTTGCTTGTGCTTGTGCTTGTGCTTGAGTGAGGGATTGAGGGAGTGTGAGGGAGTGAGTGTGTGAGAGTGAAGGATCGTGGAGAAGAAGCTCCCCATCTTCTCTCTTCATCTTCTCTTCTTCTCTTCTCTTCTCTTTTCTCCCACGGCTATGGAGGATGGAGCTTGGTGGACAGGGCTTGAGCTTACCGCAAGGATCGTGGAGCTATCGGAGTGCAAGAGAGAGGAGGGAACTCGATCGAGCATCAAGGTAAGCTCACTACACCCGTAAGGTAGGCATTGTGTGTCGGCTATGTGAGAGGTAGCCATGGCCGCTCGGCTTGAAACGCTTGATCAATAAGCGGTCCGTAGGTCTCAGGGTAGAGCTCCGTATCTCCCCTTCAACGATCCTCCTAACAGCTTCCTCGTTGTAAGCTGGTTGTATGCCTAGTTCTCGAGGGAGGGGTCGTACTTCACTCTTTCCTCTTTCGTGAAGGGTAGGTGATGTGCTTGGTCTTGCTGCGACATCTTCAGCCCCTGTCATAAGCCATGGTTTTCCATTAGCGCTTTTCCAAATAGTCACTTGCTAAAAGAAAAGTCTTCATGCTTGGCATATTAAATTGTTTTTAGTACAGAATTAAACTTTTTTCTTCAAGAAATCTAAGTCTATTGCTTTCAAATTTATTGTCAAATTCTCAATCATAAGTTGCTTTGTCCTACCATTGAGGTACCCCATGTGTGCTTTTCCTTTACTGTTCTCCTTATGTGTTTGGTTCAATTCACTGTATCCCCCCCTTTTTTTAATTGAGAAGAATCCTTCCTAGGATTAAATGTTTAGCGGATGAAGGGCATGTAGCACATAATCTTAGTGTTTTACTATTGCATGAGCCAAGCATAGAAATTAGGGTTGTATTGTAAAGTAGTATAGCTATCCATGTCTAAAGGTTGGATTCCTACATGCATAATGTAAGTGAGGACATCAAGCAAGAAGTCAACGAAGTCCACTCGACTGGAAACATGCAACTCATCCTCAGTGGATGCAATCTAAATAAGGATTTCCCTTAATGTGTTCTTCCAAAGGTGGGTAAGTTATGAATGGTAGTCAACACCCTATAGGAAGTTGGAGTGACATAGGTTGGGTCATATTCAGATACCTTGATTGCATGTCACTGTTCAGCATTGGTCATTATTTGGCATCTCTCTAGTTCCCATTGCAACTATAGAGCGTACCATTTTTGCAAGAAGGAGGAGTTGTTGTCAGCAAGCTGTTGCAACTTCTCGATTTCTTGGTTTGTGGCCATGATTGTGTGCTTGCTATATGACGTAATGAGATGCTATTTGATTGCTCTCGGTTGCAATTAACTCCTCAGCTGCTTTGGAAGCCTTAACAAATACGAATTTCGACTCCTTCCAAGAGCAAGGGAGTGTTTGTACTTTCGTCGCTATAGGTTCTTCCAAGAGGCATAAGTCTACTCGATTGTAGCTTTTAGCCGATGTCATGAAAGTAGCATCCAGGTGTCGAAGGAAAGCAACCAAGTCATCCCCAATATTTTCAACAAATCCGTGGGGCCAATGCTAGAATTGAACACCACTCATAAGAGGGTCTAAGCTCACTAGGTGGTTGAGGCTTGAGTGGACTAGAGAGTTTAGTAGCTAATGGTTGCAGCATGGTTTGCTCCTTAGGTTGTAGCTTGGACTCATGTTTGATGGGTTGGGTTGTAGTTGTGGTTGTGGTGCTACTAGATGCATCTGAGATTTGAGGGTACCATCGGGGCTAGATTTGGGCGATTTGTTAGTAGCAGGCTACGATTTTGGGCGATAGATTGGTTCAAGCCCTGCTAAGCTAGGTTTTGGAGGTTCTATGGACTTAGCAGCCTGATTCTCTTGTGTTTTGAGTGTCTCTCACATGATGTTTTGTGTGGTCAAGCTTGAGAGTGGCATTTGAGTAGGGCCTTTGGTTGTTTTGGCTTTAGGCAGCCAAATCCAGGTGTTACCTTCATAGTAGCCTTGCGCTTGCAATAAGGCCTTGGGGACCCATCATGGCTTGATCGTATGTCGATGTTTATAGCTTTGTCTTGGCTTCCTAGGTTTTGAGTGCAGATCATGAGCCTTGCGAGGCCGTGGGTTTCTATTCCTAGGTGGCACTCTCTGTTTAGGTACCCATTTGAATTGGGGTTCATGGGCTTTAGCGTTGGTTCTAGTGGGTTGCTGGTATCAAGGCTTGGTAGGTATTGATGAGTCACAACCCCCCTCCTTAGATGTGACAGTGGATTTTTCTACCAGTGGTGTTGTGGACTTGGAAAGAGTCACACCACCCATGCTGAAACCTATAACAATGCAAATGTTGCCCACAACTAGGTGGATACGTTGCAACTTATAGTCGACATTGCAACTTGCTTCTTAAAAGTTTATCCTAACAGGGATTCCGTGCCTTCATTCTGAGTGTTGGGCAACACATATAAGATTATCGGCACGCTTGCAAACTCAATAGAAACTGCAAACTTGCACTTTCCCAAAAGTGTGTAGGGTTGGCCTCCATAAGGGGTGAGATTAGCCTTAGTGGGCTACAACTGTGGTTTGCCAATTTGGGTCCAATGGTCATGGGTTAAGATATTAAAATCAGCTCACGCAGAGTGCCCTTAGAGTAGAGAAAGGAGTCAGACAAGACTGCTTGGTTGGAGCACAGAGGTGCAATCGATTACGAGCAGGTAGGTCTAGCCCAACCAAGCGATGCACCACTGCTGCAAAGAATGGACTCACCTTTTGAGCTACAACCCCCCAAAAGAGAGACCCTCTTCTAGTGAAGACGGTGAAATTGATTCTGAATTGGAAGTCAGCTTAGATAGTGATCTTGAAATGCCTCGACCTCCCAAGACTAGATGCACCAAGGGGGACCTACCCGTCCACCTAAGATGCCGATGGTTAAGGGAGGAATGGCGAAAGCTACCTAAAGAAACACAGACAAAAGAACAGGGAAAACTACAAGACCTACCGAAACGATTCACAAAGTTCAAAAAGGGAGATAGGGTGGTGATCTTGCTGGGAGCCAAACGACAAGGGCAAGAAAGCAAACCAATCGAGGGACTTGCCAAGGTCGAAGAGTTCATTTTAGTCAAGGAAGGGGAAACCCCACGACCTGTCTTCATAGTCGATGACTTGGCAGAGCAAGATGAAGCAAGTCTTGTTACTCTCTTGTGGGAATATGTAGATGTCTTTGCTTGGTCCCTAGAAGAGCTCAAAGGGGTAGATTTGAGTTTGGTGGCCCACAACATACCCATGACACCTGATGCAATGCCAGTCAAGTAGTGACCATATCCCATGAATCCAAAACACGCCCATGCTATCAAGGAAGAAATCGACAAGCTAATGAGAGCAGGATTCGTCTATGAAATTGAACACATAGATTAGGTTTCCCCCATAGTCGTTGTATTAAAGAAGAATGGAAAGATTAGAGTATGTGTCAATTACAAGAAGGTAAACTCAGCTACAAAGAGAGATAACTACCCACTATCGTACACCGAGCATATGCTTGAGAGAGTGGCTAGCAAAGAGGCCTATAGTTTCTTGGACGGCTACTCGAGATACAATCAGGTGCAAGTACATTCTAACGATAGGCATAAAACTGCATTCACCACGGAATGGGGAATCTTTGACTACATAATCATGCCTTTTGGGTTGACTAACGCACTAGCCACCTTCCAACGACTAATGTGTACAATATTCAAAGACATGCTAAGGAAGGAGTTAGAGGTCTTTGTAGACGACTTTTGTGTTCACTCTACTTGGCAAGAACACTTAGACAGTTGAATGATATCGACTATATCGTCTCTCCTTGAACCCCTAGACGTGCCAGTTCTAGGTGAAGCATGGATGTATCCTAGGACACATGTTGTCAAAAATGGCATTGACATAGATTTCTCAAAGATCAAGGTCATTGTTGATCTTCCACCCCCAACTGATTTCAAGGGTGTTCAGTGCTTCTTGGGACACACAAGGTATTATCAACTGTTCGTGTTGAGCTATGCATTGATTGCTAGACCTCTATATAGGTTGTTGATCACATTTGAATGGACCAAGGAATGCCAATGCACGTATGAGGAGCTGAAAAGGCTCTGACCACATCACCGATTCTACAAACCCCAAATTGGACTCTCACATTTCATGTGCACATCGACGCTTCAATATTCGCCGTAGGAGCTGCGTTGTGCCAACCTGGTGAACACAACCTAGATTACCCAGTGAGCTTTGCTAGCAGATAACTCACTGAGACTGAAATGAATTACTTGAAAACAGAGAGAGAGGGATTGGCCATGGTATTTTCCATAAAGAAATTTTGACATTATCTTTTGGTTACGCCTTTTACTTTCTTTGTTGACCAGCCTTGTTGTATCTTGTTAACAAACCATGCGCTACAAGACGCATTGCTAGATGGCTTCTTCTACTTTTGGAGTTTGACTTCTCTATGGTAGTGCATAAAGGGAAGCAGCATTACATGGCTGACCATCTATCTCGTATCCCCACAGGAGAAGCGGCTGGACAAGGCATTATGGATAAATTGCCTCCTATCCTCCTTTCTAATCATCCATCGGAAATCCTCACCTTATTACCCCCTGGTAAATAGTCAAGACGAATCCACAAATAAAATCTTAGTAAACGTCCTGACCAAAGTCATCTCTGCTTCATGCAGTGATTGGGATAACAAGTTGATGGCAACCTTGTGGGCCTACCGCACGGCTTACAAGATGGCTGTAGGACAAACCCCCTTTAGATTGACATATGGTACATAGGTAATCTTGCCCTTGGAATTCTTTGTACCAAGCCTGAAGCTAGCCCTTCAAGAAAGATGGGATGGGAAGGAAGCATGGACAGAACGCTCGATTGAACTCAAACACTTATCAAAAACCCAGCTTCTGGCCACCCATGCACTAATATGCGAGAAGGCAAGATGCAAGCATTGGTTTGACAAGCATGTTTAGCAGCGCAACTTTGAATAGGGTGACTTAGTGCTGCTATACTCAGTCAAAGGGCACAAGAAAAAGTTAAAGTTTTGAGGGCTAGGACCTTTTAAGGCTCGAATCATCAGTCAAACGGGCAATGTAGAACTCGAAACCCTAGAAGGTGAGGGCATAGGCTTCTTCAATGGTAGTCGCATAAAGAAGTACTTCCCTCCCATGCACCCATCGCATGAGTCCCCCAATGCTAGCACCCCCTATCCACGTACAAGTAGCCACTATCATTGATGTCGACGGTGAGCATGGGGAAGCGGTACCACTAGCTTTTACCTATCATGACGGTCACTACTAAACACACATGCACCATCAACGCCTTGATGATGCGTGAAGGAAAGGCCGAACTAAATGATGCCACTCAAGCAAAGTAAGGTCCAATCGAGCATGAATCCTGCATCAACTAATGGAGCTACGAGTCAAGGAACTGTGACACTTGGTAACTAGGTGCATTCCATAAATCTTACTCTAGTAAGAAACATTTGAAGGGAAAATAAACATAGATCAACTACATTAGGTGGAAAGAAATATTCATGCAAAAATTTATAATAGCAAACCACTAATTATGTTGCATTAAAAACCATGTTGGGGATTGTGTTTTATTGCACTAAGGCATGTTATAGAATGAACAATTTGCACAATAGACTTTGCATTGGTACACACTGAAATCAAGGATTTTATTGATTTTTTTCATAGAGAATTAAATTTATGCACTAGCATTGGCATGCTTGAGAGGTAAAAGGAATTGAAAGATGGGTGTGCACTCGAGTGTGTGGAAAAATTATAAGGATTATCATGGATTGGCATTTTACATCAAAGATATTTTAAAGGAAATCTGCATCTAGGAAAGCTGCATCGTATGATTGCAAGGAAGGAGCCCAATATCTTAGTTAATGAAGAAATATTCGCATCTGTTTTTGTAAGAAATAGATGCATCCATGAAAAGCAATAAATTCTTGCTTCACTACATGAGCAAAAGAGATAAGTTCCTCTTCACTTACATAAGTAGTGTATTCAATTTTCCGCTTTGCTTGCAAAGAGGAAGGAATTGAAGGGAATAAAAGTTTCTCTTTTTCCATAAAACTTTGTTTTACCCCATGATTGCAATGTGCATAAATTAGAATAATTGCATTCACTAAGGCATTAAAAAGAGTAACTACGATAGAGACTACTTGAAAAAAATTCAAGCTTCAATTTGCCTGAGGTAATGACAGGAATATTTAGAATTGTCCAAGTAAGAAGGACAACTCACTTAGGTTATTCCCTGGGTTTCCCGATAAATAGATAAACCTTAGAGCGATATTTGTCACCGAACCATTAAAACAATGGAGACACTATCTAAGGACCGACCCATAGGACTGCTAAGTTCTCTTTCCACTCTCATTGGTGCAAGCATATTTTCCCACAAGCATGTGACTAATCATAGCAAACTAGGGTCGCTATCGTGGGAAAATAAAACCCCAGGACACTGGTGGTCATCCAAACCATGGTAGAGTTATTTTATCACACATAAGGTAGTTGATAATGATTTTTGCAAGGGTAATCAAGGAAGTAGGATAATGAGAATAGGAGGGACCCTAAATAGGGCCTAGAGTGGTCCAGGATGACAAAAAACTCGACTTACGTGGAAACACTAAATCCTAGAGGATTGGGGTAGGGTTTCATGGGGATAATAATGGGAGGGTAGCACCTATTAAAGGTACATTGCAATTTCTATTGCAAGGATAATCGAGGGATGAAGTGTAGATTACTCATCCAGGAGTAGGAAGACTTATACCTAGAATATCTCTAACGTCCAAGGGATATGTATTATAATTCTAAGAATTTGATGCAAAACGCATCATGACTAATCTCTCCTAGGCAAGAAAAATATTATGAATGAATGTTAACTGTTCAAAAAGGAAACTCCACCTTAGCAGGTGTTTTGAGCACTCGCCACATTATTATTTGTGCTTCTAATTCCAAGAGCACTGTTTGTGAAAGGATTGTTTGAACCAAACTCTCATAAGAAACTAGTATATTGAATCAAGTTAAATTCATGGACGATGCACCAAACCACCCCCAGCTAGCCGCCAATGCTATCCAAGTTGGTTTTAAATAATCATGGCAAGAATATGGACCAAACCCATTATGAGAGGTCTGTTCGTGGATTAGTTTGAACATAGGAGGACAATGGGATGCCAAGGGGGCTCTGGTTGTAAATTCCTTGTCTCCGGGTCCTACTCAAACAATCTATGTGACTAGTGCAAGGGTGGAAACTTGGAGGGAATAATACACATCCTCACAGATTGCACGAATCATCCCTTTGGATAGGACTTATATCTCAGCTAAAATGTTAATATAAAGTTTACTTCCAAGGAGTCTGTCTGAACTATTTTTGTGTCAGTGCGTAAAATTACGTAAAGGAACATGTGGCTAATGGGTTAATCAAGGAAGCTGTTTGTATGTGTTACCGCTAATGTGTCCTTAGGTAATAGAAAACTAAAGCTACTAAGGGAAGTGGTTGGGCAGAACCCCCAACGGGTATGTCCTATGGCAGGGTAGTCCTAGAAATATGGGAGGCTTCTCAACATTCAAATCACGATGGCATATTGACATTAGATAATGTAAGGTAAAATCCTAGCTCATATCATTTTAGGGGACCGGAATGGGACTTTACCCTACACGTAGAGAGGTCAAGCAATGCATCCCTCTCATTTCCCATTCTCCTTGAATGAAGTGCGACATGAGTCCGCCTCAATATAGATACTCTACATAAAGTAGATCTGACACTAGAAAGCTATAGTATAACTTTGGAGCCCCAAGAGGAACACCAAGGAAAATGGGATTCTACTGCAAGAAAATCTATCTTGTAACATCAACAAGCTTTTATTTTATTCTTTTGATGACCAAAACAAGTAAAATAGCAAATCTTCACGCAACATCATAGTAATATCTCCTACGGATTTGATAGAATCAACCATAATCTTCAACATCTTCATAAAATCCATCAATAGAACAAAGAACATAAAAGTATACGCCATTTTGAATGGAAATCAATCACATAGTATTCATCTTCAATGTCTTCATAGTTTCTTAGATTCATCATTTTCAAAAATTAGAAAACTTTCCCAAAGTCACACATACATTCTATAGAACATTTACAGAAGATCTACAAAACAGAACAGAATAGGAATAGAGCAGAGACAGAGCCTCTACATAAGGTCTACAGAGGGTTACAGAAGGTCATCAGAGCATACTAGATCCTCATAATTCATACTAAAACCATTCCAAACTATCAAAAACTATTCAATAAACTTTCAAAAGACTTCAACCTTCATCAATCATCAATCCATGCTTCATACAAAAGAAAATCAGAACAAAACAGAAGCTAAACAGAAAGTATTCGAACCAATCAGAACCTCAACAGAACCTATCAGAACATCACAAAGCCTCATATTCCTACTAAGAATCATCATGAGCTTCCAAAACATAATCAATATCATCCAAAAAACTCTCAAACACTTTCAAAAACAACCAAGCATCACTCTAAATCCACAATATCAATCATTCAGACCTCAAAAACAACAAAAATCAGTCAAAAATTCAATCTTTTTCCACTCTCAACATATTTCCACACCTAGAAAGGAAGCGTCCTCGCGACCTAAGGAAAAGAAGAATGTAAGTTTAATAAAGAGCTCAATTCGATCTTCTTTGCTATCTTCAATAATCACCCAAACCACGACCCCAACTTATCACTTGTATCTAGGAAAGAATACTACTAAAGGAAAACATCGGTATGCGTTAACACATCTTATAAACAATAAAATGTCATGACAAATTTGTAAAGGATATAAGAGGTTCTTCAGCTTTGCATCGTAGGCTTTCCATCCACCATCAGCATCGATAGTTGAAAAGAGAGCTCTCGAATAAATTATTCAACCAGCACGAACTCATCACATACAAATTAATACAACACAAACACAAACACAACCATCTAAATGGCACCTCCAAAAAATATATCATTAAGAAGCATAGAATATACATTCAGGGGTATTAGTGAAGATGATCCTTCTTGAAGGCTTGATGATTACGAAAACGATCCAAGGATAAAGACTCATCTACAAAAGATTTTGGAGGATTCTGAAAGAATTGAAGGCAGCACATTTGTTCTAACAAAACAAGGTATCTGCTAGGTAGACAAAGGGCATGAAAATATAGGACATCCGACTGTTGGGAATCAATGTTCACATTGACATTCATACAAAGATTTGGAATGGCTTTCTGATCGTTATGGGAATGCCTATGCATATATGCTAGGTACCAAGCAAAATGGGCTGTCAATCTCACTGAAGGATCTAGAGATTGTGAATATTGTTGGGAAAAATGGAGATAATTTTGGTATGCTTGACTAGCAGTTGTCTAGTCCCCTGAAATTAATGGCCAATTAATATGTGGTCCCGTGAGAGAATCAGTTGAGCTCCATCCTCTTCTTCTTGGAATCTACTGATCAAATCCTTCATACCCACTAACCAACTGAGGGGGTGGCAGGAGATGGAAGAGGAATGAGTAAAAGAGGATGAAGAAATGGGTAGGAAAAGTCATAAAATGAGGAATAAGCCAAAGAAGAATTAGTTGAAATTTAAGTGAATCAGTTAGGAAAGGTGTTAATTGATAAGCAGGAAAAGTAGAAGGTATATGGATAGATGGGGAAGGACAAGGCGGAGAAGGGGAAAGACTCAATCTTCAATGAAAGAACAATAGGTAAAGATTGGAATTTGAGAAAAACCCTGAGATTGGAAAAGGAGAGGTAAGATGGCTGTTGAGTTGGATTGATAAAGGGAAAAATAAGCATCATAGCGATGGGCCATTTTTTGATAATACAATAAGCTAGGAATGGAGAGACCTAAAACAGATCGTCAATGGTAGGCATCAGAGAAGGATGAATCAAATGGATGGTTCTTGGGAAAATAAGCTAGGAGATCCACCCTCAGTTGGTTAGTGCTCTGCAAAGTAGAGGGTGTATTCTGTCGTTGGTTCAGGACTACAGAATCAATCATTGAATGCCATAAAGTGTCAGGGCAAGTAGCCACTTTAGAATAATAGCACTAGAACATGTCATCTATCTTCAACTCCAAATGGTTGACATACAACGCAGCTTGCAAGACCGCATCCCCTACATACCAAGCCAGATCAACATCATTTGAAATTAACAGATCACCACGTAGATACATATAAGACAACAGCATGGTATCCATCATCATAGAATCTTCAAAGACCATAATGACAACGTCTATTAGCAAATCAAAAGACCAGGCTCCACTCCAACCATCTTCTAGAAAGGGGAGATCCATCGTTGAGAGCTTAATATAGAAGGCCAACTTCTGCAGCAGCTGATATGGACAAAAAAGGAATGGTCAGGAGGAACATACTCCTGAAATTAGGTGATATAATGGCTAAGAAAACCCACCACACTATTCCAAGCCATCGAGTTAGCAGAGAGGTATGCTCGTAATTATAGAAAGGATATTCCTATGGAGGCTTCTATTGGACAACAAAGGATTGTTGCTAAACATGGCAACTTTGGTAGCAATTATGGAGGATCAAATACTTCATTTAACAATCCCAAAGTCCTTACATACCCTACTTTCAATGCTTCAAGATAGCAAAATTTCTCAAAGTGAGTAATCAACCATAAAGTGGAGCCTAAGAAAGGTGACAATAGATCCCAAAATAATTTAGCAAATAATGGCACGTTTATGCCTATGGATATTTTCATATGTGTATTCATGCATGCATGTGCACATACAAATTGGAAACTACAATCCTAAAGAGTCCATGCATATTCATGTGTGCACATGTCCTCCTACATGCCAAATTGGAAACTACAATCCTAAAGAGTGCGTGTGTATTCATGCATGCACATACCCTCCTACATGCAAAATACAAGTACTTTGAATGTCTCAAATTTATTAAATAAGTGAATAAACCTTCAATTTTGGGTGTAGTTTTGTTGTAACATTTCCAAATAGTAGTTGTTTACCACCTTATTAGTGTATGTCATGCTATTCACATCATCCCATGTAAGGTATTCATCATAACCTTTTTTAATCTTTATGTTTGTATGCTCTATCTGAAAAGCACAGAATAGAAGCTAGATAATAGTTTCCTTGAGATTATAAGCTTATAGCTATTAGCTAAATGCATGCTACTCTTTTAGTAACACTAAAAATTTGCTATTTTCTTATTGTGTCACTTCATGTCTATAGTTTTTATGACTATGATTTAGTAATCATGCTGTGAATTTATGCATACAAAGCATGCATAACCTAGGATACTTCCATGTGGAGGTATGTTGCATAGAGATATTTATATATAGGATTGGTAGGTTGCATAGAGATATTTATATATAGAATTGGTATGTTGCACAAAAAAGCTTGAAAAAAAAGGATTGATTACAAAAGAACGAAAACGAAAGCTCACAAAAATAAAATCCTCGAAAATAGCATTGTTAGTTAATGCATGGAATACGAGTGACAAGAGTATCTGCTCCTATAACTATAATAGAATAGCCTCAAAACTAATCTAAAACAACTAGAACAAACGAGGGTATCGCTATCCAAAAACTACAATCAAAAGAGTTCCAAAACAAATTGTCTATACTCAAATAAACTACTCAGACATAGTATTTAGCACTAATATCCATACAACTACAATAATTGACCACAAATCAGTAGGCAACTGACCAATGGAATAAGCTCCCACTACAAAGAATATCCAGATAGCAATGGTCGTAGACGTAGTTGTAGTCGTCGTAGTCGTGGTTGTAGTAGTAGTGGTGGTTTTCTTGTTTGTTGTTGTTGTTGTAGTAATAGTTTTTTTTGTTTTATTGTTTATTGTTGTCTAGTTTTCTTATTTGTTTTTGTTGTTGTAGTAGTGGTAGTAGTAGTAGTTTTTTCTTCTTTTCTTGTTTTTAGTAGTAGTTGTTGTTGTTTTTTTTGTTTTTTTTTTTAAGTAGTAGTAGTAGCAGCAGCAGCAGCAGCAGCAGCAGCAGCAGCAGCAGCAGCAGTAGTAGTAGTAGTTGTTGTTGTTGTTGTTGTTGTTGTTGTTGTAGTGGTAGTGGTAGTGGTAGTGGTAGTGGTAGTGGTAGTGGTAGTGGTAGTGGTAGTGGTAGTGGTAGTGGTAGTGGTAGTGGTAGTGGTAGTGGTAGTGGTAGTGGTAGTAGTTGTTGTAGTAGTAGTAGTAGTGGTAGTGGTAGTGGTAGTGGTAGTGGTAGTGGTAGTGGTAGTGGTAGTGGTAGTGGAAGAAGAAGAAGAAGAAGAAGAAGAAGAAGAAGAAGAAGAAGAGAGATATATATATATGTTTTGTTAAAGGAAATGAGAGAGGGGGAGGAGGAGAAAAAGGAAGAAGGAACAAGAGAGAGGGAATAAACATACAGCATAATAAAGAAAGAGAAAAAGAGAGAGATGGAAGGAGAGGAGATAATGAATAGATAAGAAACAAAGAGAGAGTGGTGGCGAGGTCCAGTGAGGTCCAGTGCAATACCACGAGATGGGAAACACTTCGGCATACGTTAATTTGTGGGTGGGTGGTTGGAGACTTTACGTACGTTAATTTTTGCCGAGTTACAAGAGAAGAAATCCCTTCTCAAACAATTTAAAAAAGAAAAAAAGAATGATAACAAAAACAAATTGTTGTCGTAACGTAGACAAAATGGAAAACGATGAAGGTTGTGATGTTCTCATAGGTATCGACAGGACTTGCAAGGGCAAACCATCCCTCAAAAAGTTCTTAGACACTTTTCGCTTATTCCCCGCATAAACCATATGTTTCATACGTCCGGCATGGCGAGCTTGACAATGTGGCATGCGCAGAATAGGTCCACAGATGGAGTTCAACGAATATCAGCGAATTTACGTGCATGGAGCCACATTGACTCTACCTTCCCAGGCTTTTCCCAAGAGCCAAGGAATCTTCGCCTCGGTCTTGCAATGGATGGCGTGAACCCATTCGGTTTGCACTCAACTTCTTATAGTGTGTGGCCTATAGTCCTTGTCAACTACAATTGTCAACTACAATATCCCTCCATGGATTTCTATGAAGAAAGGACATCTCATCCTTAGCTTACTCGTCCCCGGTCGCTACAAAGTCAAAAATATGGACGTGTATCTTCGTCCATTAGTCAATGATCTTAAGATTTTGTGGGAGGAGGGGGTCACCATGCAAGATATAAGCAAGCTCGATGGTCTGCCAATATTCGAGCCATTTTCATGTGGATGATGCAAGACTTTTCGGGATTCAGAGAGTGCTCAAGTAAATAGGCTTCCGTTCTCATTGGTAATATCTATCATAGCTCATTCAAGTTTGTATTCACTGGATAGAGGTGTTGGGACAGGTCTGGTTACCTCAGGTTATTATGCATGTCCATTGTGCGGGCCACAGTTAGACTCCCGAAGGTCACGAACCATAAAGAAGATGGTATATCAAGGACATGCTGCTTTCTTGCCAGAGGGTCATGAACTCAGTGAAAGTTTTCTTGGATGACATGTCTCTAGATTAGATGGCGAGATTCAGAGACATGGCGGACCAGGAGCATACAGGGGAGGAGGGTGATGGCTCGCATGAGAGAGTTGTGCCAACAAGTTTTTTGGCACAGCATCTTGGATCATTGGAAAAACATACCGGAGGGGAGCAAGGACTACATAGTAGCATCGTTGCATGAGAAGTTTTCGGTACCAACTGCAGCAGATAGGTTTTCTATGGGCTGAATGATGGAGTGCATGTGTGCATATATGTCACACGGACGATCGGATGCACGCAAGGCACTCAAGAGTGGGGCTGCAAAGCCCAAGTGGCTAAACATAGACAACTGGCACCGACTCAGGGAGGAGGCTACAGAATCTCCAGGACGTTGGAGACAGCAGCGCGAGGCGGCGAGGGCATGACTAGAGGCCGGAGTGGTCCATCATCTTGGAAGTGGCAACCATAGGACATATCTGGAGGACTTTGTAAGTTTTTCTTTTGTTTTGCTTGCTTATTTTTTTGCAATATCCTTTGTACTGACAATCATGTTTCTAACAGTTATTATTTTGTTTTCTTTGCAGCACTCCATTACAAATCACTATCCAATCGGCCTTGAGACCCGATATGCAGAGAGGCACGGTCTCACTGCATTGATCGACCGATTGTATGGACGCGATGGCCCTGTAAGTCACTCATCTTTCTTATCCGTAGTTACCATGTTTAATTAGAATGCATTATTGTATAGTGGACTGATGTGTAGTTGTTTCTTTTTTTGCAAAGTCTGTTCGATGCTCCTTTGCGGCGGCGGGATGAGCTTTTGGATGGCGATGATCTATAGCTCTCCCTTGGATCCCTGGAGCTCACACACCCTTCTTTTTTGGTCACGTGATCTGTGTAGACATTTTCTATGTAGTAGTGATATCTTGCTATGATTATACCAGTCGCTTTCATTATGAGATCGTTTATTTATTTCATGTATCAGTATTATGATTTAAGTACACTTTGTCTTTATTTACATGAGCATTGTACACAGTGCAGAAACTATTTTGTATGGCCCAAATAAAACACATAGTGCTATATGTGGCAGGGCAGCTTGATTTTTTTTTTCCATGTTACCGTCGCTATTAGCATCGCAAATTTACTGCACGTGTCATTATTAGCGTCGTTATCAGCATCATTATTTGAGTCGGTATCAGCATCGCAAATAGCGACACTGATAACAATGCTAATACTGACTGTTCTATGGCGTCGCAAATAACGATGCTTTTTGCGACAACGGGGGTAAATTTCTTTATTAACATTTTCATCGCTTTTAACGTCAGTAATGAGTAATCATTTGAGTATCTCTTATCTCTTGCACATAGGATTTCCCTTTCTTAATAATCAATAATCACATGCCTTTGGCTGACATAGGAAGGAATATTTCCTTGCTTATTTGTTTTCACATAATATTATGGTTGGGTAAGTAATTGAGATGAAGCCATAACATGGTAGTATAGGGGAACCTGTGGTGGCTAGATGGAATTTAAAATGACGATGGAGATACAAGCTAAAAGAATTACCAAACACATATGACAATATGACTAATTATCTCCCCATTCAATACACACTCTATAATCTATCCAATTAAGGACATGTTGGAGGATCCAGTTTCTTTGTTCATGATAGCCCTAATCCACCATAGCTCTACATACTATCAATGGTGTCTCACTTAATCTGAGCTTATCAAGTGCAACAATTCATGTGTCAACTTGGTGTCGCATGAGTTTGGGTCTCTTAGCATTGATACATCAAGCATATAATGTCTTGATCTTTTTTGAGTGAATAGGAGTTTGATGTAATATCCCAAAATGAATGCGCATTTGCGTCTATGTGAAAATGGGGCTTATGAAACTTTGGTAAATTAAATATTAGTAAGAAGTAAAAGACAAAAGAAAAACTTTTTCATAATCTTTTATTCAAATTCTCAATCTAGATTCACTTTAGTTTCATCTAGATATAGATGAGAGAAGCAACATCGATGAAGCAATACATGTCATTGCCAGCCCAACACATTTCCCAATATAGTGGATATGGGTCATAGATTCAATTTGAGGTAAACATGATTTGATCCCTCTAATTAAAATCCAAAGAGTGCATGGTTGAAGTAAACATAGCTTAAAAGCACTTCCAAGCTTCATCCCTTGAGAAAACTCCATCGTTCATTAGTGGCCAAATATTTTACAAGAGAGTTGTCAACTTAGCCAAAACTTTTAATAATATTTGTAAACAATCTTCTGAGTTTTATAACTACAATTTATTTTTGTTGTGATACCATGTGCAATGTGCCTATCTAATGAAAACTCAATAGGATGATTTTGGTAGTCTATCAACGGAAGTATATTTATATTTGTAGTAGTTGTAGAAGTCCTAATAAACTAATATATGATTATTTCAAGCCATTTTTCTTATTTCTTCTCTCAATATAATTGGTTTGGAGAGTCAGTGTTAATTGTAAAATGGAAAGGCGATAGAATGACAGAGTCAATTGGCAAAGGCTTTATCGACAAAGGCAGATAAAGCCTAGTAAAAGCAAAAGAAGTGCAAACCAAGCAAAATATGTAAGGGACACGATAATTTTTTGTCAATATCCACAGTCATACAAGTAATTGTCAATATCCACAGTCATACAAGTAATTGCCAATATCCACAGTCATACAAGTAATTGTAATATTATTTTGAGAGTTGGGTATAGCACCCATGCAAGTTATAATATTCTCTACCCAAAACAAAAACGTGCAACTTTGCAAGGGTGGGGGTTTTAGCTTTCATTTACTTTCATGATGACCCATGTAATCTAAATATGTATGCATAAATTGGGAAAGCCTGGCCCATAACGCCAAATAGGAGAGACAAGTGTCCAACTTGAGTGGAAGCTCAAACTCAAAACCCCGTGTATAAAAGTTAGAAAGAGAATGGATAAGTGCATTCTTGTGGTGTGCAATCTTTTCTTCTTGCTTCTGTTCTATCTACTTTTGCTTCATTTTAAGAGTGAGGGAGATTGAGAGTGTGAGAGTGAGGGACTTGAGAGGTGAAGCTTCTTCCTTGCATGTGCTCTTCTCTTCTTCTCCTTCTTGGTTGAGAAGTGGATTGGAGGAGAGGTTGGGTTGCTTCTCTTCTTCTTTGCATTTCCTTGTATAGATTAGGTGCTTGTGGATTAGATCATAAGTTATGGAGTAGAGGAGGTGGATCGAGTATCATTACATGGATTTTGGAGCTACCATCATCAAGCTTTCTCTTCATGGCATTGAGGAGAATGTAAGCTAGTGAGTTCACCCATGGGACGTCGTTGGGGGTCAAGACGCTTGTACCTATGCCACAATGTATTTACTTCACACACCTTGACCACACACCTATACATTGCATGTGATGGGTGCCCATCAATGTCACTTTATTCTTTATTCTTTCAGTGACTATTGAATAAGGGAAGACTAGTCACACATTGTGACTATTGGAGTTTCCACATAGAGTCTCTCTCTTTCTCTCTCTCCATCCACCATACCTCTTGCTTTGCTTTTGTTTCCACTCGCACTCTACCTTTTACACCACATCCTTGTTGATTCGTTTATTTTTGCTTTTGTATGGTTTGAGAGAAGAATGGATAGATTGATGAATGTGAGAGATGTGATGGCTGTGTGAGAGGCAGCCATTACCAAATCAAATGAAGCACTTGGAACAATAAGTGCTCCATCAAGTTTGATGGTTGAGGTTACAAAGGCTTTGACATTTTGGTTCCATTGCTGAGATGTGCCAAAATCATATGCGACAGTATACATTCTCCCTATCATGCATTAGAATAGAAGCATGACTTTGAAACCGAATAGAAGCATATACTTTGAAATAGATTAGGAGCGAGGCTAAAAACAAGTGTGGGATAGGATAGAGTGGATGGAGTAGGAGATATTAGATGAATTTTAGTTTAAAGAAATTGATGTAGAGTAGAGTAAGACGTTGAATTTGACCTTAGGAAGCAACCATAATCTTTTAAAAAGACACCAAAAAAAATTGGTCTTTATTTTGCATCTTGTGGGATTGGTAAGGAGCCTGCTTTGCAAGTTCGAAGAAAGGGGTTTGAGAAAGTAAGGGAGTGGATACAATCTATTGCCTTCCATATTCAACCCTCATTCAATCCAACCTCCCTAGAGGCTTCATTTCAATTGCATGGCCATGCAACTTTGATTCATTCGATCTAGTGGAAGCATTCTTGGTCTTCTTTTTTCCTTAGCGGTAGGGAGGAGAGAAAGATATCTTGGGTGTTTCCTAAAGAAAGTAGTTAAGCAAGAACACAATTGAGAAGGCTAATAAGGCCACAACCATTTAGATGGCCAAAGTGGCAATTAAGCTTTATCCACAACCAAAAGTCAATTAGATCATTCAAATGAACTGGCCATAGGCTCCTCTAGCATATTTGAACGATTACTTAGGCCTAATAAGAGGCATTGGTATAGGTAATGCCTTGGTGAGGTACCGACTTTATTTAAAGGGTCAATTCTTATGGGCCAAGTTGTCTTAATCAATAGGCGAATAGGCCAAATTTTTCATTGAAGTAGGCCAATTATTCTTGGACCAAATTTTTTATTGAGGAGTCAATTTTGCCTTGAGGCACTAAATTTTATTCAATACACCGCACTAATGATGTTGTGGTTGATTATTCCCCTTGGCTGAATTTTCATCTTAGACAAATTATTTTAGAATTGGTCCAAATTATCTTGTGAGTGAATTTGATCAAATGGGCTACCTTATTTAAGTGGTACGATTGTGAGTAGGTTGATTTTTGTGAGCCAAATTTTCATTCACACTAGTGGGCCGAATTGATTATTGAGGTTGATTTGGTGATGAGCATTGGGCCAAGTAGTTGGTTAATAGGTTGAGCTATTAATTATGGGTTGAATTGTGATAAAGGGGGTGAATATTTGACAAAAGTGGGATAATTAGTTACCAAAGTGGGTCAATTAGTTCAAAGTGGGCCAAATTTTTGAAATCACTCCAAATAGTCCATCACCTTCATTAAGTGCCTGAATTGGCCTTCACCCTTCCCATTTCCAACTTTAGGCCAAATATGCCATTCATGGGACAAATAGGGCCATTGTTAAGGTCATTCACTGGTAACATATGGGCATTCAAAAGAGCATCCACATGTTATTGCATGTCATTGAGTCATAGTTGGCTTGATAATCATTCCAATCATGGTCATCACAATAGGTGCTACTTGAGTGAGAAGTATTTGATTGGAGTAATCTCATGCCATGTTAGTTGAGTGATTCCATGCTATGTTGATTGAGACTATTTGAGAGATCTCATGCTATATTGGTTGAATCTAGAATCACCTTATGAAAGCGCCACTAATCATGAGTACAAGTGTTGAGATGGATCATCTAGGAAAAACCTTTTTTTATTAAAAAACATCATTCTAGTCTAGGGAGCATTCTTGAAAATAATTTCCATCAAGTTGATGGACACCTATTGATGTAGAGTAGGCCCCATAATGGAAGAAGAGCATCTATGTCACAAGTGAAACATTTAGTGATCGATTGCTTAAATGGGTGTATTGCCAAGAAAAGCAACCATTCCTAGTAAATGGTTGAATAGATGTTGTCCTTTCTATGTTTAGATTTCTTTAAGACATTGACTTCTCAAGACCCCCAACGAAAAATGCATATTGTGGTTGGTAGAGTTGACCGTCTCTTATGCACCAATTCTCTTTTAGTGCATTTATCCATACCATTGGAAGAAGCTTGAGATATCATTTGGAGTGCAAGAAGTGAGAAACTTATCAAGGTATACTTTGAAATACTCAAAGAAACTTATAATTTCATTTGTAGTAGTTCTAGAGGTTCTAATAAACAAATATTCTGTTATTATAGTGAACAAAATAGTAAAGACTATAAAAGGATATCACATTTATTTTGTAAGTACTAGATCTTTCAAGTTGACCCCATAAGTTTTACATTTTCTCTTATATAGCTCCTAATATGGTATTTTCTTGTGTAGCACCATTTGATTGAGGCAAAGAATATCCTTTTGTCGATAAATACGAAATTGTTAGCATGGGGCACCATAGGCATGAAGAAATGCACTGCCAAGCAAGGATGTTTTCCTTATAACCATAAGGCGTGATATCATGCTACAAAAAGCCTATGACAATAGATTGAGAAAATATAGAATGAGATCCAAATGTTACTCAATATGAAGCTTCTCATTACTGTAATGAGAATTTGTACAGTACATGTGATTCTAATCACAATGATTTGTAGAGAATTCAATCGAAGAGCCATGGGGTTAGTTTTTCCCATTTTCAACTTTGTCATCCTTCCCCCCCCCCCCCCCCTTCTAGCAAGATAACATTTATTGTGTTATGCATGATATTTTTTTCCTCATAGCCTTGCAATGGGAATTCTAGATAGATAAGAAGTCAAGATAGAACCACTATAGCATGGGAAATATTCACTTCTTGAACTTGTGAAGCCTAAATCATAGTTAAAATTCTTAATTGCAACATATGTTTCAATAGATATGACCTTGTTTCTATACATTTTTTAGCACATAAAATGACAAGATAGGATCATCAAATTCTTAGTATGGTAAACCTAAAAAATATTTAGGTTAAGCAAAGTAATGGTAGTCAAGTGCAAATTCACCTCAATCTTAGCCCTTGTGCTACCGGAATAAGCTAGAAGATGATCATCATAACAAACTTGTACCTATTAAACGAGTGAAAATTCAAGCTTGTATTTCATAACTTTCAAAGAATCTAGGGTATTGTTTTCCAAGGAGATTTCTTCATTGGTGTGATCCATAAAAGTCCTCTAATCCTCAAAGTTGTGCAATTTATCCATGCAATAGTCCTACCTAAGCCTTGTGAATTTCTTAACATCATTTAGCTAAAGAAATTTATTCCCAAATAGAAAATATTTGAAAAGTATAGGGTAAACAAGAAAAATCTAAGCTTGAAATTGACCTGAACCCTATGACTCATAGGGAGACGATCCAATAATATTGAATTTCCTTTTTGTGCACTATTAACTACAAAAATCTTAAGTAGAAAACATGACTCTTATTTCCTCTATATACTAGTGACATCAATTACTTGGAAAAAATGATAGTTATGTGAGCTAACATTGTAATCTTAAGGAGTATGATAATGCTACTTAGAGACAAAGTATGATAATACCAACTTCTTAGAGAAAAAGATATTATTAGTAGACAAAGTCTGAGATGCAAGGCAAACACTTATATAAATATGTAAATTTTGGATGCATTTTTTTTTTTGTGAGGATTTTGATCATTTTAAAGTGGTCGATTTTTCCATGCCATAGGGTTCTAGTCAGACAACACTAGAAAAAGTGCACTAACTTTCAACTTGAGATCTCGGAACGGGGTAATATTTGTACCTAAAATCATTAGAGTAGGCTTTTGAGCTCATCTACGGCCTTAAAATTATCAAAATCCTCACGAATAAAATATCCAAAATTTTCATATTTCTCCTAGTGTTTGCATTGCATCTCACATATTTGCTCATGATACTATCTTTTTCTTTAAGGAGCAAGTGTTATCATATTCCTTAAGAGGAAATATAATTTGATATAGAAACCTCAAATGACCTTAGCATAGACGACACTTGTATTAAAGAAGGAACTATTATTAGTCATGAGGAATTCCCAATTGAAAAGTTGTTTTTCTTTCTTTATAAGTTAGAGAAACATGTTGCTTTGAAAATTAAAAGAAAATATTCTATTGTACCCTACAATATGTCATAGCAAAATCCAACATTGCAATGTAATGATATCTAGAGTGAAAGTTACGGTACTTTTTGTGGTGCAGTAGTTAAGGACCCTACAACTATACATTGTAGGGTCTTGGTCAGATTGTACCACAGAAAGTGCCATAACTTTCTTCACATTGTAGGCCACCTCTCAATACCTAACAATGTGTTGACCTTCACATGTTGTATCCCTAGACCAGAAAATGCAAGAGTATCCTTGAGTTTCTTTAAAACACTCCTATGTTGAGGATTGAAAGGAGACAAGGGGCTACATGCAACATGAGCTTAAATAATCTTTAAAATTTTCTCCATTGTATTATTGCTCCTATTATGTATTAGATGCATTGAAAAAAGGAAGAGAACATGAGATGGAGAGAGAGGAACTGTAGGTATAAAAAAGACCCTTTGAATACTACCTTACAAGTCCTATTGAGAACTAGGTTCTACACAATTTCTCAAATTCATTACATTACAAATCCTTTGAGAGTGACAATCAGTATCGTCTCCATGTTTTGTAAAGATGTGGATCACTTCAAAGGGTTGTTTCCAATCATTTCAACTTTTTACAACTATCCATTCATGTGGCCAATGGGCTCACTTGCTAAATCTTACATATTACTTCAAAGGGTTGTTTAGTATCATTTCAACTTTTTTCAACTACAAAAGTGATAATCCATTCATGTGGCCAAGTGAAAGTTGGATGTTCTTGTTAGATCCTACATCATGTCTCCTAACTAAGAAAAAAGAAGAGGTTGCAAAGTTTATAAAAGACATTGATGCTTGATGATACCACAAAATGGAGAAAGGGATGTGCCCTATTTATCCATCCCAAGTCAAAGCAAGTATAAGCACTCATCCAAGTAGACATCATTGTAATCTTCTTTATGTGTTGCATCAATCTCATATGCTATAGATAGGAAGGGTATATATATCATTGTAATCTTCTTATGTGTTACCTTGATCTCACATCCTACAAATAGGAAGGTTACATAGCTAGCGATTGAATTGAGAAGCTAATGGACCATGAATGGGATGGGTAATGGTCCATTGGAAAAAGTATATTAACCTGAGATCAATTTGGTGATGGGATGAGACCAAGTGACAACCCATTTGTGTGGCTAGGTGATGAAACTTAGGTAGACTTACTAGATCTTACATCATATTTCCTTATTAAGAAATAAAAAAAGAAGAGGTTGTAAAGGTAATATAATACATTGACATGCAGTGATACCATATAGTGGAGAGAGGGATGTGCATTGCATCAATCTCACATGTTACAAATAGGAAGGGTACATAGTTAATTGTTCAATCGAGAGGCTAGTGGACCGTGAATGGGATGCACAATCGTCCGATGAAGAAATCATATTACACCAAGATCAATTAGTGATGGAATGAGGATTGATTTCTTAGTATATCTCAAGCACAATGTGCTATTCCTTTCACTATGCTTTGGTTCTTACTTAAATGGAGGTTGGGCACACATGCTCCTTGCATGTCATAGGGTCTGACCTCCAAACTGCCTTATTTTTAAAAAAAAGAATTTGTAATGGGCTCTTACAATTTTTGGACCCTCTACTAGTGATAATGAATTCTTCAATTATTTTTTTGGCAAGACTTGTGTAAGAAGCTGGTAGAATAAGGATTTAGTGTGTAAATAATATTGATGCCATGCCATGTCACACTGACATTGGTATAAAAAGAGAGGACATGTAAATTTTCTTATCTTTTTGGCGCATTAATACATTAATATCCTTCTCTTCACCTTGCTCTCAGCTTCAATGGGTTCTTTCTCTTTCATATCTTTCTTTCTCCTCGTCACTCTATTTCTCTCTCTTTTGCACTCTTCACTCTCCTCTTTCTCTCTCTCTAGTTTACTTATTGACAAGTGGTATCAGAGCATTGGTCTTTGATCCATTTTTTCTTCCATTTCAATCCAATTTTTCTCCCATCAAAATCAATTTCAGACAAGTACTTGACAAAGCGAGTGACTAGTAGAGGTTTGCAGAGACAGTGACTAGCAAAGACTCTTGCTTCATTCTCAGCCTCTGTCACTACCTTTGATCATTGGCAAATGAAAACACTCAGTAATCCTTGAAGATTGTTCTCTATTTGTGAATTTTCAGCCCTCCTGTAAACCCTAACCATGCAGTCCATGGACAGCCATGAAAGCCTCAGCCCAAGCTTTTATTTCTCAACAATTTCTTGAAGATTCTTCATTATTTCAGCCTGTGGGATCATTTCAGTAAGGATTCTTGAAGAAATTGCAAGGATTAAGCATGATTGGTCAAAGATTGAAGCTCAAGAGCTTCCATGGAGCCAAAATTTGGGGAAAACAGGTTTAATGCTTCAATCTTAAGCATTTGAAACTTCAAGATTGCTCTCAAGCATTAAACACACAAGTCTTGAAGATTATTTTGGCAACATTGGACCACCGGAGGCTTTATCAAGCATTTGAGGATTGATCAAGTCATCATCAACCATGTCAAAGGTACTCTTCTTCAATTCTTAATCTCTCTCATTAATCCTTTTACTGAGCTTAATCCACTTGATTGAGAGATTAAAGAATTGAATAATCTCCATCAAATTTCAGCCAACCATTTGCTTGAATCAATCCATTCATGTAATGCAATGTTTGCTCTATGCATATTAGTTCTAATCAACAAATTAGAGGCTTCAATTTGACATTTCTAATATTACATTTCAATCCAATTGATTAAGCCTATTGTTTGACGACGTTGTTCATTCTAAACCATTGATTGATTGAATTATTTTACCCAAGCTTGAAATATTGTAAAAGGATAAGTAGTACTAGCAATTAGTGAGTCACTGAATTGCATTGGTAAGACCCTCTTCCTATCCACTTTTTCAAGATTCCATCCAATTGCAATTCATGAAAGGGGCTGAATGAATATTTTAGAAATGCATTTCATGCTGATTGATTAGAGTAGCATGCTAGTGCCATGTTGATATATCCATCGAGGAAACAGGTGGATGTTGGGGGAGATAATGGGACAAAAGAGAGGTGACCCTCCTTCACTATTGAAGACCCCAAAGAGGTGCAACCAACTGACCCGAGGGAAACTTTGCCCACCTCCCAGTGATTCCTCTAGTGATTCGGAGCCCATGTAGGGAGTCTGTCATGTCGTTTTATCCCTCACACAGGTACAACAAGTGGAGAATTGAAGATTGAAGTGTTTTCAAAGACTCAACTACCTTCAGGAGCAAAACAGAGACTTTACAAGACACCTTACAGGGTGGAAATAGGGCATTCACTGGTTAAAACAAGGTGCAGCCCTAGATAGTTCAGACTCAAAGATCGAATTGCAAAATTTTCTATCCTAAACATGTTATAGCGTGTTAAGTAGGGAATCCTTGGCTTTTATTTGAGTTTAAAAAATTTTGAATTAGAGTTTCCTAGCTCAAGTTATAGCTGTTTTTCTTATAGGGAGTATTGCAGGACTGCACTATTATGGCAAGGCATAAAGGAAAAAATAAGGTCTAGGATGATTATGCTCAGCAAATCAGAGATTCTATGCTAGAGAATATACCCCAAGAGAGCCTCAAGAGCCCCAACAGCATGGAGAAATCAATGCACTTAATAATACCTTGTATGTACATGAACAAAGTCATACCCAAAGTCATGAGGACCTATTATCAAGAATGGAGCAGATGGATTTGTCTACTGATCAAACAAAGTCTTCTATTGAGAAATTAGTGGATTCAACTACTCAAACAAAGGCTTCTATTGACAAGTTAGTAAAATCTAACACTCAAATAATGGCTCAATTCTCCCAATGGATGCAAATGCAAATGGGTTTTAGAGAAGCAAAGGAGAAAGCTTATTCAAACAGTGAACCCTCGGTCCCACTTCAAGCACCTAACCAAAATGGTCAAGGTCATGGAATTATTGGACAAAGGGGTATCCCAAATAACCAATTTGAAGCAGGTGAGACTTCACAAAGACATGATGACTATTTGGTCAGTTTGAATGGTGCCAACTCCCAAGCTTTTGGGTTGAATACCCAACTTCCTAAAGGTCCTCTATCGACGAGAAGGTTTCATATTGGTTCTCAGCCACCTATTGGGAGAGTTCCATCACATTTTGGGGGTTCAACACCTAGTACTCATGACCAATCTATTTTGGGGCAACAACCCTTCCATGAAAGAGAGCTGAAAGATAACATCATTTTGGCCAAGTTCAATGGTCAGTCATCTTCACCATCTGATCTAGAGGAGTGAACTTCCAAATTGGAATCTTACTTTTACATAAAACTGATGATATGAAGATTCATTTTTTTTCCTTGCATTTGGAGGGATTTGCACATACTTGGTGGAGGTATATTAAAAATGAAAACATAATTATAGAGAATTGGTAACCTTTCAAGTCACTTATGGATGAAGTCTTTGTCTCCCCTCTTGAAAAAGAGAAATTGGCACAGATGTGGTATGGTTTAGAGCAAAGAGGTCTAAGTGTAAGAGAGTATACTAACCAATTTCTCAATCTAACCATGTATGTAGAGAGCATCAGTGTGATGAGGCTAAGCTCCACAAGTACACATATGGCTTAGAGCCATCCTTATCAATTGATGTCATGGCACAAAACCCTACTTTTCTTTTTAAAGCTATTGAGCTTGCAAAGTGCTATGGAAGGAAATATAGAAGGGAGTCCTCATTTCAACCTAGTTTTGGATAGCCAAGGAGTGTTTTAAAACATGGACAAGTTGGTAATATTTATGGTAGCAATCATGTGCCAAGTGGAGGTTTAAGGGTGCCAACTTATCCACCATTCAATGCTTCAAGACCTCAAAGTAATTTTAGGACAGCAAGCAGTCCTAGAGTTTACTTCAAACAAGGGGACAACAAGCCTAAATCCATTTAAGCCAATATGAATCCCAAGTCTATTCCTATGGACCTCTACAAAGAAAGAAAGGAAAAAGACTTATGCTTTAAGCGTGGGAAAAAGTATACACCTAATCATGTCTCAAACTGTGCATACAAAAATGCCAAAGACAAGCTTTAGAGTATGTTAGTCTTTGAGGATCCTGAAGATGAGATTGATAAAGCTAATGCAATTGCACCTAATGCTTAAAATGATGATCATGAGGAAGAAGTTGGGCAAGACTATTTTTATGATCTAGCTAACTCTTTTCCTTTTGATCCAGGTGGGAGTGTTCCTTTTGACCCAGGTGGGACTTATCATGAGGCACTTGCTGCCACTAGTTGTTCCATTTCCATGGATCCTTGGATGGGTTCTAAGAGTCCTAATGCACTCTGTATGAAGGGTAATATTCATGGAAAGGCTGTGTTCATTCTGATAGATAGTGGCAATACACATAGTTTTGTGAGAATAAGTCCATTATAGACAAGCTGAATTCTCTTCGCACTGATTTACAACATCCCATAAGAGTTCAAGTGGCCAATGGTGAAGAAGAAATCAGCACACAAATATATGCCCACAAGTTTGTTTACACTGACAAAAAATTTTGAAGCAAAAGTAAATTTGATTACCTTGGAAATGGGGCCTATAGATATTGTACTTGGTTGTGATTGGTTGATGACATTAGGCAAAATCACTATGGATTTTCCACAATTGTATACGGAGTTTATATTTGATGGACAGCTCATCCGTTTATAAGGAATTCCTAGTAGATCTGATTTTCAACTTATCACAATTTAACAACTCAAAAGGGAGTACAAGCGGCATTCACATATACTTGTTTTGCATTTGAATAAAGAGATTGAAGATCGGCCCATTAATTCAACAAGTCATCCAGCCTTGATAGCTCTTCTTGAGGAGTATAGGGATTTGTTTGAGGTGCCTACTTCATTGCCTCCCAAGAGAGCAGTAGATCACCCTATTGATTTGGAGCCCAACTCAAATCCAATCAATAAGCCACCCTATAGATTGTCCAAGTGTGAGCAAGAGAAAGTAGCCAAGCAAATCAAGAAACTTCTGGAGATGGGATTCATTGCACCTAGTTCTTCACCTTATGCATCTCCAGTTTTGTTAGTCAAGAAAAAAGATGGATCTTTTAGGATGTGCATTGACTACAAGGATCTTAATAAGATCATAATGAAGAAAGGTATCCAATACCTAGGATTGATGATTCGCTTGATGAGCTCAAGGGGGCTCAATTCTTTATGAAGATTGATTTGAGGTCAGGGTATTATCAAATCCGCACGCGAGAGGGTGATGAGATCAAGACTGCTTTTAGGACTGATCAAGGGTTCTATCATTTCTTAATGATACCATTTGGGCTTACAAATGCTCTAGCTACCTTCCAGAGCTTGATGAACAAGATTTTATAACCTTTTCTCTTTCAATTTGTCCTAGTCTTCTTTGATGACATTCTGATTTATAGTAAGACCCTTCAAGATCACTTATCACACATGAGGAAGGCTTTTGATGTATTGAGACATCACAGACTCTTTTCTAAGGAGAAGAAATGTTCTTTCATGCAGACTGAAGTGGAATACTTAGGACATATTATCACTGAAAAAGGGATACAGGAAGGTGCACTGTATTAAAGATTGGCCAACACCTACTACTACTACTTCTCTTAGGCGATTTCTTAGTCTGTCTTCATTCTATCGCCGATTCATCAAGCATTATGTGGCTATTGCAGCTCCTTTGACTGACAGGTTGAAGAAGGAAGTTTTATTTTGGGATGCTCTTGCAAATAGTAGCTTCAACTAGTTAAAGGAACTCCTTACTTCCGCTCTATTTTAATATGCCCGGATTTCTCGAAAGAATTTACCATACATTGTGATGCCAGTGACCAAGGTGTTGGGACTATTTTGCTACAGGAGGATGGAGTGATTACCTTTGAAAGTAATAAGCTTACAGATAAAGAAATGGCCATGAATGTTTATGACCAATAGATGTTGAGTATCTTGCATGCAATAAAGAAATGGCACCATTATTTGCATGGCAATCAATTTAGAGTTTGAAGTGATTACATGGTCCTTAAGTATTTTCTTACTCAGTCCAATTTTACTCCTAAACAGTGTAGGTGGGTAGCTACACTGCTGATTTTGACATCACTCATATGAGGGATAAAGACAATATAGTGGCTGATTCTCTTTCTCATATGTGGGCTTGCACAGTTTTAGTAATGACTGAGCTGCATAGTGATTGGATTGGAGAACTACAGGAGGCTTATCTTTTGGATGAAGAGCTTAGCCATATTTTTCAAAAATTACAGTAAGGTCTCATGGAAGATAACTTGCATTATTAGCTTAAAAATGGCCTTATTTGGTTAAATGGCAAGATTGTCATTCCTTCTACCTCTTCTTTTACACACGAAAAATTATGGATGAATTACATTCTTCTCCTTTAGCTGGACATCTTGGAGTTTTCAAGACCTATGATAAGATCAACAAAAGTTTCTATTGGAAAGGGATGTGGAAAGATGTCAAGGACTTTGTCATGAAGTGTATGCCTTGTCAACAGAATAAGGACAACACCTATAAGCCAGGTGGTTTGTTGCATCCATTACCCATTCCTATAGGTAAATGGATGCACATTACCATGGACTTCATTATTGGCTTTCCTACTACCAAAAAGGAATGGAATAGTATATATGTGGTGGTGGATAGACTCACCAAGGCAGCCCATTTCATTCCAACCAAGACCGAGTTTACTGCTTGTCAAGTGGCCTTATCAAGTGGCCAGTTAGTTTCATGGAGCAAATTTTTAAACTACATGGATTACCATAGGTGATTGTCATGATAGAGACTCAAAGTTCATGGGTAACTTTTGGGAGGGAGGCGGTATTCATATCCATGGGCACTAATTTGGCTCCTTCTATGTCCTATCATCCATAGATTGATGGATAGAAAAAAAGGCTAAATAAATGGTTGGAGACTTATCTTTGCCATTTCTGTTATGACATCCAAAATTCATAGGATTCTTATTACACTTGGCTGAGTTTGCATACAACAACTCTACTCATACTAGCATTCGAGTTTTGCCCTTTGAGGCTATGTATGGCTATAAGGTGCCCTTACCCATAGTCATCTTTAATGAAAGAATCAACCCTCATGGGAAAGAAGAGTTGGAAAGAATGCAAACCCTCTTCAGCAATGTAAGATGAATTTTAGGAGAGCTCAAGACCAAATGAAGATGTATGCGAATGAGAAGAGGTGACCTTTAGAGTTCCAAGAAGGAGAATCGGTTTTATTGTTGGTGCCCAAGTCTAGGTACTCCACTTTGAAAGATGGATCTAGTAACAAACTTGCTCACAGATTTTATGGCCCCTATCGGATCTTGAAGCCCATTGGAGACTTGGCATACAAATTGGAGCTACCCTCTTCCACTAATATTCATAGTGTATTTCATGTTAGTCAGTTCAAGCCTTTCTATGGTGATCATGTTGATATAGTTGATGAGCTACCCCTATTGATGAAGAAGGTCTTATTCAGTACATCCCAGAGGTTGTTACAAGTCAGCGTCGTGAGAAGAAGCTTTGATCTCATTCCACCATTGAAAATATGATCAAATGGAGATGTTTACCACTCAAGGAAGCTTCTTGGAGGTGTGATTCTATATTAGATGAGTTTCCTTTCCTAAGGGACACATTGGTGGGGTTGAAGCCTATTGATTATGGAGCTAGTTATGGTTTTGACATGGACAGGACAACATGCTATTTTAGAATAGTTTTTATTGTGCCTAATTTTCAGAATTGAGTCACTTACATAGGGTCAAAGTACTCTTCAAGAGCTACATTTTGACATGCGGCATGCCTCATTTGGGCCTCATTTGGACACTTCTACTAGAAGTTATGGCAGATTTGGTCCAGTAGGGTATGTTTACATAACAGGTGTCTACTTCATTTTGAGCTCATTAGTTGAAGATTTTATGCCTCCATATACTTTTGAAGCATTTTTTATCTTGTATATAGTTAAGGCCTACTTTTATTCTTCCATTTTAGTCCATATGTTTATCATCTTTAATTCATTTTTCCATTTGTAAAGCTGTAAAAAATAGAGTAGTACTCTGTTCTATCCATCCTTTTCCAGTCTTTATAAGTTTGTTTTTAAGGGCAAAGAACTTTGGGATGGGATGGATTGTAAGAAGCTAGGAAGAATAAGAATTTAATGTGTAAATAATATTGATGCCATCCCATGTCACACTGACACTGGTTTAAAAAGAGAGGACATGTAATTTTTCTCATCTTTTTGACACATTAATACATTACTGTCCTTCTTCTCTTCACCTTGCTCTCAGCTTCAATGGCTTCTTTCTCTTTCATATCTTTCTCTCTCCTATTCTAGTATTTCTCTCTCCTCGTCACTCTATTTCTCTCTCTTTTGCACTCTTTCTTCTCTCTTCTATAGTCTTCTCTCTCCTCTTTCTCTCTCTCCAGTTCACTTCTTGAGTCCAATCTGATTTAATCTTGATATGTGTCTTTTGAATGTGTTTTATTATCACATACTAGTTGATAAGTAGAAAAAAGTGTTTATAGTGATTCCCCTCATGTCTACAATGGCCGGTGCAAATATAATGGATTTCTTCTTGTAGAAGGTTGGGGTTTTTGTTATTAAAATTGTTTAAAGTATTCTAAGGTTGGTGCCTAATAAATTTCCCAATAAGCATTCAAAAAGAGTGCATCCTGTAATGGAGGAGAAACATCCCTCACTTAAAAGGGATAAAAATATATTTCTTTAGAGCCTTCAAGTGCCTCACCAATAAGATTAAAAGTCTATTCTATAAGTCAAGTAACTTCTCATATTCTCGAAGGTTGGATATTTTAGGCAATATTATGTTTCTCACAAAATTGACAACAATAGTCATTCAGACACATGAAAATTGACAACTGTGGTTAGTTTAAGGCTTTGCAAATCTTACAATACCATGATGTGGCCACTCATTACATTCATAAGCTTTTTTTGCCCTTCTTCCAATCCATTCACCATTTATACTAAATTAGGATCTCATATCCATAGTTTTAGAAAGAATTTGAAGGACCTCTTTTACATTTCTTGTTTACTGATAGATACTTTAGATCCTCGCCCTCCAAATAGATAGTCATAGTAAAGTGATCATTGCTTTTCTTAGAGTCAAAAAATTCCCATGCATGCTTAGTCCTCTTCCATCTCAAATATTTAGACAGCTAGATTTAGTGTTTGTCTTGGAATGTTGTATGACGAGGTGCCGATGTCTCTTGAACAACCACTATTGTAAAGAGATAACATGACTACCATAATGTCCTTGCCATATGATAATGTTATAATACAGTTTGAATAAATTACCTTATGTAGTGACAAAAAATATACTTTATTAGTAGTCAAAAGACAAAGCGGATTTAATCTTCCAAGTACTTTCACCACCCACCAATGTGATAAATGACCAAGAAAGGAAGTTCCTCTTGAAGCAAATTAAGCCTCCTCAAATTAACGGAGAAGGAACAAAGATAGAAACTAATGTTAAAACCTAGATCCAACAAATGGAAGACTACTTCTTTACTATAAGAACCAGTGTGGCATGTAATGATTGCATGTCTTAGGCTCACAGGTGAAGTACACGTGATGGATGCAATGGTGCCATGATAACACTATTTTTGAACCTAGTCTAACTTAGGGATAGATCAAGGTCGATATCTATCACTCACCTATCAAACCTTGAAGACAAATTAACTTTTAAATCTCAAGTAGCAAGGAATGACCCTTGAGGGATACTATTTCCATTTGTGCACTGCAAAAATATGCACTCCATATGTCCATCAACTAGCAAGTAGCCCACTTTTACCAAGGGCTCAATCATCCTCTTAATGGCCAGCTCAAGGCAATGAGGCCTATTGATGTGGAAGATGATCTAATGAGGGGCACATCCATTGCTAGCTACTCTCCATAAGAACAACAATAGGTTTAACATCCATCAAAATGACCTATCCAAAAAGGGCTAGTGTGAGCCAACAATGCAGGTACTATAATGGAGGTCATGCTAGTCTTGCCAACAATCGTAACAACAATAATGACAAGAATAATCAAGAAAGTCAATTGTGATGCTTCAAATGCAATAAACTTGGTCACTTTCAAGCTCAATGTCCCAATAAGGGGGTTAATGCCAACACTCCCCACATTCCTCCAAGAGGAAGAAGCTTTAACAATAGAGGTCATGGCCATGGAGTAGGGTATGGTGTGGGATGTGGATCCGGAGGACGCATGTATGCTATTATAGGTAAAGAGGTGGATGTGAGGACCTAAAAAGGGCCCGGCATTGGCTCTAAGGTTCTAGCCACAAGCCTCCTAAAATCACCAAACTACCCTCACGGCCTCACAGCTAGGAGAATTTGGTCGTATACTACTCTAAATAGATAACGTGTTTGTATCGATTGCAATCTATCACTAAATTGATTGCTTATTACACATTCTCTATTTAGTAAATTTATATCAATAAACTAATGACTCACTTTTATTTAAGTGTTGATGATGATCTAGCATAGCCATGAGACCATTTAGAGACCAGTATTCCTAGTGCATTACTTAATGGGGTGATCAGAGCACTGGGACGATGGGGATATCTGATACATGCAGTACAAGTTATGAAGGGGGAAGAAAGTGTCTGCCAAGTGTAAGAGTGTACACAAGAACCAAAGAGCTACACATAAATGAAGATGGATTGAGTTCTAAGAAGAGGAAGTGCATTAGCATTGTGTATATGTATTTATATGTGCATCCGAGGACACTTGGGAACGTTTACTTGTGTGTAATGAGCATTGCATTCATTTGAGGTCATCCTCTCCCTTACAAGTCAAGGTTTAAGGTCTTTTCTCTCTTAATGAATTAAGGAGAGAAGTAATTCTTTCATTAAGAAAGACGAGAGAGGTAATTCTCTCACTAAGAAAGATGAGAGACGTGATCCTCTGGAAGTGAGGAGAAGTGATTTTCCCTTTCTAAGGTCTAAGATGACACAAGCTTTTATGTGGAAGTCAATTATAAGGTTGAGGCCCAAGGCAATCTAATGAACTCTCCTTATGTATGGCTCAAGGTGGTTACATGGACCATAAGTTAAGAGTAGAGTTTAAAAAGCTGCTTTTCTTAAAATAGACATGGTGAATCCATTTTTAAAATATCTCACGATGATCTTTAAAAATGGCCTGGTGGGTTTTCGAAAACGACGAGATCTACAACTTTCGTGTTGGATATTTTTCCATCTGAGCGACGCACAGAGAGATATTCAAAAATTGGTGCTATAGAGTAGGTCTTGGAACAGCCACATCTTGCATGAAGATCAATCTTTCCAATCTTGGCACTCAAGTCTCTCTCCAAGAAGAGAAGCTCTTAAAGCCTATAAAAGAGGAGGCTCTCCTTGGGTGTGAGGGAGGTGAAGGAAGCATCGCTTTACATGCATCCAAGAGGAGAAGAGAAGGTGCAAGTGCTGTGAAAGCTCTGCTAAAATCAAGTTTCAAGAGGAGAAGAGAAGGTGCAAGTGTTGCGGAAGCTCTACTGAAATCAAATCCCTACACATATTGTGTAGAAGAGAAGGTGCAAGTGCTGCAGAAGCTCTACTAAAATCAAGTTCCAAGAGGAGAGTCCACATAATGTGTAGGAGAGAAGGAGAGACTCAAGAAGGATCAAAAGGTGCCAACTTACAAGTTGCGTAAGTGTTAGCCGGTTGTATACCATGCAAGGAACCATGATCTTGTTCCCAAGATCTACTAGTTAAGAATTGGTTTATGTATAACCGAGGAGCTTGCTCCTTGTCAATAATATAACTCCACAAGGGGGGGGACTGGTCCATATTCCAGTCCCTAGTGTGTTGTCAGTCTGTCTCTCTCTTTCTCTCTACATCTTTATTTTCTCTCATCTGTTATCTCTGTGCCATCATAATATTCACCATATATCTTTTAAGTATATAAGAAGGTTGAGTGTGTATCTCGGAACTTATAACACAATCCAATGGTTCCCTTTCGAACTCCATAAATGGAGTATCCAAGCATACAGGTGATCAACACCTTGATTTACACACATAAAAATTGCCCCCCCCCCCCCCCCCCCTAGTAGAATGTTGTGGCTCCTACATGGCTCTCCTACACCCTAAGGATTGGCCCTAGGATGCACCATCTTACACATAGAACATGAACATAACAGAGTCCTCTCATAATATAAGCATAATGATCTAGGAGACTATATAATTTTCCTCACTTAATCAATTTTCCCCAAGATATCAAACTAACCTATAGCAAAGGAAAATCTTACACTCTCAATGTTGGTCGTTCGTCACCTAAACATACAATTCCCATGCATCCAATAATTTATTTTCTGATAATACCATGTTTAGATTGCATATGCACATTATATGGCATTTTGTGCTCAAACAACTTAACTAAAACCAACCAATGTGAAGTGCACAAACAATATTTTCATAATTTCTTTCTACTATGAGTTGTGCGGCGTTGCTAAGGAACAGGATCAGGCTAACCCTTACTATTAAACCTCTTAAAACTTATACGAACCATGTTGTATATGCTAAGATATGTAAAGAAATTAGCAACTTAATCAAACATATTTCTGTTTCATGTCCACACCCCTTATTGTTTACATTTAGATTAATTACGAAAATGTAGGAGATTTCATGATAAATTTTCATAGAAACAAGCCCTAAAACATGTACTTTAATACATTAAAAAAGGCAAACTAAGGCCAATCCTCGTGCTTTACCTTCATTATACATTCACAAACATTTTCTTATTTTTCATAATTTTCTACACAAAAAAACTATTTTTTCCTAAAATTTTTCTTATTTTGACTATTTTCATGAATTTTTCATTTATTTCAACATAATTTTTTGATATTTCTAAATTTTCTAATTTGTATATCTTATGAAAAGTGTAATCCATTAGTATATTGATTTTCATTGCATATGAACATCATTTGAATCCCCAAAGCCCAAAAACTGATCCCATTTTTTATTCAATCCCTTGTTTTTGGGTTTTGTGATTTTATTATTTTTAATATATGGAACAAAAAATGAATGAGTTTTTGACATCGCAGACATCAACAAACATGTTTCAATCATTTGCAATGATTTTCTCATCATATGCACTAATGATTCATCATTAAAATTAAATAATGATCACTTACTGGAGAATTCACATATTATGTCTCGTATTTCAAGGAAATGGAGCCACTGATGCAATTTCCCAGCCGTGCTGGCACTTCCAAATCACCCAATCTATATTCCCTTACGCTTTCAAAGCATTTTTTATTGCCGATCCATCAAATCAGTCCTCCCTCCCTCCCTCCCTCCCTCCCCCCCCCCCCCCCCCCAACACACACACACAACCATATGAACAAGGAACGAGGAGAGAGAAATAGAAGAGAGAAATATTGATTTTCTATCTTGCTCAATACTACATAATTTCTCGTGTAGATCAGTGTGATTGATGGCAAAAAATTGAATTATTCAAGGCCTAAAAGCGGGGAGAGAATGATCATTGGCAAGACTGGAAAATGTCATTTTTTGGGGGATGGAGGCATTGAAAAAATGTCCTCCCCCTTCCCTTGGTCATGTTTTTTTGTCCTAAGCTTCTTTAAGCACGATTAGTTTTTAATCTTGGAAAAATCTGATTCACCCTTTTGCGTTCATACTCTCTTGTAGTGGTTTTGAGCCGAACATAGAGGCAAACAGTCTCAAAATCGTGATCCAACTAGATGGACAACTTTTTGGCATTGAAATCTATTACTTTGGCCTCTATCACATGCTTTTCGACTTCCAGATCTCTAGTAGCTACTTCATAATGCTAAATCTTATAGCCATCAAACGGGGGTCAAACAAACTCAAATTGATGAACAAACACTTGTGTTGGATTCTTGGCATCGAAATGCATCTAGGTAAACTCTAGCTCCTTGATCCAAAACCATTTTATTTTGCACTAAAAATGTCTCCTTTACGAGTCTCGAGGTCCTTTTGCACTTAAATCCTGGCTTTAAAATCCACTCTCATTGGCGACCAAGAGATAGGGTCACTCAGTCTATCGAATCCATGAATGTTTTTGCACAACCAAAAACCAAAAAGAGCATCAAGTTGCCACATTGTCAAGGAAAATTCACAATAGAGCATAAACATAGCTCGCACCTTACCCCCTAACAAAATCAAGGCATGAAGATCCACAAGGGATAGGCCAAGCATAATTTAACAAATATCTAGAGCTAATTGCTAAGCAATTGCTTTGTGATAGACCAGTTGAAAAAAACTATCAAAGGAGTTATCCTAAGTGGTGGTTTGATTGTCTACCTGACCTAGGATAATTGGACTAGGAATTCCTGCTAGACCAAGACTTCTATAGCTTGGTCAATTGAAAATCATATTTTCTCATGTTACCACATTTTCCTCTTTAGTATTTTATACTTAGGTGTGTAAAAATGAGGGATTTTTCTTGCTTGATCGAATCCTTGCTTCTTCTTCTTCACTTCAACCTTCAAATCGACCTCTCACTGCATAGTGGGAGGACTTGCTCGAGCTGTTTCACCAAACATACACCATACACACAAGAGGAAGCTCACTCAATAAGACAAGCAGAAAGATGAGGCATAAACATTTTCTTGCTAGTTTCTTTAGTTTCTTCTTCTTATTTCACATACAATACAATGTACACAAAGAGAATAGATAAGATATAACATAAAGGAAAGTAGCCTACTAAGCCAAATAGTGCAGAATTGATTATACTAATAGCTATAGGTAGGTGTGATAAACTAAATATAATAAGCGATAAGTCAATGGCCATGTGAGGATCATAATGAGTATTGATGTGCTAAGTGTAAATGTGTAGACCCATCTAAGTAGGTGGTCCATCATCAATTTCTACATGTATTGAGCTTGCCATCTAAACATGAAGTACTCCAAGAATTTGATATTGGAATAAAATACCACCTACAGAAGGATGTTAATGTTAGAAGTATAGGATGAGAACCTTATGTAAGCAAGGGTGCATGAGGGAAGATGAGGTGTGAATGGACTAGAGGATAGGGGAAACCCTAATCCTAGTTCACTTAGAGGCTATATAAGCATGGCCAAAGGTCACTCTCAATAGAGTGTACCAGTTGCAATTTCATGAGCAACTGAATAAGCAAGATCTTCTTCTTGTACTTTGTGAGCTCTCTTCTCCCTCTTATGCACACTCTTCTATGCTACAACTTTGATATTCCAACATGGTATTAGAGTCATCTATGATCCATCAATCTTCCCCTAATCCTATCTCAATTGAGTGTACAAGAAAGTTTCATTCTTCATCTTATCCTCTCAACCTCCATATCTAGATCTAGACCTATAGTTAGTGAAGGACTTTGTGAGGGCAAAGGAGGGCATATTAGATCCTAATTTCTTCTAGGTAGTTCTTTCCCATCTCAAGACGTAGTTGCTCATCATTTGAACCATCAACATTGTCACCTTTCTTAAAACAATGCAGTTTTTAACAAAGGATTTTGTTGATTCATGCGACCTATAAAAGGTTTGATCCCAATAGCCACCATGGGGTATTTGTAGTCCCCCAAGTGGGCTATCCCCATGTAAAATGGTTTTATAAAATTCCCTCTCTATTGGTCACACAAAGTGAAATCCTAACTGCATGTTTGGCTAGCAACCATAGCTAGAAAGATTCAAGCTCTCTTCTTTCAATCTTAATCATGTTGGTTAACACAGATAGTGATTCAAATCACTAACTAACCTTGTATGGATTTCATTGTTGCATATTTGAAAGCTCCATCTTAGGACTTGTGGACACATTTGGTGCACATCATCAAATCCATCAAAAGACTAATATTTCACATCTCAAGTGAGGCATAAACTATGAGATGAGTGCTTGTAAGCACTAATGATACATTTTCCTGGTTATTGCTGGCTAATTTTAATAAAAATTTTGAATGTTAAGTTTGAGATATGAATACCATTTAGTATCTTAATAAGGTAATTAAGTGCTTATCTCACTAAGTGACACTATAAGGCTATGTGTAAAATTATAAACATAAAGACCATGTCACTACTCTCCAAATGTCATCCTATTGACATTTTAATTAGATTTAAATCACTTTCATCCTATTACTTATTTGATATCATTTATTTGTTTTTGCTCTTATTGCCTGCTTTGTAAAGAATTAGACACGACCATTTCCTAGTGCAATCATTAAGACCTTTTTGTCATGGCCTATGTTGATGTAAAACCTCAAAATTGCAAGTTTGATGGGAAAGATGTAAAACCTCAAATTCACAAGTTTGATGGGAGAGATGCCCATCCATGGCATGTATTGGTAAAATATAAAATGATGGAGAGGGGTTACTAGCCCTTCATCAAAGGAATCAAGGCCATTGACCTAGATAATGAAAGAGCCCAAGTTATAGTAATGTTGCACCTAGATGAATCCTTAATCCACCACATTGATAAACTTGCAATTGTAAAAGAGAAGTGGGATGAGCTTGAGAAATTGTATGGTGCAAGAGGAAAGAAATCCAAAATTTTCCTCAAAACAGAGTTCTTCAGCTTGGAATACAAGCAAGGAGAAGACTTGGGAAAGTTCATTTCCCACATGAAGGGGCTAATGGCCCAACTAGCTTTAGTCCAAGCTTAAGTTGCTGAAGAAGATGCCATTGCAACATTTAAAGGCTATAAGAAAAGTCTTCCCAAATCTTGTAACTACTCTAACAAATATACCAAATCCTACACTTGAAGGTGTCATTCAAACTTCTTTGGATGAGGAGAAAAGAAATCAAAAGAAAGGAAGCAACAGTAGTTCAACATCTACCTCAATAACCCATGATACATACCATTTCCACTACATGTTTCTTTTGCAATAAAAAGGACATATTGTAAGCAATTGCTAGAAAAAATATCCCAAAGAGATGAAGTGCAACAAATGTAAGCAAATAGGATATATCACCAATAAATGTTGTAACTTCATTGAAGCACCAAAAGAATTGGAGACACCTTTTCTAGCATCCTTTATAACATCTTTCCATTGACAAACTTGTAGCCTACTTTATAAAGGCATCCCACTGGTTGATTGGGAGGGAGGAACATTTACATGCTATGTAATCCGATGCCACCTTGGCATTGAGGGGGGGAGGGGGTGTTAGAAGTATAGCATGAGGACACTATGTAAGCAAGGGTGCATGAGGGAAGGTGAGGTGTGAATAGACTAGAGGACAGGGGAAACCCTAACCACAGCTCACTTAGAGGCTATATAAACATGGCCAAAGGTCACTCTCAATAGATGAGAGAGTGTACCGATTGTAATTTCATAAGAAACTAAATAAGCAAGATCTTCTTCTTATACTTTGTAAGCTCTCCTCTCCCTCTTATGCACACTCTTCCATGGTGCAACTCTAATATTCCAACAATCGGGACCTAAAATGGGCCTGACAGTAGCTCTCACACACTCAAGATGGACCTCACAACACTAACCCCATGGCCCTACGACCATGAGCAATGGGAAATAGATTTAAAAATCTCTCTCTAAACCTTGACAAACTGCTTTCTTGTCCAATCTCTTAATTTCTTGCCCCAAAATCCAAGCAAAAGTACCTAAACTGAAGGTGTTGAGTACACCATACAAATGTCACAAAGGCATCTACTTGGCTAATTGTCATGGCCTCTAGATATAAGAATAGTCCTCTTATGACTACCATCGTTAGTCATAGCATTAGCATAACAAGAAGGCTCACTATAATCCATGATCATGACATAGTTTAGAGAGGAAGTATATCTAACTAGTAGTCTAGAAACCCTTGTAGACCTATGTAAATAGGCTCAACATGAGCCTCTAGTTGTCCCCACCTATCTATTCTATAAGACATGAGGTAGACCACTATCTTATGGCACTCCTACATCAATATTAGTAGGTTTTACAAGCCAATTATTATCAGAAATAGGTCTTTTGCTCGTGTATTGGTTGTCCATCATCCCGAAATATTACTATGTGAATGTCAATCATTTTGATAGGCTGCTTATATATCTTATTCTCATTAAAGATAACATCATGGTTGTGTACTGCCCTTCTAGATTTAGGACTCCACAAGAGATAGCCCATTTCACTAGACTCTCCATAACCAAGAGAGATACATTTCTTGGACTTGGAATCAAGCTTACTCCGGTTGTCCCTGTGTATATGGGTAAATGCCTCACATCCAAAATTTACGTAAATGATCATAACTAGGTCTCTTCCAAAATGATAACTCCTCTAATACCATGCCATCCATCCAATGGCTTGCTAAGAGACCTATTGATCAAATATATTATTGCCATCATAGCTTTATCCAAAAATCCATTCACGAGACTAGCATTAGAGAGCCTACTATGGACCTTTTGTTGAATAGTTATGTTTATCTTCATATCCACATTATTTTGAGCTAGACTCTCAAGAGTTGTTGACTTTATCTTGATATCATGTCTTGCAAAAAGTTTATAAAGGCATGTGAGGTATGCTCTCCACCATCATCAGTCCTCTAGCACTTAAGTTTCTTTCTTGACTCTCACCTACCAAGTTTCTTAGCCTAGCTTGTCTCTCCAATTTGGCCTAACTAAGAAACTTAATCCTAAGTCTAGCCTAACTATTGAAACAGAGAAAGGGAAGTAGATGAATAGCTCTCAAGATCTATTGATCCTGTGTAGCAAATCTTCAAGCTCTGCACCTCTTGATCCCATGGGCACATGCAAGAGGTAGCCATCCACTCCACAAGTTCCTTCAAAGTAGGACAAGTGTGCTTTGTGTGTGTGTGTGTGTGTGTGTGTGTGTGTGTGTGACTCTCGTTGTTTGCTCTTTATAAGAATCTCTCCTTCTTCTAATCAGGTTGTCACTATGAGATAAGGGAAAAAGTAACAGTTGAGAAGAAGTATATCCACAAACTCCCAAAATTTACTCTAGGAGAGAATAGCTAATCCATTCTATAAATATGGCATGCACATGAGTTCCACAAACAGTGAATGTGAAACAAGGAAGAGAGAGAAACTTTTTGAGATTTCACACATCGGAATTATTTAGATTGATTTTTTTCACCTTAAATATGAGAAGGACTCGCTTACAAATGGGTAGGGCCAATTAAATCATGGTGTTCGTGGCCAATAACTCTTTTCTCATGCAAAAATAGGGTTAATATACATGCCAATGCATCTCATTCAATTCCTTACTAACCTACTCACTCCTAACCCTTTATGTGCACGTAAATTTCTACTCGCTCCTAGCCCTTCATGTGCACGTAAATTTCAGATTACAAGTTGCAGAGGAGTGAGCTCGATGCTCAAATATTTTTTGACATTTTGTGGCTATTTTTGATTTTTTTGATGCGCCTTTCCACATTGAGCATTGGGCCGCATTCGTCAACTTTAAGTCTTAATCCATGTTGTGCCTTTGCTCCTTTTTTTTTTGGCCATACACCCACCACTCTTTTTTCTTTCTAGATGGTGAGGAGCAACTACCAACCTTGAATAGGATTAACGTTACCCCCTCAATATTGAGTGCCAAACCCATGGCACCCGATAGAATACACAAGATGTGAATGAAATGGTAGGCAAGGGTAAGAGGTTAGATTGATGACAATGTAGGGGTGGATCTTGATGGTTCTTTAGAGTCGAGCATGATGTGCCTACAAGGGAGAGCTATGCATCTAATTGGGGTGTCTAAGTGGAGGGTAGGTGGGTGATGTGTGATTAGGAGTTGGGTCTAAGCAAAATGAAACTTCCTAGGTATGTCCCACATTTGAGGTATGGTGATGTGCTAGTGGCACCTAGGGGGACACATCTACCAATTTATTGGGTTTTCCTGCTCTCGAGGAACCTCAATTATCATGTGGGGATAGGGCTAGGGGGTTGGAGATGGAGCCAACTAACTAAAGTTACTAGGCACTTCCAAACTTATGACCCCTAGGTGTCTATTTGTGCGTGCTCCTAAACTACGAGTGGAGTTTTTGCTCTCTTTTCTTTTTCTTTTTGTTTCTCTCTCTCTTTTTCTTTTCCTACTATCCTCTTTCCTTTTTTTTTCTTTGCCTACTATCCTCATTGTAGAGTTGTACTGTGTCAGTTAGTTTGGCCTACATCTTTAGAGTGGGTGGCTTCGATCTTCACCCATTGTTAGTGTTCACTTGCTTTTTTGGATAGTCCCAGCTTGGTAAAGACATCACCTTGTGTCAAGTCACCTTTTCTAGCCTTTATAGCAAGTCTAGTGTTGTTTGCACCACACCTACTTTTAAATGTACTTTCACTTGGTGCAATCCCTCTCTTGTCCCATTTTCTTAATGTGGTTATAGCTCATCAGGAGCTTGATGCACTTGGAGTAATCCGCTCCCCCTTCAAATCTTTGAAAGGTGAGAAGGATCGAAGCTTGCACTCGAGAGCTATGGCGGGAGAGCAAGAGCAAGAAAGAGAGAGACAAGAAATGGGAACTCCAACAGTCACAATGTGTGACTGGGCCTTCCTTTATTCAAACTGTCACTAAAAGAATAAACAATAAAGTGACAGTTGATAGGTGCCCGCCACCTGCAGTGTGCAGTGGCGCTGACTGTCAGTGTAATGATACACGGGCGGCTAGGCGGAGGCACCTTTACCCCCAAAAACCTCCCACTTAAAGGCGAATCTGCCCTAGGGAGGAGTGAAAAGAAAAAAAGAAAAAGACAGTACAACATGTACACATGTACAACAGGATGAGGAAAGATATCATCTCATCCCACACCCATCAACCTCCTGAGGAAGGCAAATTGCTCTGTAGAGAGGCTTTTATTTAGCAAATCTGCAGGATTCTGGTCAGTCGAGATCTTGACAAGGTCAACAGACTTATCCTCAACGACCCCATGTATGAAGTGATACCGCACCTCAATCTTGTTTCGTCTTCGCATGGAAGACCGGATTCTTGGCTAACTGAATAGCACTCATAGAATCCGAATGCAGTGTAGGGATAGCATCAATACCAAGGTCAGCAACCAAATTGCCTCCTTGCAAGCCTCAGTGGCTGCAACATACTCGGCCTTTGTAGTAGAAAGGTTCATGAATTTCTGTACCCTGGACACCCAAGAAACAACACCTCCAGCATAGGTGAATACATAGCCGGAAGTGGACTTCCTACTATTTGCATGTCCTACATAATCAGAGTCAGTGTACCCCATGACTCCTATATCCTGGCTGCCATAGCATATGCACATATCTGCAGTGCCCTTCAGGTACCTCATGATACCCTTCACAGCATCCCAATGCTTCTTGCCAGGTGTAGCCATATAGCGTACCACAACACCAACTGCAAAGGCAATATCTGAACAAGTGGCTATCATGGCATACATAAGATTGCCCACTACGGATGCATAGGGAAACTTGGCCATCTCGGCCCTCTGCTCATCTGTCTGTGGACAATCAGCCTGTGAGACCTTCACATAAGAAGGCAATGGACAGCCAATAGGCTTTACGTTTTGCATATGGAAGTGCTCAAGGACTTTATGAATGTACTCCCTCTGTGACAAGTAGAGGGGTCCCAAATTCCTGTCGCGTCTAATGCGCATACCAAGTATATGAGAGGCTTGTCCCAGATCTTTCATCTCAAAGCTCTTCTTGAGCTAAGCCTTAAGAGCATCTAGCTCATCATGAGCTTTCCCATCCACATAGAGTACCAAAATCAATAAAGAACCATCACAGGCTTTCTTCGTGTAAAGACACGGATCCATAGCACTCCTGCTGTAGCCCTGCGTGACTGTATAAAGGCATCAAACTTATGATACCACTCCCTAGATGCCTGCTTCAAGCCATAAAGAATTTTCTTCAATTTGCACACTAGGTGCTCCCTGCCAGGTTTTGCAAAGCCCTTAGGCTGCTCCATATAAATCTCATCATGCAAGTCTCCATGTAAGGAAGCCATCTTGATATCCATCTAGTATGAATCCAAGTCAAGCTGAGAAACCAAAGCCAAGACTAAGCACAAGGTGGTCATCTTAACCACAGGAGGAAAGACCTCATCAAAGTCCACACCATGCCCCTGCTTAAAACCCTTTGCTACCAATCTAGCCTTGTATGCCGGCTTGGGGTTTCCAGGGGTACTTTTCAGCTTGTACACCCACTTGCATGGCAAAGCTTTCTTGCCCGTCGGCAAGGAAACCAAATCCCAAGTGTCATTCTTATGCAAGGAGTCTATCTCAAACTGCATAGCCCTCTCCCAGGAGTGACTGTCACCCCTGTGCATAGCCTCATCATAAGTGAAAGGCTCTCCTGCACTGTAACCAAGACATAATGTATCAAGGGCTAAAATCTATCAGGTGGACATCTATCTTTAGTAGACCGTCTCACGGCAGGCTCTGTTGCCTGCCCGGTTGCTTGTCCAACACCGTGACCATGAGCATCTGCTGTAGCTGTAGCCTGTCCAACTGGCTATGCGGGAGCTCTCGGCTCCTCCTGAAATATGACCCTCCGGATCTCAACAACTCTCTTAGGCTGCCGATGCATCTTGTCTTCATGGAAGACTACATCATGACTGTAGATGACTTTCCGCGCCTGCGGATCCCAGAGATAGTAACCCATCTCGCATGTATCCCCATAACCAAGGAAAATGCATTTGACACTCTTAGGATCCAGCTTACTTCTCTTGTCCTTAGGCACATGGCAAAATGCCTCACATCCAAAGACACGAAGATGCACATAAGAGGGAGGTTTTCGAGTCCATACCTCCTCTACAACCTAGAAATCCAAACCACTAGAGGGTGATCTGTTTATGACATGCACAGATGTACTAAGTGCCTCAACCCAAAAGCTTTGTGGTAGGCCTGCATGGGTAAGCATACTGTGTACACGCTCTTGGATGGTTCTATTCATCAGCTAAGCCAGGGGAGGTGTAGAGGGCGGTCAACTGACACTTAATACCCCTCTCATCACATAACTGCTCAAAAGCATGTGAAAAATACTCACCCCCATTATCTGTTCTTAAGCATTTTAGCCTATACCCATACTTGTTCTCAACCAATGCAAGCCATCTCTGAAACACAGCCAAGACATCGAATTTCAGCTTAATGGGATAAGCCCAAACTTTTCGTGAAAAATCATCTATGAACGTAATAAAATACTTTGCACCACCCATAGACTGACAAGGCATGGGCCCACAGACATCCGAATGTACCAATGCCAAGGGCTCACTCATGCATGGCCTACCAGACTTCTTATGCATAGACCTAGTCTACCTCCCACCATAAAGACAATGCTCACATGAATCAAAACATGCATAATCAAGGGGCGGTAAGTACTGCAAACCAGAAAGCATTTTTATTCTCTTCAAAGACATATGGCCCAAATGGGCATGCCAAAGAGATACATGTGGGATAGAATCCACAGACAAAACATGATCAAGGGAAGAAGCAGATACAATCAAGGGATAGAGGCTGCCAGCCTGGGCACCTCTCGCAATCACAAGTCTGCCCCACGAGTGATCTTCCATGCAGAGTCTCCAAAAGATACATGATAACAAGCTGTCCAGCTGACAAGAGACTGCGTGTCAAAGCATGTACATGACGTACATCCTGCATAACAAAACCGCTGCCAAAAGGAAACTGCAGTCTAACATTGCCAATGCCCACAATATCAAGAGAGTTGTCATCACCCAAGCGCGCAGAACCCGAAACAGTACGATTTGAATGAAACCACTCTCGACAAGGTGTCACATGAAAGAACGTACCTGAGTCCAAGAGCCAACACTGTGCATACATAGAGTATATCTCTGTCATCTGCGAAGCACTAGAAGAAGCTACAAGGATATAATCATCATCATCAACATCCTCATGCTGCATAACGTTGATCTCTTCAATTTTAACACTAGACTTTGCAGGCACTATGCTGCAACCAGAAGACTTATCCTGCACTTTGTCTTTCCCCTTATCTTTGCGCCTTTCATTGCGTAGTTCATGGCATTGTGGCCTAATATGGCCCTTTTTCCCACAATGGTGACAAGTAACATCTACATTCCTACCACAGGATTTGCTAGTGACTTCCCACGAGACTTGGACTGAGATTTCTGAGAATCCCGTCCACGGCCACTGCCACCGCCATGCTTTCCATATCCATCATTCTTGCCTCTAACTGTCATAGCATGCGACACACGAGAGGCATCCAAATTCTTACGGTTAACCTCTTCCTACAGAAGAGCACTCTCAACATCAGATAATTTAAAGGTAGCAGTAGAGGCACATAATGCAATGTAAAATACATCCCATGACTCATTAAGAGTACCAAGCAAGAAAAGAGAAGTGACATCCTCTGCAAAAGTGATGTTCTGTGAAGTCAAGTTCTTGAATATAGAATGGAACTGGCTCAAGTGAGCAGACATGGTCACATTCTCCTTCATGCGCAGATCCATAAGCTGCTTCAACCAATACATCTGACTCGCTGGACTTTTCTTGTCATAAAGATTCTTGATTTTACCCCACAACTACCATGCACTATGTTCTTCCTCAAATACATTGTAATGAACCTGTTCTGTGAGAGATAATACAATAGTGGACTCGCATAACTCATCAAGCTCAAACCATTCCTCATCTGGCATAGTTGCAGGCGGCTGCCCGCCCGCTGAGCCTCAATGGTTTGATCTGCAATTTCTGCACCAAGACCTGCCAAATCTAGCTCTTCCAATAAGAGTAATTCGTACCATCAAGCTCAGTGATGTTGAAAATAGCATGATTAGTGGACGAACTCGCCATAATGCAGGCTGGAAAACTGTAGACAATTCAAAACTGCTTGATGTTTACTGCATAAAATGACCAAAAAATCACCAAAATTGAGAGAAAATGACAAGAAAAGTGTAACCAAAGCTGTTGCGCACCAAGTGCTAGTGAAAGTACATCATTTTAGAATATTTCAGCATTAAAAATCCATGTCAGTCCGGAGCACCAAGTCAATAAATGACAACCAAGACATGACCAGGGCATGAATTAGCACCAAGCAGTCATCAAGACCCTGAGCAAACACCCAAACATGTCACCAAAGCATCCGATAGTGAGTAGGCATACCCCCTGGACAATAGGGCAAAGTATACATAACACTGGCAAGACCTGACACTAGTAGGTGTATACTCACAAGAGTGCAAAGCCCAAGCTCAGGTCAAAAGAAAGTCCAAGATATCAGTGCATGGACCATGCATCATTTAAGTGTAAGAGATCCCAAAGTCTCAAGTATCTGCAAAATGCTCAAAATAGCATAAACCTCCTGCTCAATGTCAGTCAAGCATACAAGATGCTCCCACTGGCACAAAAGGCGAATAAACGAGCTCAACAACTCAATCAAACCAAGTCAGAGTACCAAAGACAGGTAACCAAGACAATGCCTCAATAGCATCCCAAGAGCATGACGGCTATAAAGCAACTGTAGGTAGCATCCATGAGCAAGACATACCTCCCAATAAATATCTCAGACAACCAAAATAATAGCCAATACAAAATTCTAGAATAGCAAATGAGAATCCAAGCCAAGTCTTCAGAGAGCACTAAAGCTCAACAAGTACATGGTACACTGTGCCAAGACAAATGCATCAAGCCGTAGGTGTTGGGTAAGCATGTACCCAAATAGCATATAACTGTCAAAGCACTGACCACTGTCAAGCATAGACAATGTCAATAAGTGCAGGCTAAAATAAGCTCAAGATTCCAAAAGCATCCGGATCCAATGACAAGCTCGAAGTCATCCCTTGAATATCAATACATCATAACATAACCCAAGACATACACCCGGAACCAATAGGCACATGTTAAAGCACGAAAGATAGCTTCATCCCAAGAGCATTCAATATGCATATAACCTTTGTAAACTAAGAAAATCAGTGCTCAATCCAAGCTCAAATCCATAGGCAAACCATAAGCATACATTCTCGTATGTATAGTTACCAACCGGGCATAATCGGGCATCAAATGCCAAGACTTGTAAGCATAAAATTGAAGTAATAGGTGGCAGCCCTGTTTTGGAAAGATCTGGGATTGCTCAAAATAGTCAATGGCTGAGCTAAATCAGCTCCAAATGCGTCTCACATAAGAGGCATAACATCCACAAGTGATCATCAATAGACATCAACAGAAGCATCACATAAGCCATAAGCATACAAATACATGTTGTCTCAGACCTGAAATCTGTTGCAAAATATTATGTCATCACAATTTGGCAAATCTGACATCACCATCGCGTTTGGAGCGTGCCAAAACCCCAACTTAGACTCTTACCTTGCCCGAATCGGGTTTCGAATGCCCGAGATATGACAAAAAGAGTGATTTTTGGGCCAGATTTTGAAACATGCGGAAAAAAAATGTGAGCTGGCTAGGGGGGTCTACTGTCCCACGTGTCAACAATGGGGCCCAAAGGGGGCACAAATGGGGGCCAAAGAAGGCCTACACCAAGCCTCAGCAAGCCTTGATAGGCTGAAAGCAAGATCCAGGTGAAGGAAGCTCCAAGAGATGTGAGCTATGGCTGCCCACAACCTGTGAAAACCCTGTTTACCTAGACCTGTGGACTGAGATAAATCTCTGAAATAATGAAGCAATACCTCAATGTCAATGCCATGATGGTGCCTCAATAGGCCTGAAGAAGCTCGGGAAGTCGGGGAGTGACGGGAGCTCAAGAGAATGAGCTATGGCTACCGGGAAGGAGACCCAATGCGAGTGGGGAGTCGATGGGAAGCTGAGAATACCACGAGCCAAGTTCAAGAGTTGGAAGCTGTGCTTTGATACCAGTTGAAAGGTGAGAAGGATCGAAGCTTGCACTCGAGAGCTATGGCGAGAGAGCAAGAGCAAGAAAGAGAGAGACAAGAAATGGGAACTCCAACAGTCACAATGTGTGACCGGGCCTTCCTTTATTCAAACTATCACTAAAAGAATAAAGAATAAAGTGACGGTGACGGGCGCCCGCCAGCTGCAGTGTGCAGTGGCGGTAACTATCAGTGTAATAATACACGGGCGGCTAGGCGGAGGCGCCTTACCCCCAACAATCTTTCCATGTATATCTATAGAACACACTGCTCCACTAGTTCCTTTGCCTTTAGTTTCCCAACTACAACCTTGTTGAGGTTTTGGATTTACTAATAGCACAAGTTGTTCCATATTTAGGCTATATCTTTCTTGCTCCTCCTTATTGAAAGGAAATTAAGTTTTGCTAATCTTTTGCGCGCATGACTTTGCCACTAGCTCTTGCCATTTCTTTTAGATTACCTACACATAAGAAGTCATGGTGAGAGATCCCAAATTTTGGAGAGCTAAAAGAATTAATTTGATTTTTTTGAATCACTCTATTTAAAGTGTTGGTTCCCCCACAGTGCCTAGTACATGTTTAACATATTTTCTCATTTAGTGTGCCTAAATTTTTATTTTCACAATTAAATTGTATTTTCCACTATGCTCTTTGGTCCCCTCTACTACTACAAAAGATTGCAATGCTTCCTAGCATTACAAGGGTGATCAATTGTTGAATAGTGGAAGATTCCATGGTGTTGAATTTTGGGTTATGTTTGAATAATGATGCACGAAATGAATATTTATTTATGTACAAAGGAAATGTGGGTTATCTACAAAATTGACTATTTATGCAACAGCCAATCAAAGAAGTGAGGTCATATATCATAGTGTTCCACGCCATATGGTCTTATGCCAATATGGGTGATGTAGGTTAGGAAATTGCTTGAATCTACTCTACTAGCTACATGCAATTCCTTCTCACCACTATTCTATCCACATAAGGGTATACCATTATGTGATCCTTCGAAGGTCTAGATCAAAGCGAGCATCAAAAAATATGTGAGAGCGACATAGGTTGATTCTTTGAAGGTCTAGTATGTATTAAAGCAAGCATCCAAAAAGATATAAGAGTTGTGTATCTTGATTCCATGCTATTGAACATTAGTTATGATCTGACTTTTGATCCTTTTCAATTGTGCTTGTTGAGTGAACCACTTCTGTAGAAACATGAATTCAAGTTTTTCTAATCAGTCCAAGTCATTAGTGTAATGGACGCTCAAGCAATGTAATGGATGCTAAAGCAAGGATAACCCTTGGTTCATATGCAAGCTTGTACAACCCCTAGCCATGAAGTTTCTAGAAGATTCAAAACATTCTAGAACATTCTAAAATATTTGAAAAACTACTAGACGATTCTAAGAAGGTTCTAGATAATTATTTGGAAAGTTCTAGAAGAGCTTGCATCAATGCTTACGTCAATATTGCTTATGTCATCACTTATGTCAACGATACTTATGTCATCATTTAGAAGCTTCCCCTTAACCTCCTCGATTCTAGTATAAATAGGGGCCTTGGGTACAAAACAAAACTTTCATGGACTATGGCTTTGATTCTAGTATAAATAGGGGCCTTGGGTACAAAACAAGACTTTCATGGACTATGGCATTGATAGTTGTTTTGTATCAAGTCTTGTATCAAAACAACTAGGTTTAGTGACACATACTTGGTGGTTATAGTTAGTTAACATCTTTAGAGGCATTGATTGTGGATACACAATTGGATTTTCCACATTGGATATTGTTTTTTGTCTCCTTTGGTTGTTGTTGATCATTGTCAACCTTGGTGGGGAAGCGATAGCCTTTGATAGTTGTGACTTTCATGGACTCTGGCTTTGAGAAGGTATAGATGTTGAAGATGGAGAAGAGTAAGAGAAAGTGGTATAGTCATCAATGGGTCCTCATGACTCTTCTCCTTGTGCTTGGACTTGTTGGTTAGTGGTGAGGCAAAGGTTGGTGGATTTGTTAGTACTTGTTATTGCACAATCGGGACATAAGCAGCTAGGTGTTATTGGGGTTCTAAATTCTTTGTTGTCACAACTAGTTGTGGTGGGAGTACTTGTATTTTTTGATTTTGAGGTAGTAGTGAACTGTGCTAAGCTTGCTTACAAAATAGATTCATTATTTTTATAGATAATCACAAGTTTGGTTGCTTTCTTTATATTAAGTTTTGGTTTTTGTTTGTGACTGTTGGGCTTGCTAGGTTAGTCACTGTTGTGGGTGTAGATGATCGAGCGATAGTTGAGGATGTTAGTGTAGTGGTGAAGGAAATGGATGTTCCTTGAAACTTTGATAGCCAGATCAATCTATTCGTTGCATATTATCATTGAGCATGCAATAAAGCTTTGGGGACCAATTGTGTCTTGGTGCTAATTCTTCTCGTGTAACTTTGATGTCTTGGTCTCAACTTGTGAGAAGTAGATCCCATTGATTGCTTTTGCAAAAGGGGTAGCCTCATTGCTTTTGCATTTAGTCTTGGGAACCCACTTCTCTTTGTTTGTCTTTGGGTTAGACAACTTTCTCACTAGTTGCTACTCGTCATTTTGTGCTTTGAGTAATTCCTTGAGCAATTTTTTTCCCTCCTCACTAGAGGTATCATTAGGTTTATTTGGAGACAAGTGACACCTCTTGCTTCATGAGAGCAAGATTGCCCTTGTTGTAATTCGTGATGATTTTCACATTGGGCAAGGCTAGATGTACATATTATGTGAGAATTATGTGTCATAATTGACATTGCACTTGGACTATTGCTTGAATGTCCAATCCAACAAAGTGTCTTTCCTAATTTCCTCTGCATTTGGTTGTACACACAAGATTGTGGGGAGGCTTTAAATCTCAATGGTCAACATCATCTTGCACTTCCCTAGCAAGGTGTAATGTGTGCCCCAATATGGGCCAACTTTTATAGAACTTTCATTGAATAAGCCTATCCCCTCACCTTCTAGAGTTTTAAGCTCCATATTACTCGTTCTACTAATTTGACACATGTAGAAAGGACCCATGCATTTGAATTTAATTCTTTTGTTTGTGAAATTTCATGGAAGAGCAATACAAGGTTGCCCTTTTCAAAGTCTCTTCGTTTGTTGATGAGAGAGAGAGAGAGAGAGAGAGAGAGAGAGAGAGAGAGAGAGAGAGAGAGAGAGAGAGAGAGAGAGAGGATGTGTGATAAGTTGACAAGCAATATAAACATGGTTGGATGTTTCACAGACACAGACACACACGTAGAGTATATGCTAAGAAATAAGATTAGTGCTACAAAACTTTATTCTCCTTAGAAAAACCAATCATGGTTTTCATTTAGGGAAAAAACAACTAAAAAGTGAAAGAACCACTCTCTTATTCCAATCCATACAAATCCCAATAATTTTAGAGTTGTTTAAATCAATAATTGAAGTTGCATTGTGTTGTAAGTTACTTTAGTGTACTTTTTGGTGATGTTCTCAACAATGAATAGAGTTGTTAATTTTGAGCTACTAAATAATCTTAGAAGCTATAAATTTACCTTTCTATTCGAGTTGATTTGCTAAGAATAAATCAAGCTGTCGAGACACACAAAAGTGAAGTGGCTTTGGCCCATATACTAGCCTTGAAAAGGGATGATTAGTAGAGATAATGTCTACCACAAGAAAGAATTCATGGTCTTTAGAAAATTGCAAGCTAGTCACACGTGATTTCAATATTTTGATTGGCGCAAAAGGAAAGAATAAAACTAGCACGATGACCTCTCGAAGGTTTTGTCCTTGACTTATCATGCTTAAAATCTCATTCCCCTTGACCTTGGTTGTTAGAAGACTTTAAACAAGTGAGAGTACAAATATGATGTAATAACTTCATGCAACTTTAAACGGGACCAAGTAGCCACTGAAAAAGTGGCATGGTTTAGATTTTCTAGAATCTCTTACAATTGACATGCATGTGATGGTTTGAATCATGATGGAATATGGGTAATTAAAGTACATTTTGATTGTTTGGAACAATATGCTATGTAACATAACATATTTCCCAAAAATTCCAAATGTCTCCTTAGGGAGTGTATGGTTCCATGTGCATCATAAAGCAAAGGAATCGATGGCATTAGATGTAGGTGCATATGTGTGACCAGTGCAAGCAAAAAATCTAGAGCCAAGCATTGGACATGGTCACCATATATATAAAGAAAAAAATAGAGGCTATCAAATACACTGTGAGCAAGCGTTGTGCCCATTCAAGATACAAAAGTAAAAAGTAATAGGCAAGTACACATAGGAGGAGAAAAATTAGGACAATGCAGTGAATGGAAAGGAAGTGATAGGCAAAATAAATAGGAGGAGAAAAATTAGGACAAAGCATTGATTGGAAAGGAAGTAATATGCAAGTATAAATAGGAGGAGACAAATTAGGACAAAGCATTGATTAGAAAGGAAGTAATATGCAAGTATAAATAGGAGGATGAAAATTAGGACAAAGCACTTAAAATAGAATGATTAGATGTAAGATAATTCAATGATATACCTAACGTGTAAAAGTAATGGTCGTAATTGATGTATTTTATGCTTAACCAAAAAACTAAAAATTCAAGCAAAAACAACAAATGGAGAAGCTAAAGACTAATTTACTTTGATCTTAATAACTTCGCTACAATAAGGTGTGCTATGCTTATGTTGTGCTATTTTGCTAGGACCAACAAACTAATTGCTCTCACTAAAATGAATTAGTTAGAACATCACTATAAACCCAACTAAAATGTCATATGGCTTGCCCATGAGCTAAACAAAAGGGCTAATGGTGAAGTACTATATAAACCACCATATCAATAAACTCTTAATTGTTTTGCTAACTTGCTCAAATATGAATAATCTACTAGACTAGGCATAATCCAAGTATTTTTCTTAAAGGTTTCATGTTGTGTCATCTCTCTTTATACATGTGATAAAACTCAAATGACTTAAATCTACAAAAGAATACCTCTCCTTTGGGAAAGGCAAAACTACTTTCTAACCTTTCCTTTTTCTATTTGTTTCACATATAACCTCTACCCTCTTAGCAACCCCAATGTAACACTTATTTGGAAGTGTAAGCAAAGAAGATTGTCATGATACTTATACAAAAGAAATGTGTGATAGGGAAGCATTACTCAATGCTTTGGAAAAAAACTATACAATTTTAAGTTGAGAGTGTTTGTGATGTTTCTCAAAAACATTTTCAACAAACACTCATTGGATATTCCAATCACATGGCTTTGTTCTTTTTGTGTGAAACCTTTTGAAATAAGTGCATATCGTTCTCCTAGTTTGATATGTGGCACAATCTCCTATTTTCACCTAATCATTTATAATCATAGTAGCATAGTTGTGCTAGGGTGTATCTTTGAAAGAAGTTGTTTAATGAGAAGGTCCACGGGGTCCATGACTCCAAATGCTTTGATTGGATTAAGTATGCTAACAAGATATTAGATCCATCACTCAAAAGTACACGTGTGGTAGGTGTAGCAAGGTAGCTAATATATTGACCAAGCTTCAAAGGTGAAGAGGAATCATAAAAATAGAAATGTATTATCTTAATAATAGCAACAACGTGAAAGTGGACAATAGAAGTTTTTTAAAGCCCGTTTTTATTGGTGGCAAGTCCCACGTTGCATTTGAAGGTGCAGTAGTGTGGAATTGAGCAATTATGGGTTTTTAACCTTTGACCTCCCATAACTCACACACATTACAAATCATTTGGGGTGCCATTCTTTGCTAGGAATAATAAAAAGTTTATTGTAATGCCATAAGTGTATTTAGAAAAGGTAATAGATGCACTATAGATATGTGAATCTACACCAAACTAGCCAACTTCACAAAAAAAAACTTAGCCGATCCTTCACACGTACAAGTGAGAGCACTTTGAATATCCAATTGGAAACCTATTTATCACATTAAAAACTCATCAATCTTAATAGATGGTGTTTAACACTTACCTTGATGTTGCCATATTCTGTAAAGACCAACCACATTTTTGCACCTTCATCTCTTGCTAGCGAGTGGTATCCCGACATGTTGGTAGAGTGGGTGAATTATTGGAGGTCTCTAGTTCAAAGCCCATATTTCGATAAATTTAGTATATATGATCCTTAGTAATGATATATGTGGTTCTATCGATTTGAATAGATTTGGTTGAGTGACTTAACCCAAAATATTATTGTTTGCTTTGGTTAATCCTTAGATTTAGTATATATGATCCTTAGTAATGATATATGTGGTTCTATCGATTTGAATAGATTTGGTTGAGTGACTTAACCCAAAATATTATTGTTTGCTTTGGTTAATCCTTCGTATAGTAGTGTGGATGAATGAAAAGGTAGCCAAAATTGACAAAGGTAATGGTCTCTGTCAAAGATGCAATAGGTACACTAGATCCCTTGCCCACCTTTTTACTTACAGCTCTAAAAGAATTGTATAGAAAAATGTTTTCTCGTCACTTGTAACCCTACAATTGGAAATAATTTGTCCTTAGGGAAGCTACTAGATTTCCACCAATCTTGTGGGCAATAATAAGGAGTACTTATATGTGGACGATTTGGTTATCAAGGAATGTTGTAATTTTTAACAATAAACCTATTGAAACACACTTGATGCTGAGAAATCTTTTGGTATTGTAGATAGACTTGCTGAAAGACAAGATCATCCCTGAAGCCACCTTGTAGCAATCAAGCCAATGTTGACCTACCTTTCCAAAAAGAAAAAAGCAGGAAATCGAAGTTGCGGAAATCTTGGTCTCTTTGAGATCCAGGATTTAATCCTTGTCTACAATAGAACTCAAGAGCCAATGCTTTAATTGGCTACCTCTAGAAATCTTTGTATCTCCTACCTACCCTTGGATGTTAGTCATAAGCTCTCTTCCTTCTTAGAACCCAGTGAGTCTTTTTGTTTCCTTTTTGAGGTAGGCTCTCCTAGGCTGACACAATGCAAAGTCCTTTTCATTAACTTCTCCATGTAATTCTGTAAATTTTTGAACACCCTCATTAGCACAAGGAGGCCAAGATGTTAATCAGCAGGTCTCCCAGCCTGCCCGAGTGACAACGTCCTAGGGATGCTCCTAGTTCCCTACTGATCCTACGTAAATATTTCCTTTTCAATACAATTTACTTCCTAGGGATGTTCCTAGTTCCCTAGTGATCCTACGTAAATATTTCCTTTTCAATACAATTTACTGTTCTCATTTTACGGTTGATTGCCTGTGTTTGTTCTTTTCTGAGAAAAGGAAGGAGAGCGAGTGATTGATATTCGCAGTTTATTGTCTCTAATATTTCAATATTTAATGCTTTCTCTATTTTACTATTTGGGCCTTCCCAAGTCATCGATCATTGAGGGAGAGATGGAGCAGGTCCTTTGTTCTCTCGCCTGCTCGTCCTGTGCCTGTGCGTATCTGCTTGTTCGTTATTAGAGAACAAAATGAAACCAGGAAGCATATGTTGCCTCCCTGATCTGCAGCTTCCATCGCTCCACCTGTGAAAAAAAAAATAAAACCCTAACCCTGTCGCATTGCCTCCCCCGATCACCACCATACCGTCGCCGCCCTCCCGGGCTGGTGCCGCCCGTCACCAGTACCTTCCCTTGCCTGAGCGCATGCCCGAGGCCGTGCGCGCATCATCTTCCATGGTGTCCGAGCTTCGGCCCCGAGGGCGTACCTCGAGTAATTCCTTACCTGCTTTCCTTCCTGACTGCGTTGCATAGTCCTCCATGTTTTTCCTGTCGTTTCTTTGTCCGATCCGGATTCTGACAGTCTTCAATAGTGGATTGAAGGCATGGTGGAACAGTATCACCATGAGATATGCCATGCAGCCGCCGGAGCTGGGGCAGGTTAGTGATTTTGACCTCCTCTTTTCTTTGTTTCTCATAAAGAATGCATTCTCAGACGTAATGCCACTAACTGCTCTTCAATGAGTCGAGAGAACGAATAGCATAACAAAATGCTGGGCCATATTGCTGCCCAAGGACAACGTGGAATTTCTCTTAATGGAGGAAAAATGATGCATTATTGGAGTCATCTAAAAGTTGAAACTTTTGGGAGTAAGCGTTCTGGAGCTACCATGATCCATGCGGCTCATTTTCACCGTTGTTTGATGGCCTGTGTGTTTGTTGCCTTTACACATGGGAACTACAAGGATTATACAGCTGCGTCACATAGTCGCTAGTCCATAGTATTACAATCGCATCTCAGTATTGATGCCTTGCATGGTTTTGGGACTAAGGTTATAGAAGGTCGCAGAACTCTTAGTTGAGGTTATTTAAAAGGTCTCTGGGATTATGTACTTGTCAGTGTGAAAGTTGAAGAGGCTAAAGAGGCATCTGTTTGTATTTGTGTACAGGAGCCATTGCTGCTACTTTTGTCTGCCCTCTTGATGTTGTAAAGACACGCTTGCAAGTCTATGGGAGCTCTGGGGCCACCTACTCGGGCGTCAAAGGTATAAAAGTCTTAAACTCTCTGTCAATTATTTTGCTGCTGTTAATGAAACAATGCCTCAAGGTCTAGGTGGTAGAAAGATGATACCAATTACCATATATCTCCTTGATTTGCAAAGTGCTTCATACTGAAGGTCACCTTAAGGAGCCATATGTAAGTACTCAAGTCATTCAAGTTACACTGTTTGTAGAGGTGACCCTTGTAGTCTCGCTGGATAGAGAGCGAGCCCCTCTGTACTCTTTGACTTTCTACTGACGTAACCTAGGTATACATGCAGGACATTAGTCTCTATAGTCTTTTGTTACTACCCCTATTCCTCGACCGTGGAGGATCCCCAAATTGGTTCTACAGTGGACCGAGCTCTTAGAGATTAGTCATCCCTTGGACTAGCATTCTCAGGCTACAGTTGGTGCAGTTAGTCCTCTCGGGTGGAGTTATGCATTTTTTCTGTCAGTCATGGGCATTTCCAGCAGTCACCAGTCGCAGTTACCATTTCTTGGGCAGGCTAGACAGGGGCAGGTGACAGTGCCATGTGGCATCCAATGAGGAAAGCGCTGATTATTTTATTGTTTGAGCAGTAGTTGCAGCTTTATTATGCTGGTCAGGCCAGTTTGCTGGCTGCCTGTAATATTTTATTGGTCCTTGTCTTTCTATTTACAGTTAGTGGGTTGACTACCCTTCTCACTTGTCTTTTCAAGTGGTGGAGAGAGATATTGGATTGAGGAGTTACTTTGACAGCCCCTTGTATATCTGCCTTCTTCATTTCAGCATTCATTGAGTGTAGATTTCTGCACTTTTTTTTTTCTCTTTTCTCTCTTCCTCTTCTCTCGTGTTCAGTCTTTCAATCTTGTCCTTACGCTTCCACATTTGCTGCACTCTGACATGGTATCAGATCAATGTAGAAAGAGGTTGAGGTGAACAAGTGAAGTGTGGAGAAGCAGCGAAGTTGCTAGTTTTTGCTGTTGGCAAAGTAGAAAAGGTGGCATTTTCAGCCTTTTGGACTGGATTTTGAGTTTTCATTGCCTTTGGTGGGTGAAGCTCTTTGAGGACGAGTGGAGGAAGCCCTAACAAGAACTGGCATTGTGCGTGGAGTCAAAGGGGGTTGCCCTTGTTTTTTGGCAGGTCATTCTATTACAATGTTGACCGAAATTGATGTAGAGTTTCAAGCTATTATAGAGTGTATAGTCCTCGTGTTGTCAGCTCTTCCTTCGGATCGAAAGCTCGATGGGGAGAACTGTTGCATTTGACACATAATGATGCTTGCCACATTGGAGTCTTATGATTTAGTGGAGCTCAATACCGAGGCTATAGATCATCCTATAGCCCTTGATGTCTCCAAGCTTTTTGTAGATGAGTAAGTGGAGAATGAAGGTATAGGTACATTGGGATGAATTGAATGTTTGTAATTATTCTTTCCTCTTTCTCTCTTACACTCCATCTGTCATTGCTCACATCGAGCACTTGACCGTGGCTCAAGAGAATTATGTGTTATTTTTCACTAAACCCTAGTTATGGTTGGCTTGCAAGTACCAAACATCTCCTTCTATCATAATTTGTACGATTCAATTTTATTGTTTTTGAAGATATGCAAAAAAACATTTTGGTTGAACTTTCTTTATATGATTTAGTAAGATGAGATTCTAAGGTTTACATTTTGTGGGATTTAGGAGCACTTTTTGAAGATTTGAAGCCAAAAATGAATAAAGAAGACTCAAATGAAGTATGTTTCTCGAGGTGGAAAGATTTTAAAGTGAGAAGTGAAGTGGAGTGTAATGTTGACCTTGGGGTAGCAAAGGAATATGCAACCATGATATCTTCATAAAATCTATGTGTTTGGAGCAAGAATTCATGGCAAATTCCCTTTGTTTGGTGAGAAACGGGTGTAGGACAGCAAATGGCCATAGTCTGCTCAAATTTAAAATGTGTATGCCCAATTTTAAAGGGGCACAAAACTAAGATTTGAAAGGGCATCAAGAAACAAGTCATGGAGAGAGAATGGGGAAGAAAATGTAATGAACATGGGCAACTCTATCCTCTTGATGATTTTGACCATGGCATGCTTGAATTCTCATCATTTGTCGTATTTGACATCAAGAATGAAACCTCCTTCTCCTCCTCTACAATAATATTCCATTTGTTTGTGATGAGGTGAAGGATTTCAAATTCAAAGATTTCAATATTTCTCTCTCTTGAAATGTAGTCAATATGAAATATTCCCATGGGCCGAAATTGGTTCTTGCTGATGGTTTTCATCTCTATTTTTGATTGGTTGTTGGTTTTTTCTATTTTTTGTTACGAAGAATAGTGGTTGGAGTTAAATATCAAATGTACAATTGAATGGCCGTGATGAAGTGGGTTTCTTTGGAGGTTCAGATGAGGACTTCGAGTCCTAGCAAGTTTTCTTCTATGCGGGAGTATGTCAATAAGCTTCGGCAATTGTAGATGTAGGCGTAGATCAGAGGGAAGGTGATTACGTCAAAGGATATGGCGATAACTCCTCTCTCCCGGCTACTGCTCCAATTTAGTGCATTTTATTTTGCCTTGATTGCTTCAAGGCAGACAAAGACTCTTAAGTGGGAGGGGTTGGTTCTTACGGTCTTGGACCAAGAGGAATAATTCAAAGGTTAGAATACTCCCAAGTCGAAGGCTTTGATCGGCCAGTCTTCACAACAGAAGGGAAAAAAGAAGAAGGAGAAGAAGAAGAAGAATGAGTGGAAGTCCAAATAGGACAAATCGAAGGAGTCTACATGCTGCATTTGTGGCACGGGTAAATCCTTCTTTAGATGAGATTGCATGCATGCGTTTGATGCACGGGTAAATTCTCATAGGTGACAGTTCTTTGGTCCCCATTAAAGGCAAGGGTGATATGCAGTTGATTTCAAATGGGCAAGGCAATGTCCATACTTCAGAGGTGCTCTATGTGGCGAGTCTACGGTATCATCTGCTTTTAGTAAGGATTGCAAATTTTTGCATTTTTCTCTCTTTTCTCTCTCCCTTTTCTCTCGTATTCATTGTCTTTCAGTTTTGTCCATAGGCTTTCACATTTGTTGCACTTTGTCACAAGTTGCATTATGGAATTTACTCAGCTCAACTCTTGAGGTGCTCGATCTTTTCTCTTCATGAGCTTGAAGGATTTCATTCTTAATACATATGGAGAGGCTTTGGACAACCATGGAGTTGTGGATGAAGTTCTTGTCTCTGTACCATTAGATCTTTGCCTACCATATTAACCTAGAGAGGAAACTTAGGATGCTCTGTTGATGATACTCCTTCTATGAAGGATCACATCAATAACTTGGAGGATATGCAAGATGATCTTGTGTTCCTTGTTTGGACTATCTCATTGGAGGATATGGCAATGATTCTCATGATTTGATTGCCATTTTCAAAGCATGATGTTTTCTACACTAGCTTGCTTACGTGCAAGGTTTGTGATACACTTCTTTGGGAAGAGCTAGCTTTGCTCGTCTTGGAGCACAATGAGAGACTCAAAGAGATAGGAGCTAGTGGATCTTGCTCCACGAAGGGTTTTATAGTAGGTGCAGAAGGGGCAAACAGGAAGGGGAACAAGAACGCTAATAACAAAAAGCAAGATGAGAAGAAGGATTGAAAGGATGAGAATAAGTCCAAGCCGAAGTGCGCACACTGTGGGAAAGGCACTTATCCGAAGAAGTGCTAGCAAAAATACCCCCATTTGAAGCCAAAGGAAGGTTACAAAGATTCAAACACTACCCTAGCTACTATAGAGGTTGTCTTCGTTGATCTATTCAAGGTTGAAGATACAATATGTGCTTCTTTTATAGTAACATGGGATAGGGGATGAGGGATGGGGATGGAGGACGGCCAAAAGCAAGGGATGGGGGGCGGGATGGGGGAGGGGACGACATACTTAAATAACATTCTAAATTTCATAGTTACCATATGTATGCATGTGATGTGGTGGGTGTCAAAAGATGGCGTACCAACGAGATAGTAGGGTTTGCAGGGAGGAACACGTAGTGAACTCCACAAACATGGAGAAGAGAAAAAGAGAGAAGAAACTCTGATGAATGGAATGATGAAGTTCTGAATCATGGAGTGAATGTGATACAAGGGAACAAGGGTGCCATAGCTCAAGGAAGATGATGAAGACAGCCACGAACCACGAACCACAATGTCCTCCTGAAGGGGTGTGAGGGTAGTGGAGAGGCTGGAGAGAAGAGGTGACGGACTAAATGAATCAACTGTGAGGAATGAATGAGAGAGTGGCCTATAAATAGGCATAGTCAGCCTAGGATGGTGCCTCTTTTTGGGGCTGCAAACCCTAAATGTAAAACGCAAAAACACAAACTGCAGGTGAAGGGTTTCTGAACACCCCCTCTCAGGCCAAAAAAGGGAAACAAGAGGAGTGAGGCAGAGATGCAATGCTACATGTTGAAGAATGCTCATGTAGCAAGTGCCACTTGGACAGTGTCCCTCCTGGGGAAATTGTTCACTTGCCCAAGCGCCCTAGTACAAAGATGGTGAAGACATGCAATGCATAGGAGGAATGTCAGACTTTGTGTGGTGCCGAGAACCATAAGGATATGCCCATACACGATCTTGGGAGGTGGCTCCATGTTGACCAAGTGACCAAGGCAAGAAGAGAAGAAAGAAGAAGATGTAGGGGATCCCTAAGATCCAAGATTTCCACCTGCAAGATAACCTGCAGCAAAGAACAATAGATAGAGTGAACTCGAGAACCTGAAATTCAACCTCGGGAGGGAAGCCACTAGCTTCATGCATCCAGACGGGAAGGAATATGAAGGCCTCGTCACCAAGTCGCGGATGAACCTCCAAGGCCCTGATCTAGGTAGATCCTTGAGATCTTGGGTATCAATAGGTGAGATGACCGTTGGAAGGAAGTCACTTCGTCCAAGGGTAGAGGAAGAAGGTAAAAGGCCTCCACCAAGGTGCGCGAAGGATTGAGCGGTGGGTGGGGACCCCTTGTGAAACTAGAGGAATAAGAACTCTCTCTAAAGTCTCAATAGATGTAGATGCCCCCTTCGAGGGCAAATAAAGATCATTCCCCTCTGAATCCCCCTCTGAGGTAGATAGGGAATCCAAAAACTCATGGATCACGGACTCCGAAATGGCTAAGGATGAAGGAAGTGCAGTCGGTCGTGTCGAAGAAGGTATTTGGGGTGGTGAAGAACGCCTCGAGTTGGCCTCTCGAACTTGAGAAGGCGAGGGTGGGGCTCGGACTGAGCAATGAGTGGGCAACGGTTGCTACTTCTCAATGGAGTAGACCGGGAAGCAGAAGAAGAGGAAGGAGTCGAGCAGCCACTCTCTCTCGAAGGAGTGGACTGACGAGGAGACGGTATTGAACAATCACTGTCTCTTGATGGAGCGGACTGCAAAACCATGGGCCATGGTAACCACTGTACCCGAAAATAGGTGGGAGAAGATTGCTGCTAGCATAGTGACGAGCTCCAAGAGGTCGTAGTGCCAATCAATCCCCCATGTGCTCGAAAGGACTTAGTGCGCATCGGATGCGTCTTATTGCCTTGAACATAATACTCTGATAGCCGATGCAGAACGATCTTTGTGACCCAAAAAGGAGAGGTGGCACAAGGAGTGCTTGGTGGAAGACGCATATACTCCGGAGGAGTGGGGAGCAAAGGTCAAAGTTAACAGTCTCTAGTGGGATGACCGTTCGTGTTGGAGTAGGAACACCCAGTAGACTGATCATCTGTTGGGAAAAAAGCCAAAGGTACCAGTGTGCCTTGCTGAAGAAGGAAGAGGTCAACCACGAACCATAAATTGCAATGTTTGCCTCAAGGGGTGTGAGGGCAATGCAAAGCACGAACCGCAATGTCTGCCCACACCCCATTGCCTCAAGGGGTATGAGGGCAATGCAAAGCACGAACCGCAATGTTCGTCTCAAGGGGTGGGAGGGTAGTGGAAGGGCTGAAAGTGAACTGGCAGTGGGATGAGGATACTACCAGCAGTAGTAAAAGGTTGCAACTAGTAGAAAAACGCAGGTGAGGAGAGAGAAAGACTAAAAACTCAAGAAAAACCAGTAGCGGCAGTCAATATGCTGAAATCAGCTTCGAACAGTGTGTGGTAGGCTGGAAACAGGTGCCAGACTGTTGTAGACAGCAATGGCCAGCTCGGACTACGATGTCCTCCACGTTCGGGGTGTGGGCAGCAAGCTGAAATACCTGAAATCTGCAAAAACGAGATTGTTTTCTGAATGGAGAGGCTTTGCTGTAAATAGCTGCAAATTGCGGGTGGAAGGCTGGAAACATGTGCCAGATTGTAGATGACAGCAAGGGACAACTGAGACTACGATGCCCTCCGCGAAAGGGGTGTGGGCAGTGAGCTGAAAACACCTAAAAACTGCAAAAATGAGATATTGATGGAGTGGAAGAAGAAGAGAAGTGGATGCCGAACTCGCCACCGGTCTTTGCCTTCACTGGAGTGGAGGATCTTTGTCGTTGTTTGAGCCGATCCAACTCTGATACCATGTTAAAAGATGACGTACCAGCGAGACAAAATGGTTTGTGGGGAGGAACATGGAGTGAACTCGGCAAACATGGAGAAGAGAAGAGAAGAGAGAGGAAACTCTGATGAATGGAATGATGAAGTTTTGAATCATGGAGTGAATGTGATACAAGGGAACAAGGGTGCCATAGCACAAGGAAGATGATGAAGACAGCCACGAACAATGAACCAAAATGGCCTCTTGAAGGGGTGTGAGGGTAGTGGAGAGGTAGGAGAGAAGAGGCGATAGAATGAATGAATTAGCCGTTAGGAATAAATGAGAGTGGCCTATAAATAGGCACAGTCAGTCTAGGATGGCACTCCTTTTTGGGTCTGTAAACCCTAAACGTAAAATGCAAAAATGCAAACTGCGGGTGAAGGATTTCTCAATAGTGGGTGGATGTGTAGTATCAAAGAACGAGAAAATTGCATGTATAATGTGGGCTAATTTGGTTTCACACGAGAGTATACTAATTTTGTATGTGTATATGTGGGACAAAAGAGGAATAAATAAGCATAAGTGACATATTACATTCCTTGGAAAAAGGCTATAAACACTTCAAAAACCCCAACCCGGGGGGGAGAGCAACATTCCTTATTTAAAATGTCCCCTATCAGTTGTTTCTATCAAGGGGATAGGTGGGACAAGGGGATATGGGATAGGCAACATCACCCATCTCATCTTGGTGTTCCCTTTAAAAGACTTGTTTAGGATGGTGTTTCCCTGTTGGCTCGTAGACAGTGGAGCCTCCAAACATATAATCTACCGACAAGATTGGCTTTGGATATGTGTGCTAGAGGCAGTTCTGTCTCCATTAGTGACAATCCTTCCGTTCGAGTTTGAAGAGTGGGGACTATTTCCCTTTTACCATATTCTCAAGATTCTTCAGTCAATGTTTTTTATATACTAGATTTGGGTTTTAACCTTCTTTTTGTCTATGGTTGTCCATGGTTTGATATAGCTAGGTACTCATGGGTTTTAACCTTCTTTTTTTCCATGGTTGACATATCATGAGGACACGTATTTTTGAAACCTCACTTAACATGTGGATTAATTTTTAATCACATGATTAAGTAAATGTTGCACATGTGAGGTGCAATTGGGCTTAAAGTAAATTTACGAGCTTGGGACCCAAAGAAATCATGGGATGGCAAAGGCAAAAGTTGCTATAAGTTATGTTGCATAGGTACTTGGTGGTATCTGGTGCCAGTTGTTGGCCTAGGTCGTCCATTTGGCCATAAGTATCAGTTGGTGAAACTAGAGAAGTGACATTTAATGGTACCTAACGCCAATCTGATGGTCAAAGATGGTGCAGAGACACTCGCGAATGGAAGTTGCCTAGCCAATTTATTTATTGACCAGTCATATTATTTTTCAGGCCACCGAAATTACTATTAGATTAATTTTCAATATTTAAAGATTGAAAATTAATATTTAATCATGGAAAATGCTGGAAAAACCTTTTGGAAAGGTTGCCACTTGTCAAAAATGGCCATGCAAGACTGAAAAACGTATTTAGAGGTTGGAGATGCACTTTTTATAAATTCAATTTGCAAGAGAGAGGGAGGAGAGGCTGTTGGTTTGATTTGCAGCCATTGGAGGACCTTTTGAGGTTGCCAAGGGCAGGAGAAGACCAATCAACAGTAGGAGACAGCATCTACAGGTTGCTGAGATAGGGCAGCAACAGTAAATAACTGATTTTGTTCAGTTAACAAAACATTTTCAAGCTAGAGAAAAGGAAAACTTTGCATCTACAAGCTGTTGGGTAGGGCAGCAGCTGCATTTGACTGATTTTTAGTCATTTTGTGCGACGAAACTTTGAATTTTCTCTCTCTACAGCTTTCCCTCTCATCTCCTAGCCATTTCACAGCTTTGCTCCGAAGGTCTCAACATTTGGACCCTTGGAGGCTGAGAAGGCCTTTTCCATCTCCATCAAAGCGGGTGAAGGCCAATTGATTGCTCGAATCAAGGGGCAAATCGGGTTAAAGACTTGCTGGTGATTCATCATAGCAGGGGGAGTTGGAATACCGAAAGGGATTGGGAGAATCCCATTGTGAATCAACTTCTTCTTTAATAAAGATAAAGAAATGCCAAAAGGGGCGTCAATTTTGGGGCCAATTGGGTGTGCATTGTCCAAGATCAGTAGGTAAATTTGTATTTTCAGATTTGCACTAATTGTTTGCTGTTGTAATTAAGTTGTAATCAGGCATTTACCACCCATCCACGGAAGGAAGGCTGGTTAAATGACACATCTAAGTACTCTGATGGTTTTCATCCAAGAGGCTATTATAGTTGAGGATTTTTTTCATAGGTGTTGTTCTTTGGATAGGAACATAGGAGGGTGGGCTTTACAAGCTCACTATTCTTGCTATCCGGTCTTTCCAAGAGCTTGGGCTATTTGTTATATGCTCGTTACGGGTACTTCAACTCATTCGACGGGCTTCTTAGTAAAGGGAGTGTGAGTATACCCGTGTGGTACACACAAAGAATAAATGAATGTATTCTTGCTATCACATCCAAGTATAGGTGTTTTGGTGGGCAGCCCAAAATCCTTGACCAAATGACCAAGCCAAACAACTTCTTTCAAAGCTTCAGTGGCTAAAATATATTCAGCCTTAGTGGTAGAAAGTGCTACTATCTTTTGTAATCTAGAGCACCAAGAAATGGCCCCACCAGTCTAGGTAAATATGTACCTGCTAGTAGACTTGCAAGTATCCAAGTCACTTGCCTTGTATGTATCACAATGTTTGTCTAGATCTAACGTACAGCAAATACATTTTCTTTGTGTGCCTTTTAAGGTATCGAAAGATGCATTTCACTGTCTCCCAATGTGCTTTGCCAGGATTTGACATAAACCTACTCACAACTCCCATTGCATGAGCAATGTCAGATCTAGTGGTAACCATAGCATACATGAGTGACGCACAAGCTGAAGCATAAGGAACCTCCTTCATAGAGCTGGCTGCCTTATCATCTTTTGGCCAATATGCTTTGCTAAGCTTAAGGTATGGCGGTAAAGGAACACCAAGTGACTTAGCATGTGCCATAGAAAAATAATCAAGTACTTTGTTGATGTACTTTTCTTGTGAGAGAAATAAGAGTTGTTGCTCTTGATCTCTCATCACACGCATGCCCAAAATGTGTTTAGTTGCATCCGAGTCCTATTGAGAAACCCATTCACCCTTCACCCACAGTTTGCATTTTTGTGTTTTGCGTTTAGGGTTTGCAGCCCCAAAAAGAGGCGCCACCCTAGACCGACTGTGCCTATTTATAGGCTACTCTCTCACTCATTCTTTATGGTTGATTCATTCAGTTCGTCACCTCTTCTCTCCAGCCTCTCCCTTACCCTCACACCCCTTTAGGAGGACATTGTGGTGGTTCGTGGCTGTCTTCATCATCTTCCTTGTGCTACGACACCCTTGTTCCCTTGGATCACATTCACTCCATGATTCAGGTCTCCATTATTCCATTCAGTAGAGTTTCTTCTTCTAGACCTGTAAGTGTCCTGTTTTGACCTTGTAATGCAAGAAAGTAACCTCAAATGGCTACCAAACCCTGCAAAGGGATATATAGGACCTGTGGGTACCCTGTAGTACCTGCCCCTGTACTTCAGTATCAAAGGGTGTACCTGTATCCACCTGTAAATACCCTGTGGGTAACCTGAAAATGCTCTGTTTTACCCTATTTTAATCCAGTAGGTACTTGAGTCGTTGGAAAGTCTTCAATCTTCAATTCTCCACTCGTTGTACCTATGTGAGGGATAAAACGGCAGGACGGGCTCCCTACACGGGCTCCGAATCACCGGGAGGTGGGCACCATATATTTTATTTGCAGCTAACTTTTTGGGACAGTATCTTTCTTCCCCTTCCACTATTCATTGGAGTGCTGCAAAACGTATTCTTAAGTACCTCAAGGGTACTAAGGAATTTGGTCTTATTTATCGTCGTCGAGAGGATTCTTCTTTATCTTCTTCAACTTCTCTTGACCTTATTGGATATACAGATGCTGATTGGGCAAGTTCACACATCCATGCGATCTACAAGTGGGAATTGTTTCTTTGTAAATGGATGTTTGGTTTCTTGGTCCAGCAAAAAACAACGATGTGTTGCAATTTCTACAACTGAAGCCGAATATGCTTAGCATATGCTAATTGCTACTGTTGGTTTTGCCTGCGTTTTTAGCCTTTCTTTCTCTTGCGGGCCGTGTTTGTTGTTTTCTCTCTCCTGCAGCCTGCTTTTTAGTCATTCTCTCTCCTCACATGCGTTTTGTCATTCTCTCTCCTCACCCGCGTTTTTCTACTGGTTGCAACCTCTTACTATTGGTAGCATCCTCCTCCCACTGGTAGCTCACTTCTAGCCCTTCCACTGCCCTCCCACCCCTTGTGGTTGACATAACACTAGCCTCACACCCCTTGAGGCGGACATTGTGGTTCGTGGTTCGTGTGGTGGATCTCTTCCATCTCTTCCTTCTTCAGCAAGGCACATTGGTGCCCATAGCTTCTTTACCAATAGATGACCCCACTACTGGGTGCTCCTACTATGGCATCATCAGACACACCACCGATGCTCGTCGACTTTGACCTTTACTCCCCACCCCCGTGGAGTATATGCATCTTCCACGAGGCACTCCTTGTGCCACCTCTCCTTTCTGGGCCACAGAGATCGTTCTGCATCGGCTATCGGAGTGTTATGCTCAAGGCAATAAGCCACAACCAACGCACACTAAGGCCTTTCGCGCACACGGAGGCTCTAAGACCTTACGAGGTGATAAGCCCTCTTGGAGACCACCCCACTACGCGGAGGTTTCCCCGACCCACTTGCGGGTATAGTAGCTTCCACGGCCCACATCTCCTCCACAGTCCACTCTCTTGAGCCCACGGCTGTTTCCTACCCTTGGCTCATCCTGAGCCTCCTTCTTCTCCACCCTCTTCCACTTAGGTTCGAGAGGCTACTTTTGGGAGCTTTCCAGCTTCTTCTTTCGAGCCCCAGATACCTTTTTGAGCATGACCAGCACCACTTCCTTCGTCATCAGATGCTTAGCAGTCTGTGAGCCATGAGTGGTCGGATTCCCTTTCTCTCTCAGATTGGGATTCAGAGGGGGATTTTCTTATTGTGCTCTTAGAGGGGGCTTCCAATTCTTCTTCAGCTTCAGAGGGGGACTCTTACTTCTACTCCTTCCAATTCAGAGAGGGACCCTATGTGCCATGAAGTTCTTCACACACCACCATCTTTCACTTTCAAGGAGTGTCTCTCCTTTGAGCAGTCATTTGCTCTACTCATACCTATGATCTAGAGGACCTACTTAGTTCGGGGCCCTTGGAACTTCAGCAGTGACTGGGTGGCTAGGCCTTCGTATTCCTTCGAGCATGGAGTCACGGAGCTAATGGCTTCTCTCCCAAGGTTGAGTTTTGGGTTCTACAGCTCATCCAGTCTCCTGACTATCTTCAAAGGTCTCCTTTCAAGTGGTATTCTCAGATTACAGGGTGGATCTTCTTTGTCCCTTGGTCAGTATGGAGCCTACTCCCGAGGTGGAGTACGAGCATATTCTTATGGTTCTTGGCACCACACAAAGTCCGACATTCCTCCTATGCATTGCATGATTTCATCATCTTTGTACTAGGGCACTTGGGCAAGTGCACAATTTCCCCTCCAAGGACACTATCCAAGTGGCACTTGCTGCACAAGCATTCTTCAGCATGTAGCATTCCATCTTTAGCTCACTCTTCTCTTGTTCCCCTTTTTGAGCTTGAGAGGGGGTGTTGAGAAACCCTTCACTCTTCACTTGCAATTTGCGTTTCTACGGTTTGCGCTTAGGGTTTGCAGCCCCAAAAAGAGGCGCCACCCTAGATTGACTGTGCCTATTTATAGGCCACTCTCTCACTCATTCTTTATGGCTGATTCATTTAGTTCGTCACCTCTTCTCTCTAGCCTCTCCCTTACCCTAACACCCCTTCAGGAGGACATTGTGGTTCGTTGTTGATGGCTGTCTACATCATCTTCCTTGTGCTACGGCACCCTTGTTCCCTTGTATCACATTCACTCCTTGATTCAGGTCTTCATTATTCCATTCATCAGAGTTTCTTCTCTCTTCTCTTCTCTTCTCCATGTTTACCGAATTCACTCCGTGTTCCTCCTTGCAAACCCTACTGCCTCGTTGGTGCGTTATCTTTTGACAAGTCCTTCATGGAAAAGGCTTAATTCAATTGTTTTTTTAGTGCATTAACCTAGCTTTTATGCTTACCAGCAACAAGCATATGATCCACATAAAGTACAAGGATTATAAGGCTTCCATCATTAGTCTTCTTTATATATAAGCAGTGATCTGCATTGGTTCTTTTAAATCCATGTGAGAGCATGAAGGCATTAAATTTTTTGTACCACTATCTAGGAGCTTGTTTTAAACCATACTAGCTTCTCTTAAGCTTGCACTCCAAATGCTCCTTTCCTGGCATAACAAAGCCCTTTGGTTGTTTCATGTACAGCTCTTCTTCTAAATCACCATGCAGGAATGCTGTTCTAATATCCATCTAATCAAGCCCAAGATCCATAGATGCTACAATAGCAAACAATACTCGAAGAGTGGTCATTTTGACAAGAAGTGAAAAAACTTCTTGAAAGTCAATCCCTTCTTTCTGTGTATAACCCTTAGCCACAAGCTTGGCTTTGTATTTGGGTTTGCCATCTACGCACTTGATTTTAGCTTTTCTATCTTTGGGCAATGGAACCAAATCCCAAGTATCATTTTGATACAAAGATTTCATTTCTTCTTGTATAGCTAACTCCCACTTTTTCTTAACTCACATGATAATGCCTCTTTATATGTGAGAGGCTCATCCTTATCTGCGAGTAAAATGCAATCCAAAGAGGGATTAAACCTCTGTATAGGTCTCCTGACACATATAGACCTTCTCACCCAATAATTTGTGTTATCAGGCAATGGATCCACATCCTAAGGAATGTCAATGACCTTAGTATTTGGCTGCTGAACTGAATTTTCAAGTAGCTGTGATACATTTTCAGGCTGCTGTAATTCATTTTCGGCATGCCGATTTTGTTGCCCAAGCTGATTTTCAGCATTCTTTTGCTGCCCATTTTCATCTGGCTCAATGATGTTATGCTGATTATCAAAATCAACATCAAATGGAGCTAAATTTTCAGTGGCTGATGGCAATTCAAGTAGCTGATCATGCTGAAATTTCACTTTCTTTTTGTTTAAATCACTAGATGTGGCATTTTTCAGCAACTTTGATTCATTAAATACTACATCTTGGCTGTGTAGTACCTTTTTCATGCTTGGAACCCAAACTCTATAACCCATTTTACCTTCATCTCCATAATCCATGAAGATGCCTTTGAGGGATTTCATGTCAAGTTTGGTTCTGTTATCAATAGGTATGTGTACATAGCATTCGCAGCCGAAGACCCTTAAGTGGTCATATGAAACAGGTTTGCCAGACCAAACCTCTTCAGGGATACCATTTTTAAGTGCACAATGCGGAGATGAGTTGCAAACATGTAGTGCGGTTTTAAGTGTCCCTCCCTAGAAAGATTGTGGGAGATTGGCTGTGGACAGTATGCACCGAATCTTCTTACATAAAGTGTGATTCATTCGCTCAGCCACACCATTAGATGACGGGTTATAAGGGGCTGTAAGCTCTTGTTTAATTCCATTTACATCACACAACTTATTGAATTCTTTAGATACTACATACCCTTCCCCATTGTCAGTTATTATGCATTTTAGTTTTCAATTTTTTTGAGTGCTAACAAATGCATAAAACCTTTTAAAGGCGTCCAACGCCTCGCTTTTTTGCTTAAGCAAGTAAACCCATAGCTTTCTAGAATGGTCATGAATAATAGACAAAAAATAACGGAAACCACTATGAGTTTTTATTAGCATGGTACATACATCAGAGTGAACTAAATCCAAAATAATGAACTCTTTACATGTTTTCCCAAAACATAGTCATCACAAAAGTCAAACTTTGAGTTTTTCACATCAACTCTTCCAAGTGAGAAAAGTGCCTGTAAACCCATTTGGTTCATGTGTCCAAGACGCTTGTGCCATAGCTCCATGTGTGATTGTGCTTCTATAAGTGTAACAAACTTTCCAAGAAGTGCCTTGTAGTGAAGATAATATAGAGTTTCCTTTTGATTGCCTCTAGTGCCTAGCATGGATTCTTTCCGTATCTTCCCACATTTCACCACCAACAAAGGTAGTGAAGTAACCCCTACTGTCTAACAGCCCAACAGAAAGCAAGCTCTTCTTAATGCCAGGTACATACCTAACATCACGAAGAATCAATTCTTGGCCATTTTCAAGAGCCAAGTGTATGGTCCCTACTCGTTCAATATCACATGCATGGCTATTCCTTGGGGAAACTTTCCCAAGGTTACCTGTTGCATAAAAAGAAAAACACTCCAAGGATGGAGTTAAATGAATTGAAGCACCATTGTCAACGATCCACGGTTGTGACAAACCATCATGAGCAAACAACAAGGCATCTATCACATCCCTTTTAGTGATATATATGTCTTCCACTGCCATAGCATGTGGATCTAAAAATGCAACCATCAAATCAACATCTTTATTTTTTTCTATCTCCTCAATAACAACATTAGATACCACATTTTTCTTTTGTGTTTCTTTAGGGGTAGAGTTGCCATCCTTCTCATTATTTTTGCCTTTTGCATTAGCTTGCTTCTTGTATTCTTGCTCCTTTTTATAGTATTTGTAATTGGGTTTTTTATGCCCTTTGTGTCCACACTGATAGCAAGTGACATCTTGTTGTTTTTTCTTGCTTTTGCTGCAATTTTTGTTCTTATTTGTAGCAATTGACCTCTTTCTTTTTCCCATGAGATGGACTTAATGTCAGAAGTGGAGTAGCAATGGAAGCGTAAACATATGCTGTAGTAAACTGCTGAAACACAAGACAAAAGAGAAAGGGAAAGAAAGAACATAATACAGATGAGAACTCAGATGTATGTTCGGGAAATGGAATCCATATATTAGACACGAGACTGTCGCATACAATAGTGAGTCACTGGCTGCGTGGGCATCGATACCGGCTCCTCTTTCCATGGGACCTTCAGTTGGTGAACTAAACTAGTGGAGGAGGAGGAGCCTAGAAAATATAGGTATAAATAATGCTATAAAATATGTCAGGTCGACCAACATTTAATGATGGCCTATTGGTAGCAATAAATGCCACAATAGCATAAAATGCTACACAATAAAAATGTCTAAAATAACTACATAAAGTGCCCAACCATAATACGTGCTCAGACTCACACATGAACTGATGTACTCTGCTAACATCCTCCCTTAGATTATGGGTGATCTCATACAATACAAAGGTACAACGAGAATGGATCAGAAACCATACAACATAGAACCACCAAGTAGAACCATGGATACCCAAGTAGTGGGTGATCAAGTCACTACCTAGGTGCCTCGAAGAGAACCTAATGTCGATGTCGATTGTACCAGCTTCGAAAATAGAGAAGATCATAGCATATCTTTGTGCTTGTTCCAATGTCTCTCAGTAGCATATACGACCATCTTGTCAAAAATACATCTGGAACATATGTGACCATGGATTCCCTTCCTTTGGCTAGATCACCAAAGTGTCTCTTCATATGAGCTCTAGATGAAAGCCACCCGCTCTCTGTCGAAGAACTAGCCCATCATGAACGTGGATGTCAATCCCAGCTCCAAGATTTGGACTTGCCAGACTTCGGTTGATGCGTCAGGGATGTCCCTCTTTGGATCCTATGCAATTGTATAGAAATATAGATTTAGGCATGGTTGCCCCATCCCACCGCTCTCTCAAACTCCCTCTCTGGCATTGGAGAGTCCTGAGGAATGACGTCATCACCACCACTAGAAAGTAGTTGAGGAAGAGGCCACCAAGCCCTTCCTACGATCTGAAGAAGAGGATCCCTTTCGTGTCAGGGACTTTGCCTTGGTCGGAGGATTTGAGTCGGAATCTGAGGTAGATGATGACTCGTCGAAGGAGTTTGTATCCTGCTTCGTATTTTGCTCCTTTTTCTTCTTGGAATCTGCTAACTTTTGTAGTCCTTTTGCAAGTGGCCCTTCTTGCCATAGTGGTAGCATTGGGCCTTCGACTTCATCTTCGAACCCCTCTCTAAAGTTGCAAGAGCCTCACTTGAACCTCCATAATGTGACGGAAGCCACCCTTGTAGTTGCAAAGTCTCCTCATTCTCAAGCAGCATCAAGGACATATGAAGAAAATTGACAGGAGTTGCAGATGTCTGTGCCCGAAAAGTATTCGCCACTCCATCAAACTCTTGAGGAAGCTTGTAGAGTACCGTACCAACAAGATGTGCCTCTAATAGGGCAGACTGCATAGTGCGAAGCTGGTCTTGGATTTGGGTAATTCAAAGTAGGAATGATTGGATCGTATCTTTGGTTTCAAACTTTAGTTGCTGGAGCTGGCCACAGAGAGTAACAACCCTCATGGTGGAAAGAGCCTTGTACATCAATTGCAATTTCGACCATATGTGTGAAGCTGTCCTACAGGAGGTGACCGATGGTAGGACTTCTGTGGAAATACATCGAAGTAAGGCCGAGTAAGCATGGGCATCATCCGAATCCTATGTAAGCACTGCTTCCTCATGGTTGTCTTCATCAAAATCAACTGGAACAGAAGGCCGGTGAGGATGTGCAATAGCTACGCTAACCATGTACCATAACCGCTTCTAGATAAACTAGGCCTTCATCACGGCACACCACGTGTAATAATCACATCCATGGAGCTTGTTATCAGTGGATGTGCATGGTGGAGCCATCTGTAGAGGATTTAGAAGAGGAGTAGAGAAAATAAGGTATTTGGAGAGGGAACACAGCCAAAACACGGGCACAGATTGCAAAAAACAAGAGTTCACATATAGTATAACCCAAAATCTGACCAAAAGAAGACAAAAGCTGCCGCAAAAAGTCAACAAATTAGTCAAATACTGCCAAAAACAGCAAAAACGGCTTGAAGGTACAGTTGTGTTAGCAGATATTAGTCAGCTCATGGTGTGAGTCTGTGTGCAGAGGCTGGGCATTTTATGTAGCATTTTATGCAGTATTTTATGGCACATTTTTGTGGCCATTTATGATGTATTTTTTAGCATTCGGTGCTGAGGAGCCCACGCAGCCAGTGACTCACCGTTGTATGCTGCTGTCTCGTGTTCGATATGGATTCCATTTCCCGAGCATACATCTGAGTTCTCATCTATCTACTGTGTTCATTCTTTCTTTCTTTCTTCTGTCTTGTGTTTCAGCATTTATTTCAGCATATTCTTTACGCTTCCATTGCTGCACCACTTCTGACATGGTATCAGATTTCAGGCTGCAACCTATTTGTGCTGTGTTTTCTTGTTGATTTCAGGATTTACACCCTTCTTGCTGATCAGCCAGCTGTCCTTCCTGCTGGCGACTGCTGATTTGCTGCTGGCGACTGTTGATTTGCTGCTGGCGACAGTGTTTCAGCATTTGCGTTTTGCGTTTTTCTGGACAGATTTGCGTTTACTGCTGTTCCACTCTTTGCTGCCCGTGTTTCTTTCATCCCACTGCTGGCAACAGTCTTTAGCCCCTGTTTCTTCAGTTTGCAGCCTGCGTTTTGCTGTTTTTGGCAGTTTTTGACTGATTTTTTGACTTTCTGCAGCAGATTTTGGCTTATTTTGGTCAGCCTTTGGGTTATATTGCGTGTGAACTCACTATTTTTTGGTGTTTTTGGTTGCGTTTTGGCTGTGCTCACTCTCCCAACGACCCTCTTTTCTTCTACTTCTCTTTTCTACCTCCTCCAGATGGCCCCTCCGTGCACCTCAAGTGAAGATAAGTTACATGGACCTGATTATCTCACATGGAGTGCTGTCATGAAAGCTTGGTTTGTGCAGAAGCAGCTATGGTACATCGTCTGTGGAGCTCTTGCTCGCCCTCTTCGTCCTTTTCCTCTTCCTGAAGACTTTGATGAGGACAACCATGAGGAAGCGGTGCTCACATGGGACTCGGACGATGCCCGTGCTTACTCGGCGTTGCTTCGGTGTATTTCTAAAGCGGTTTTACCGGCGGTTACCTCCTGTAGGACATCTCCTGAAGTATGGCAGAAGTTGCAGCAGATGTACGAGGCACCTTCCACCATGCGGGCTGTCACACTTTATGGCCAGCTCCAGCAGATGAAGTTTGAGCCGAAAGATACTATTCAGTCTTTTCTTCTTCGTGTTACGCAGGTACAGGACCAGCTTCGGCACATGCAATCTGCTCTTCCCGAGGTGCATCTTGTCGGGACGGTCCTCTACAAGCTCCCCCCGGAGTTTGATGGAGTGGCCAATACTTTGCGGGCGCAGACATCATCGTCTCCTGTCAGTTTTACACATATGACCTCGATGCTTCTTGAGCATGAGGCATCCTTGAGATTACAAGGGCGGCTTCCGGCACATTATGGAGGTGAGGCTTATGTAGCTTCAGAGAGGGGTGACGGGAAGAAGAAGTCGAAGGCCCAGTGTTACCACTGTGGCAAGAAGGGACATTTGCGGAAGGACTGCAAGAAGTTAGCGGCTTCCAGGAAGAAGGAGTAGAAGACGAAGCGGGATGCTGACTCTACTGATGAGTCCTCTCCTTCATTAGACTCCGACTCCGATCCTCCGACCAAGGTGAAGTCCAAGGTGCGGAAGGGATCCTCTTATTCGGATCGCGGGAAGGGCTTGGTGGCCCCTTCCTCGGCTGCTTTCTAGTGGTGGTGTTGAGGTCATCCCTCACGACTCTCTTGTGCCAGAGAGGGAGTGTGAGCGGGTGTTGGTGGGGCTGCAGTGCCTCATCTATATTTTGATATAGATGCACAGGATCCAGAGAGGGATGTCCCTGACGCATCGACGGTATCTGGCAGTGAAATCCTAGAGACTGGCGTTGATTTCTGGGTTCATGATGAGTTGTTTTTCTTGACAGAGAGCGAGAGGCTTTCGTCTGGAGCTCACATGAGGGGACACTTTGGTGGTTTGGCCAAAGGCGGGGAATCCATGGTCACATGTTCAGAGACATGTTTGGCAGATTGGCTTTGTATGTCCTAAGTGACATAGGTGACATTACACAGAGAGCTGCTATGATTCTTCTCTATTTTCAGGTGTTGTTGGTACGATCGACATCGACATCAGATACTCTCCGAGGCTTCTTGGTGGTGGGTTGGCCACTCACCGCTTGGACATCCATGGTTCTTCTGGTGTTTCTTTGTTGTGTAGTTTATGACTCTCCATCATTGTACTATTTTATTGTATCTGATCACACATGATCTGAGAGAGGGTGTTAGCAGATATTAGTCAGCTCATGGTGTGAGTCTGTGTGCAGAGGCTGGGCATTTTATGTAGCATTTTATGCAGTATTTTATGGCACATTTTTGTGGCCATTTATGATGTATTTTTTAGCAATTGTTGCTGGCCGACCAGCATTAAATGCTGGCCGACCTACATTTTATGCTCCCCACTTTTGTGGCTATTTATAGGGCTCCTCCTCCACAGTCTTTGGTGCTTCAGCCATCAGTGGAGATCCTTCTGGGAGAGAGGAGCCGGTGCTGAGGAGCCCACGCAGCCAGTGACTCACCGTTGTATGCTGCTGTCTCGTGTTCGATATGGATTCCATTTCCCGAGCATACATCTGAGTTCTCATCTGTCTACTGTGTTCATTCTTTCTTTCTTTCTTCTGTCTTGTGTTTCAGCATTTATTTCAGCATATTCTTTACGCTTCCATTGCTGCACCACTTCTGACAAGTTGCCCATCTAGGAAGGAGTCAAGAACACCAAAACGCAGACTGAGTGTTGCCACAAATAGGCTGAGTCGCAGCAGCCTGAAAATTGAAAACGCAGGTAGCAGAGGGGCCATAGAAAGTAGGTGATGGCAAATTTGCAGAAAACGCAGGTAAAACAGGTCGCCTGTATGGAGCAGCAGTCACCTGATTAGCAAGGGTGAAAACAGTTCTGAAATCAGCGAGAAAACACAGGAGCACAAATCCTGAAATTTGACACCATGTTAGAAGTGGAGCAGCAATGGAAGCGTTAACATATGCTATAATAAATTGCTGAAACACAAGACAAAAGAGAAAGGGAAAGAAAAAACACAATACAGATGAGAACTCAGATGTATGCTCGGGAAATGGGATCCATATATCAGACACGAGACTGTCGCATACAACAATGAGTCACTGGTTGTGTGGGCACCGGCACCGGCATCGGCACCGGCTCCTCTCTCCATGGGACCTCCAGTTGGTGAACTAAACTAACTGAGGAGGAGGAGCCCAAAATATATAGGCATAAATAATAAAATATATCAGGTTAACCAGCATTTAATGCTGGCAGATTGGCAACAATAAATGCCACAATAGCATAAAATGCTACACAGTAAAAATGTCTAAAATAACTACATAAAGTGCCCAGCCCTAATACATGCTCAGACTCACACATGAGCTGATATACTCGGCTAACACCTAATTGACAGGAGTTGTGTTCTCATACGTAGCCTTGAGTTTCTCCCAAACTGCATGTGCAATGGTGAGTCCCTTGATACCAACCAAGATATCATCTGTGACTGCCATTTTGACGTAAGTAATGCCTTTCTTATTCATTTTAGCCCAATCCTCATCTGACAAATCAACATGCTTATGTTCAACAAAAGCATCATCACAATCTTTCAGAAAAAATATACCTTGCTTACAATCTTTCGAAAGATCAAAGCCATTGCTGTCGAATTTGCGAATCTCAAAAAGATTCTTTGTGTTAGATGTAGATGCACCGTCAGCCATTTTCAGCAATAAAAACTGCAATAAAATGCTGAATACTTTAAGCCAAATAGTAAGGTTACTGAATATAACCGCAAGTATGCAAACTCGCACTTTCAAAGGTGCCCAAGAAGTAGATATTATACTGCAATTTCAGTCCCAAGGGCTGATTACAGCGTATATATGAACTAAATCTGATACATATGCATAAAAGATAGTTCCCACTTCAATAATACATCACCATAATGCCCAAATGCAATAACCCAAGTGCTGTATGTACCACTGTTTCACTGCACAATGAGCATTTAGCAATACATGTACCAAGAGAAGCTTCCCTTTTACAACATTTGATACATCCCAAGTCCAAATTTCTCTCACTCAATAGTGAATCTGCTGTAATTTCACTGTCAAAGCACAAATCAGCTCAAAATGCATCACTAATGTGAAAAGCCCCAAATTTTTTGCAATAAATCTGCCCCAATTGCATTAATAAATCATCCAAAGTGTCAAACACGGGCAAATCTTGCAGAAATTTCACAAATTTTGCAAAACCCCCAAAATTTGGGGTCCTAATGTGCACAAATTTCAGTGAAATTGGCTCAGCTGAGCAAAATTTCACTTGTAAATGAAAAACCCCAAAGTTTTTGGAGCAAAAGTGCACAATGTTTGCAATTTTTGGGTCAAATGTTTTTGTTTTGCATGAACAACATCAAATTTGGGAAAAGCCCCAAATTTTTGGTCACAAATCTTCACAAATCTGAGCGCTGTGCTTACGAGCGCAAACCCTCGTCAGTGAGCGAGGGGCGAGCTTGCAGAAATTGTGAAAAATATGACGAAAATTACCTGATATGTGTCGAATCAGCCTGTCACCAGCCGTTGACTATCACGCGAGTTGTGCTTGATGGCGCCCGGTTAGAAACATGACGAAAACTGTCGTGATGTGATGCCGTTGCCTGCTCATGACCTGCGCCTACTGCCGCTTGGCCACACAAATTGCCGTTGGTCAGAGTTGGTGCCGCTTGCTGCTGCGTTGGTTAGAACTGACCCACTGACTGGTCATACAGACCCCACCTGCCTTTTACTTGGTCATGAAGTCGTCGAAGGGCTGTTGCGTGCTGAAGACATTGTTGCTTGCACATAGAAATGACAACTTGCCACTCTCTTCGAGGGTGCATGCAAAAATTGACCTGTGCAGTCCTAAGGAAGTGTGCGCACTCTTGCCATAGCGTTGATGCCAGTTTGAAGGGGAGTGTGAGTACCCAGGTGGTGTGCGCGATGAGAACGGAGTGTGTTTAGCAGCTGAAAGAGCTAAGACTTGAGTTGAGTATGTACTAGTGTGGTACACACAAAAATAAAAGAATGTATTTATATTTAGGGTATGGTACACTCACACCCACAAGGGTGCGATGACATGTACAAGTAAATTTATACACGGGAGTAGCAAAGGGCTCGATCACATGTGCAACTAAATTTATACATGGGAGTAGCAAAGGGCTCGATCACATGTGCAACTAAATTTATACACGGGAGTAGCAAAGGCCTTTACACCCAACACTTAGAAGATTGTGGAGGGGGTTCCAAATTTTCCCCCATCCACACTTTATGCCCTAGTAGCTTACAGGGCAAGCAACATAGGCAACCTCATCCTTAGGTTGCCTTATGGAGGCCTACTACTTTGCTAGAGGTGGTGCATATGGACTTTTGTAGACCTATGGACATAGTCTTCCTTGGAAAGCCAAGTATTTAATGCTTATTGTTGATGATTTTAGCAAGTATGTGTGGCCTTACATCCTAGTCTACAAAATGGAGGAATATTCCAACCTTTGTTATTGGAAGGCGCTTGTCGAAAAGCAAACGACTTTTAGAGTTTCAAGTGTACGAGGTGACCATGGCAATGAGTTTTGCTCTAAAGACTTTAATCGTTTTGCAGGGAGCATCACATAATGGTGTGTTCCCATGTGAACACACCGCTTGGGAATGATGTAGCGAAGCATGTCAATTGGACCATGCTTGAGATGGCTTGATGGATGTTGGAGCATTGTGGTCTCTCTCACTCCCTTTGGGGTGAGAGAGTTTCTACATCGGTTCACATTTGCAATAGGTCTCCAACATCAACTTTATAGGGCACGACTCTGTATGAGGCTTTCTTTGGTAAGAAGCTTTTGTCTCTCATTTTTGCATCTTTGATGCTTATGTCAATGTTGACAAGAAGAAACAGGGCAAGCTCCACGCGAAGTCCAAGAAATTTATATTCGTTGGTTATAGTATGATCATGAAGGGTTATAGGGTCTATGATGCAACTAAGAGAAAGATAGAGGTAAGTTGGGATGTGATATTTTGATGAGATTGTGGCTTTGGGTACGCCCATTGATGGTGATGCTTCTACATGTGGTTCTACAGGTGCAGTGTAGGTACCATCGGTGGGCCACATGTAGATCAGCTAAGATATAGGTTAGGCAGGGTAGTTCTTGTGTCACGCATTTAACAAGATCATGAGCTTGCTGCTATTGATGAGGCTCTTGCAAAGGATATAGAGCATCGTGCTATGCAAGAGGAGCTTGATTCTATTGAGCGTAATCAGACTTGGGAGTTGGTTACGCCTCCAAGCAAGTGGAAGGCAATTGGTGTGAAGTGTGTCTATAAGACTAAATACCTCGTTGATGGCACCTTGGACAAGCATAAGGCTAGGCTTGTTGAGGGGCTTTGCATAGAGGGCAGGCTTGTGCTATTTAAAGATGTTTGCACCACAGTTATGCGCATGGTTGGGTTTATACACATGTGATTCAGCATACCAGATGTTAGGTATGTAGATGTATGAAAAGCCATTTTGTACTTGGCTCATTTTTTGGGTTATTAAAAAAATGAGTTCTGACTGGTCAAAACTGCTGCTTTTTGCCTGGTGATGTTTTTTCCTGAGATCTAGGCATTTTCTCCTGCAGATTACCTGCTTGTGCAGCCTGCATGCTCAAGCCTCATCTTGTTCGTGTGCAGCAAGATCGATTATCAGCCCGTGGATTGTGCAGAACTAGGGCAGTGCGTGCAGAAACTCAGATTCAGGGCAGCATGCTCAGCTTGTGCAAAAATAGGGCCGTGTTCATTGTTCAGCCTGTGCATTGTGTAGTGTGCTCATGCTGAGTGCCCAGCCTCCCTCACCATGTCCAAAAAGTAAGGATGACTGATCTTTCAATGGGGAATGTCCTTTGCACAAAAGAACGGATGAAGGGCAATTGCTGCCTCTTTCCTTCCTTGCATGTCCCAACTTTGAAACAAGGGACGTTCCCCAGCATTAGCTTTGCTGCACACGCTGCCCTAGTTCTGCACAGTGCATAGGTTGATGATTGATCTTGCTAGTTGCACATGAACAGGATGAGGCTTGAGCATGCAAGCTGCACATGCAGGTAATTTGTAGGAGAAAATTCCCAGATTGCAGGAAGAAATGTTGCCAAGCAAAAAGTGGCAGTTTTGACCAGTCTTGAGGGGTAGAAGCACGAAGTGAAGGGAGTGGAGATGGGGCCTGATTACAGTCCAAAGCACAATCCGATCTTTGATCTCTTCGGTCTTTGCAATGATCCTCTTGATCTTCTTGATTGTGATAGTCTTTGCAGCAATTCTCTCGATCTAGGGGGTCATACTGCCGGTCTTCACAAACCTGGTTGCTGCTATGTTGGTCCTCATGGACGTTTGTCATATTGATGATGCACTCGATCTTGCCAATTGTACCGGACCTTGGTCAGCCATTGCCCTTAAAAGAATTTGCAAAAGAAAAACACTAGAAACTGTTGCGTTTGGATGTCGGGAACTTTGGAAGGTGGAGAGGCTTGTGATGACAAAGGCTGTGAAAAGAAGGCAGCCTGCTGTAGAAGGACGTTTTGGGGTTCAGAGTGATGAAATTCTCACTAGAAAACTTGCATTTTGATGTTATGCAGAAGGCTGAGATTGAGAGAGAGTGAAGGTGTTTTTTTTTTTGGTGGGGTGAAATCTGGCTAGAAAATCAGGCTGAGTGGGGCACCTATAAACAGTTGGTTGATCCAAAACCTGCTGACCAACTGAAATGGAGACAAAATGCTTAAACTGGCTGATCATCAGCTTGAAGGAAACTGAAATGCAAATGCATGAACAGCTGTTAGAGCTCCTCTATCTCCATCAGACTTTGATAGAGCTCACAATCAGGAGATGAACAGCATTGAAAATATGAAATGCTAACAGTGGCAGCCTGTGAGGAGGCTATGATGAAAGAACTGGCCACCTTGCAACTTAGGAAAAGGGTGGACGATCTGGAAAGATGACCAAAATATGTCCAACCTGGACAGTGTTACATTGCACAATCACACTAGGATGCCCATGATAGAGAGCTGTACACAATCTCTCAACAAGCACCATGATTTCACCAGCCTCTTTGTCATATAGTGATATAGAGCCATAAGCATAGATGAGTCAAGTGATGGGTCTTACGTATTTATTTTCCTATATTCAAGTTTGCTTCCCATTTTTAGTTGCTCCACTTTTTCTTTACATCATGAAACATTCCATGCAGTAGTAAGAGGGTCCAATAGCGGGAGTAATGTACCTTTTTTGTTCTTTATTTCCTTCCTTCCCTTCTCTTCCTTGAGTGTGCTTCCAACAGTTCTTTCTTCTTCATGGCATGCCTGGAAATAGCATAAAGAATCAAACACACTAAATCATTCAGGCACAAAGAGCAGAGTCCAGACTGTTTTTGGCAGTGGCAAGCTTGAAAGTTTTAGATAATAGTATCTGGTTCTCACTTCTTGCCCGCCAGGATTTAAAAAGTTTTTGAGCAGACCAGTTCTGGGCAGTGTTCAATTGGGTGCCTATGGTACACCTTTTTGGTCAAGTGGACTGTCAGAGTTGAACTGTGTTATCATACTTCAGTCATTACCATGTTGTCTCTTGTTCGATTCGCTGGGGAGGTTTATAGAGCAGACCAGTTCTGGGCAGTATACAATTGGGTATTGTTTGCCTATAGTACACCTTTCTTGCCAAGCGGACTGTTAGTTTAACTGTGTTACCATACTTTGGTCATTACCATGTTGTATTTTGTTCAATTTTCTGGGGAGGTTTATAGCAATTGTTATGTTCTACGCAGGTGGCATCATTGTGGGAACATTGCGACAAATTTTGAAGAATGAGGGAATCAGGGGCTTGTATCGTGGTCTGTCACCAACCATGGTTGCTCTACTTCCAAATTGGGCAGTAAGTTTTGTGCAACTCAGTTTTGAAGGAGATTGAATGATCATATGATTCCTGTCTCTACTTTGTTGAGAACTGCATTTTTCTTCTGAAAGTGGTTTGTTGTGAGGTATTGCATCAGAAAAAATTGACTTCAGAATTTCATACTTGGAAGTGGAAATCTAATTTTAAAAATAGTTTCATCCCCTCAGAAGGGTAAGGAAATTTGTGTAGTTCCACAATTCAGTCTTAACTGGCTTCTAGGTCTCTAGACCACCTATGTGGGGGAGAAAAAAATCTATTGTAACCATGAGCAGAGTATAAGCTCTTTTGCTATCGTTAACCAATCAAAAAAATTCTAAAAGAAATTTTTATTGGGTTGGATTCACTCTATAAGCTGAGACAAGAATGGCCGATTGTTTTTGCAAGCAGATTCTACTAACAAGCAATACTGCCTGCACAGTGTATTCACGTGAAACATGAATTAAGACAATCTAGTAATAGGTTGATTCCAATCACTAGGCAACATTGTAATTAAGAGTATGTGACTACTATCAAGCAATACTGTCTGCACAGTATATTCTATGAAAGATGAAGTAAAACAATCAAGTAATAGGTTGATTCCAATCAATCTTTTAATCATTAGGGAACATTATAATTTAGGGCATGTGTTTGTGTGTTATATTCTTAAGTACTACATCATTGCGGGGATCTGGTTCTAAGATGGTTGTCTTTGATAATTGCAGGTGTATTTTACTGTTTACAATCATTTAAAGAGCCGCTTGGAAACAGAGCACATTTCGATTGATGGCAAGTTCTTTGATTTGACTGTGTACGGATTTGTTAATGCTTGTGCATTTATTTTCAAGGCGTCAGTGTATTTCATTCTTTTATCTGATGGCAAGTTCTTGAGGCATATATCAATACATGAATGTGATGTTATGCATCATCGATAACTTAAATTTGTTAATCTGAGATGTGGTATAACTAGCATGTGCGTATTCACATTTGGCTTGCAATACCTCGTTCCTTTTAATCTGGGTATTTATGTTGTTACTTTACTGAAAAGTATATAAGGCTTATGCTAAGGCTCCATCGGGAACTCCCTGGTTTTATCTCAGCTTCTGTGGGCATCAGAGGCGAGTTGTGGGCCAAACTATCTTTTGAATGAAAGATAAAGTATGCATTATTATGGGAAGCTCTTTCTGACACATCAATGACAACATTGTTGGGTGCAACTGAACTTCTGAAGCACAGTGATCATGTGGCTGTGGAGAAATTTTGGCTGTGCTGTGGATTGTTTCCGTCTTGTAAAAGCTTGAATAGATGTTTCAGCCTTTTGTGTTTTGCTGTCCAACCTTCTGTTTGCATAAATGCATTCAGATATTTATGTCCAGTTGGGTGCAACCGAACTTCTGAAGCGAGTGATCATGTGGCTGTGGAGAAATTTTGGCTGTGCTGTGGATTGTTGCTGTCTTGTAAAAGCTTGAATAGATGTTTCAGCCTTTTGTGTTTTGCTGTCCAACCTTCTGTTTGCATAAATGCATTCAGATATTTATGTCTACTGGAGGCCAAAATAACCTATGAAATCAAAGTTGTTAGTAGAACTGATTTGTGATATGCCCGAAAGAGAACATGATATGATCAATATGTGCAAGAGCTCTTGGCTTTCTGACCATCTACAATATCATTGGGTTATGCTGGAGGGATCTCAACTTTTTGTTGATAGAGTTAGATGAAGCGAATTGCCTTGAGAATGTTTGGTGAACTTGGAGATGACAGCACTGATTCTTAGATTATCTTGTGGGTGTCACTTGGTTGGAGGATGAGTTTTCCTTGTTTTGCATGCACTGTAGCTCTATTCTATAACTACCCCTAATAATCCTACTGATTGGAGCTGATAATGTTGGTCGAGTTTGTGGTCTCATGTCCTACACACCAATGCTTGCTACTCGACATCGGGCCATGTAATGTGTCTTTGAATTTTGTCAATGGGGGAAGGGAGGGAGGGAACTAGTTAGTTAGTTGCCTCAGCAAATAGTACAAGTTAGGAGTGATCTCATCATCGAGTGCAAAATGGTCAAATTGAGGAGGGAGGGATTAATGTATGCAAAAAGCTACCTTACTTGAGCAAATAGTACAAGTGAAGTGTGATCTCTCATGGAGTACAAATGATTGGATTGATATATATCTAAACAATATTGGGAGGCTGTGGAGATTATGATATCTAAAGTGGCTAGCAAGTCTAGGTAAATTTATGCAGATTAAAACACAAAAGCTCATAAGGCTATGAAATGATAAAAAGTGATGAAAATAATTTTACTCCTAACTAAAGATTGGATTAATGACATCCCAAGGTTGTTTCGGCCTTCAATATCCATCTCAAGAGTCTTGACAAGATCTTGTCCATCATCTTGGTGATGAGGTATCTTGATGGGTGCCTCCTATGGTGGGTGATGATAGCGTGGATCTATCAATGGTAAGGGCGATGGAGCTGTCTCCTAGGAGCTCTAGGGCATCTAGCTTCACTTAGGGCCATGGCTCATTCCAAGGAGCCGTTTCCTAGGAGGTCTAGGCCTTGACCTAAAGAGTTTGAGTGCTTGCCTTTTTGTAAAACATCATAATATTGAAGGCCTCAAACAAGTCAAGGGCCAAATGCTCTTTAGTTTTTCAAACATTTGCAACTATTTGGACATTAAACATGTGAGTATGAGTAAAGCTATAAGAATCAATTAAGTATTGCAAGATACTATAATAGGCAATGGCTGCACATAGCAATAATTTATGGTGCTCCTAGCACTCAATGTAGTAGCTTGTCTAGCTTATAGATTTGATATGTGTAATGTAGTCAATGGTCTTGAATAGAGCCTCTACTAGCATGGGAAGTGCAACAAGCTTTGCTTTGATAATCTCATGTGGTATTGAGGATTTAGCCCATAAGGGTTTGAGGTCTCTCCATTTATTGGTAGCCATGGTTGGATAGGTTAGGAGCCCATACCTGTGCTATATACATTTTAGCCAAAGCGACTAATTTATCTAAATTTGTGCCGATTTTCGAAAATGGGCTTGATGACACCTTCAATCCATGTATCACACTCTTGTGAAAGCAAGTTCTATGACGATAGTCTCATAAGTATTTGGAAAGGTGTCCTATGATGATAGCCTCACAAGGGAAAAATGACTCCGCGTGTTCGCAAAGGTGTCCTATGATGACAATCTCACAAGGGAAAAATGACTCCATGTATTTGCAAGGGTGATGCTCAAGTATATACATACAAGTCTTATAACTTCCATGTGACCGCTTATGTGTGTGGTCTTTGTTTCTCATATGGCCCTTGGATGTGTGGAAGACCATGATCCGGTTTACCAAAGATCCTTAAGGATCCCTCATCTAGTGCATCCATTGGGCGCAAAAATCGTATGTGTATCATCATGATGTGATCAGCATAGACTACCTACTCCATATGAATTTAGTAATCTCATCTATGTATAGACCAAAAAGTGTTGGGGCAAGTGTGCAACCTTGCCTCACCCCCATAGTGCTTCATATTTCCTTTGACAAACTGCTTGGGCATCTAACTTGCCATGTGACCCTCATCGATGTATACATCCAAAAGTGTTGGGGCGAGTGTGCAAACTTGCCTCACCCTCATAGTGCTTCATATTTCCTTTGACAAACCCCTTGGGCATCTAATTCGCCATGTGACCCTTTCTTATGTGCAATAATTCACCATACCATCTTTTATTATATCTAAGCATTTGTAGTCTTTGGAGAAGTTGATCTGGTGGCATTGTCTCTAAGGGTTTTGTTGGACCAAGAGGGGGCACAAGTGAGAGAGATGGAGGTCGAGTAGAAGTGAGCATGAGAGTGTGACGGCTGGGGAGAGTATGAGCAGAGTGAAAGTACGAGTCGATTAGAGTGTATCAACAATGTGTTGGTACACAAAATAAAATGTATTTATTCTTAGGGTACGTAAAGGGTGCGTTCACATGTACAATGTGCGTGTACTATAGACGGAGGTTACCGGGTCTTTATATCCCAACAACCTCCCACTTTAAAGGTCCGATATGAACCTCTAGCTAACCAACTCCCACTAGTCAAATGCAATGCTCGTGCTGAGCTTTGCTTAGACTTTTAGTGAGAACATCTGCAGGGTTATCTTGTGTTTTAATCTTGGTCAATGTGATTTGACCATCTTCCAGAATCTATCTGATGAAGTGATATCACACATCTATATGCTTTGTGCGTGAATGATAAATGGCATTCTTAGCCAGATACACAACATTCTGGCTATCACATCCCAAAATTGCAGTACCCATAGACATGCCGAGATCATCTGCAAGTCTACTCAACCGTATAGCTTCCTTAGAAGCTTCAGTAGCTGATATGTATTCAGCTTCAATGGTACTCAGTGCAACGATGTTCTGCAACGTGGAACACCAAGAAACAACCCCACCAACAATTGTAAAGACATATCCGCTAGTGGACCTATGAGTGTCCAAGTCACCTGCCATGTCTGCATCACAATAACCCTGCAAATTAAGTGTACCCTGTCCATAGCAAATACTTTTTCTTTGTGTACCCTTAAGGTACTGAAGAATACACTTGACAGCCTCCCAATGTGCTTTACCAAGATTTGACATAAACTTGCTAACAACTCCCACTGCATGAGCAATGTCTGGACGAGTAGCAACCATAGCATACATAAGAGAGCCACAAGTTGATGCATAAGGAACTCCCTTCATAGCATTTGCTTCCATGTCATCTTTCAGGTTGTTGGCTTTGCTAAGCTTGAGATAAGGAGGTAAGGGTACCCCAAAAGGCTTACCTTCAGCCATGTTAAATCTGTCTAGTACTTTTCCAATGTACTTTTCTTGAGATAAAAACAACAATTTCTTCATTCTATCTCTATGAATCCTCATGCCCAAAATATGCTCTGCATTCCCCAAATCTTTCATGGAGAAAGCTGATTTCAGCTGATTTTTGAGAGTATCCAAGCTAGTCTTTCTTTTCTCAGCTAGTAACATATCATCCACATACAAAACAAGTATGATGGGGTTGCCATCTGCATCCTTTTTCATGTACAAGCAATGATCTGCATGGCTGTGTGTAAACTCATGAGATAGCATAAAAAGTGTCAAACTTTTTGTACCATTGCCGTGGTGCTTGCTTCAGCCCATACGGACTCCGTTTTAGCTTACACACCATCTGCTCTTTTCAAGGAACTACAAAGCCCTCGGGCTGTTTCATGTAGATTTCCTCATCAATGTCACCATGCAAGAAAGCTGTTTTTACATCCATTTGATACAACTCTAAATCCAAAACAGCAGTAACAGCAAAAAGCACATGTAAAGTGGTCATCTTCACAACAGGTGAGAAGACCTCTTGGAAGTCAATCCCTTCCTTTTGTGCATACCCTTTGGTAACTAGCCTTGCCTTGTACTTGGGTTTCCCATCAACTGTCTTGACTTTGTACACCCATTTGTTTGGAAGTGGCTTCCTTCCTTTGGGCAATGACACAAGATCCCAAGTATCATTTGCATATAGAGATTTAATCTCTTCTTGCATGGCCAGCTCCCACTTACTGCTGAACTCACATGACTTGGCCTCTTTGTATGTAAGAGGCTCACCCTCATATGTAAGCATGACATAATGCAAGGAGGAGTCAAACCTATGTGGTTGCCTTCTTACGCGCGTAGACATGCGTACCCAATGATTAACATTTTCAGGAATTGGGTCTACATGTGGAGTTATATTATTTTCAGCATTTATTGGTTGATGTAAACCATTTTCAGCATGCTGTTCATGCTGTACAACACCTTCATTTTCATTTCCAGCATCTGCATGTTCATAATCGGCAAACCTATCTTGCAGTCCATGATCTCCTTGTGCTCCTATTTGCTGTCCATCATCATTTGACTAAAAAATAACCGGCTGATCATCAATTTCAGTCTGTGGTACAGCACCTTGAGGCTCGTTTTCTGAAGTAATGGGTGGCTACAAACTCTGAAATTTCACATTTTTCAGATCTTCATTAGAGGCTAAAGTGGCTTTCAATAAATTTGCCTCATTCAACACAACATTACGTATGCAAATAATTTTCTTGGACCGAGGTAACCACACTCTGAAGATGCCTTTGGTGGATTTTGGGTCAAGTTTATTCCTCAACTCATCCCTAACATGCACAAAAGTATCACAACCAAATATGCGTAAATGGTCATATGAGGTTGATGCTGATTTGCTAGACCAAACCTCCTCAGGGATGCCATTATTTAAGGACCTATTTGGAGAGTAGTTGCAAATGTGAACTGTGGTTTTGAGTGCCTCTCCCTAAAATGCATGAGGGAGATTAGCAATGGACAGTATGCACCGCACTCTTTCACATAAAGTCCTGTTATATCTTTCAGCCACCCCATTTGAAGAAGGGCTGTAAGGGGCTGTAAGCTCCCTCTGAATACCATGCAAGTCACAAAAAGACTTGAATTCAATTGATGTGAACTTACCCCCATTATTAGTTCTCAAGCATTTCAGCTCTCTACCTGTTTGAGTTGTCACAAATGCATGAAAAGTTTTAAAAACAGCAAACACTTCACTTTTCTTTTTCAGCAAGTACACCCAAATCTTCTTCGAACAATCATCAATAAAGGAGACGATATATGCAGCACCACCCAACGATTTCACGGGCATACTACATACATCAGAATGCACTAAGTTCAAGACATTGGACTTACGTGAGACACCAGAGTAAAATGAATTTTTTATTTGCTTTCCAAATTGACACTCATTACAAAAATCAAGTTTAGAGCCTTTTCCATCAACCCTCTTCAAAGAGGTAAGGACATCAAGTCCTTTTTGGCTCATATAGCCTAATCTCTTATGCCATAACTCCAAGTGGCTTCAAATTTCAGCAACTGCAAGAAACTTGCCATTCAAGGCTTTACAGTGCAAACAATATAAAGTGTCCTTCTTGGTTCCTTTTGCAATCAGCATGGAACCCTTTTTCACTTTCCACAAACCACCACCAAACAGTGTGGTGTAGCCATGCAAGTCAAGCTGACCAACAGATAGTAAACTCTTTTTAATGCCAGGTACGTATTTGACATCTTTTAGCACAAGCTCTTGACCATTGTTTAAAGACAAGTGTACTATGCCAATCCCATCAATGCTGCAACCATGGTTATTTCCAAGATACACCTTTCCATAACTGCTTGCATTGAACATAGCAAAACACTCCAAGTAACGAGTCACGTGGAAAGAGGCACCAAAGTCTACAATCCAAGTCTGAGTGACACCATCATCAACTGGCAAGAGTGCATCAATCACATCAACCTTGGTAATCTGCATATCTTGCATGTGATATACAAGGGCATCATAATCAGCTACTCATAATACATCAGCCTCTGTATCTGGAAGCTTCTCTATGACCACACTAGAGACCACATTGGCCTTTTCTTTGCCTTTGGTTGTTTTCGATGCACTGTCTTTTCTTCCTTCTTCTTTTTATCTCTTGCATTCTTTTTTCTCTCTTGTTCTTTCTTGTAATACTTGCAATCAGGTTTCTTATGGCCCTTCTGACCACAGTGATAGCAAGTAATGTCACTCTTATCCTTCCTTTGCTCTTGCTCCTGTTTCTATGTCTTGCATTTGCATTTTTCTTTTCAGCCCTGCCTCTTACATCATAAGTTGAGTTGCTGCCTTCTCCACTAGACATATGTCTAATTTCTTCATTCAAGATAGAATTTTCACCCTATCATACGAGAGATTGGGGTTATTGTTGAGTGAAACCACCAAGGTCTCCCAAGAGTTAGGCAGTGTCATGATAAAAAAGATCGCCCTAAACTTATCATCAATGTCCAAATTTGCATCTTTGAGCTGATTTAGAATCCCTGTAAATGCAATCAAGTGTTCAGCTGCAGGCTTTGACTCATCCAGTGGCATATTCACCAACTTGCGCATTAAATGCACTTGATTAACAGGTGTGGTGATCTCATAAGTAGTTTTCAGCTTCTCCCATATTGCATAACTTGTATCTAAACCCTTAATGTCTGTCAGAATGTCATCAATGACACCCATCTTTATGTAAGCCACAACCTTTTTATTCACTTTGGCCCAATCTGCATCTGACATTAGTGCTGGTTTATCTTCTTGCAAAGCATCCTCACAATCCTTTAGGAACAAAATGCCCTGCATACGGTCTTTCCAAAGGTCAAAGCTATGACATTCAAACCGTTTGATCTCCATCAAACTCTTGATGTTTGAACTGGAAGAAGTTGCAGCCATTTTATCATGAACACAAAAGTAAATGCACTAATCTGCAAAAGCACAAGCTGTACCAGCAAGATGCACTGCTGTTCTTTCTAAACCAAAAGTAAATTTCTGTTGTTTGTACATGAACCAGCCAACAAACGGGCAAAAGATGCAGAAATTTACAAAATTCTGTGCAAATCCCCAAAATATCAAGTTCAAAATTGCATAAATGTCATCCAATCTGACCCAGCTAAGCAAAACTTTGCCAATACATGAAAAGCCCCAAGTTTTTGGGATCCAATGTTGAGGAAATTTTGCTCAAAGGGGCATAATTTTTACTAATTTGGTAAAATCCCCAAATTAATTTGGGTCACTGCTTGCAATGTTTGCAATTTTTGACTCGATAGTCATTGACAGGCATGAGCTATGTCAAATCTGTGAAAAGCCCCAAATTTCTGGCTCGAATCCTCACAGATCTGTGATCTGTGCTTCTGGCGTGTGAATTCCCGTCAATGGCAAGTGGTAATGAGGAGATTAGAGAAAATTTTGATATTAAAAAAAAACAAAAGAACTGAAGGGGGGGGGGGGGGGTCCCGTTGACCCTGCCTTGTCACGTCGCGTTGCCCACAGACGTCGCCCGTCTGTCTAGTCGTGCACCGCCCGCAGAGGTCACCTGGCTGTCGCCTAGTTTCCCATCACGCACTACCCGTAGAGGTCGCCTGACTATCGCCTGTGGTCGAATGACTGTTGCCTGCGTGCCCTTCAACTGGCGTCCACTGCCTCGTCGTCGTTGGTTTGCAACGTGGTCTCTCCACACGCTTGCCTAGTCACCTCTATCAGTATTCTGCTCATCTTTTGCACAGCTGCTCAGTTGCAGGTCTTCTTCACGGGAAGGGTGTACAAAAGTCAGCTCTGATACCAGTTGTTGGACCAAGGGGGGGCACAACTGAGAGAGATAGAGGTCGAGTAGGAGTGAGCGTGAGAGTGTGACGGTTGGGGAGAGTATGAGCAGAGTGAAAGTACGAGTCGATTAGAGTGTACCAACAATGTGTTGGTACACAAAGAATAAAATGTATTTATACTTAGGGCACATAAAGGGTGCGTTCATATGTACAATGTGCGTGTACTATAGACGGAGGTTACCGGGCCTTTATATCCCAACAGATTTATGCTAGTCCACAAAGCAACAATAAAGTCTATAGCCTTGTGACTTTGCTTGATAAATCATGCTCTTTAAGGGGGAAGTATTATGGAAGAATTACTGGGGACATTGGCTTGTCAAGAGGCTCAAGGACCCTTCCTTTCTGTTAAGTCACTAATTGCTAAGATGTATCCAACGACGATTGCCTTGTAATTCCTTGGATCCATGGGATCATTGGATTTGTGCACGGGGGTGATGGTATGCATACTCTTAAGTATGGGAAAATCTCTTTACTAATTTGCTATTCAAGAGATGTGCTAGAAATGGAGCCATAATGGTAGAGGTGTAAGAGAAGTGCTCCCCTTGAGTCCCTAAATGATCAATAGTCCTCTTGAAACTAGCATTCCTTTGGAGAAAGTGGTAATGACCTGATTTAACTCTAGTTATAGCAAGCAAATAAATTCTCACATAAATTGAAATGCAAATGTTAGCACTTAATGTTGGACATTTGACAACTCATTGACCCTAAAACTTGGCACCCTTGCTAGCATTCCTTTGGAGAAACGGTGGTAATGACTTGATAACTCTAGTTATAGCTAGCAAATAAATTCTCTCATAAATTGAAATGCAAATGTTAGCACTTAATATTGGACATTTGATTGACCCCCAAAACTTGGCACCCTTGCTGTTTTTCTTTAACTTGAATTGCAAATGGATGGAGCACACTGAGTTTCTTCAATCTTGAATGCCAATCCAAATGCCTATTGCTGTCACAAATTATCAGCAAGCCTTCTTGTTAGCTTGCCCCTTGACTTGCCTAGGGTTTGACCTTCAATTGAACATTGGCAGGTCAAATCTGGCCCCAAATCTGATTGGGGTGGGCTGGCTTTTGAAATCCTTGGCAATTACTTGAATTCAGCTGCTCATTTCAGTGTACTAAGCTTTCAATGTCTTGCACAAGTCCCAAAGTGGATGGAGCACATTGAGTTTCTTCAATCTTGTCTACCAATGCAAATGCCTATTGCTGTCACAAATTATCAGCAAGCCTTCTTGTTAGCTTGCCCCTTGACTTGCCTAGGGTTTGACCTTCAATTGAACATTGGCAGGTCAAATCTGGCCCCAAATCTGATTGGGGTGGGCTGGCTTTTGAAATCCCTGGCAATTACTTGAATTCGGCTGCTCATTTCAGTGTACCAAGCTTTCAATGTCTTGCACAAGTCCCAAAGTGGCTGCTAAACCCTAATTACTCTTGTAACTAAGGGTTTATAGCAGTGATCACTCTGCTGTCCACCAAATTCTGAAAATTAATTCAGTCCCTTGACCCTACCATAAAATTGGTCGGGCCCATCTACAATTTAATTGGCTAGGTGCCATTTTGACCCCCAAGCTGTCCTACTCATTATTTGACCCTTAAACATGCATTAATTAATTAATAAATGCCTAGTCTTAGTGTCACCATTGACACTTATTGGTCAAATCATTTCTCTAGGCCCAAATTGACACCATGTACCACCTAGCATCTATCAAATATAAGTTATACAACTTTTTCCTCTGGCACCAACTTAGATCTTGGGGTCCTTAGCTTGATATCGTGAAATAGCTTGCTTGCAAATCACATGTGCACCTCACATTTGCACATTTGATTATTAAATTAATAAAATCCAAGCAAGGCATAACAAAGTATCAAAATTTCACGTCTTCGTGAACCTCCCATGGTATAGCCACCTAACAAGTTATTGTACCATGCTAGAGGTGAATACAAAAGGGTGGGTCTAGGATTGGGTGGGAAAGATGGTTGGGGTTGATCTGGGACCAGGGAGAAGATAATAATTAAAGACAAGAACTGAGTAACTAATTGATAGATATATGTCTAATTTGCATACCTCAAACCATGTGATACATGTGTGTAGAAGAAGTGCCTATGTTATGGACTCCATAGTGTGGTGATTACTTGAATAGTGGCAGTGGGTACAATGAGCCTTTGAATCATTTATGGGGCTCATTAAATTTCCTAGCCTTTGGCAATCATATAGCTGGTCTTCATTTTCCATGTGACCCTTGGCTTCATTAGACATGGTCAGCATGTTAATATGTAGTTTAGAAATACAATGTGCTATTTTGTTAGATTTCTTGCTATTTTTGTTAGATTTTCTTAGCTCGGCTTTTTACCACATGATTACTGGTTTTTCAGTTGACCATTTGAAGTCCTCTATGGTTGAAAGCTAAAATGGCTGACCATGTGTATATAGGTTCTGGAAAGTCAGGGAGTGAGCTTTTAAAAGTAATTTGATCTAGTCTTTCCTTGTGCAGAGTTAGGTAACCAAATCAAAACTGCAAGGATGTCTTTGGGTGCTAACATGTTGGCAGCAGCTGGAGCTGGAGCAGCAACAAACATAGCCACCAATTCTTTGTGGGTTGTGAAAACAAGATTACAGGTAAGTCATAAGGTTTTAAAAGGAAAAGTGGAAGAGCAATGTAGAAATAAATCTGTGTTCATAAGAAATCTGTTCTCTTGATGCTATAGCCCTGTAACTCGGCTGTGTTCATGCAAAAATGAACATAAAATGTGTTGATTATGAGGTTAGGCTGAACATGGGAGGCAGGAAGGTAGACTGTAAGGCCATCTGTTGTGGGTTCACAGGCAGTTTTAAAACTTTCTGTTCTATTGGAGTATATGCATGCACACATTCATGGTATATTGTGTTGCATGCACAGTGGCATTGGTGAAACCATTATAATGATCTATATCAATGAGGGCTGTGCTCAGTGTGAACATAACCTGTGTCAAAACCATTGAAATGAAAGAGAGTACAGATCCCTCCTCCAAAGAAAAAAAAGAAGACCAAAACATACATGTGCGTGCACGTGTGTGCTACACATTTTTTGGTGAAATGAAGTTTTCCAAATTAATGCAAATGTACAAGTTTGACACCGGTTTATTTTGCCTATACCTGTTAACAAATTGATGATGTCATTATTGTGCCCTCATGTTTGCGAGAATGTGTGTGCCCTCACATCCCACACACTGCATTTTTGTAGAACCGTTCTTTTGGTTAAGGTAATGGACAAGGGTAATGCTATCAAGGAAGCTAGCACGACAAAAAATGTGGAAGAAGAGAAGGGGCTGAAAAGGGGATGGTAGAAAGTTGCATGATCATGTGCTCAGTATTGTACAACAAATATAGGTGTGTGCACACACACACACACACACACACACACACACATATATATATATATATATATATATATATAGAGAGAGAGAGAGAGAGAGAGAGAGAGAGAGAGAGAGAGAGAGAGAGAGAGCGAGCGAGCCAATGCGATTTGGAGCATGCATAAATCGAAGGCTTGGTGGAAATTGATAGTCATGGAAGGATGGTTGAACAAGACCTTGTTCAAATGCAAGGCCTTTCTTTGGAGAGTGATCATTGGTGGGCTTCCCCTTGCTTCAGACCTTTCTAAGCGCCGAATCTCAAATAGCAATTGTTTTCTTTGTACAACCAACGTGAAATTTTCACGTCACTGATTTATTTCTTGCCCTCTCGCTAGGAAAATTTGGGCTTTTTTGATAGATATTTAGCAAGTGGTTGGTGGTCTATTGTTGCGTCCTTTTGATTGAGCCAAACGACCAAATATTCCACTCTGGTGTAGCCACATATGAAGGTCTTGTTCCATTTTTAAAGATTTTGGGGTTGTTGGTAGAGTAGAATCACTCTAAATGCTTTGGCCTTTGACTCTGCTAGAGATGTCCAAGGACACATAGCCAAACTCTAGGGTCTTCTGCACTGGTAGTTAGGCCTTGTTCAACACGTTGATATTCTCTCTAGGGAGGATTTAGCTCTTTGGCATACAACAATCTTTGTTGCTTCTTTTCTGTGACTTTTGTACTCTTTTAGTTATTTGATCTTTTGTAGAGCGAGTTTATGCACGATGGCCTAGAGTCATCCTGCATCTTGTAATCGTGTAATCTTGTACTTTTTCATAATTAATACAATTATCTATTATGAGAGAGAGAGAGAGAGAGAGAGAGAGAGAGAGAGAGAGAGAGAGAGAGAGAGAGAGAGAGAGAGAGAGAGAGAGACCCCCAAAACGGATGTAGCTTTGTTGAGATTTGAACCCGAGTTAGTGGATTAATAAAATAGGTGGCTTACCACTAGGGTATCCATTGGATTACGAGAGAGAGAGAGAGAGAGAGAGAGAGAGAGAGAGAGAGAGAGAGAGAGAGAGAGAGAGAGAGAGAGAGTATTGAATAAACGGGTGTACCTCGGTTGGTTAAGTTAAACACATGGTGACCAAATGGTCTTGAGTTCAATTCCCACCTTTGTAGTAGCAAATGGCTGAAAATTGGTTTGAATTATGATCTACAGTACCTTCTCTCTCTATCTCACACAAGCTGAAAACTCTTTGAATGGTTGAAACCAAGTCCAAAGATGTTTTCTCAGTTTGCATTGGTATTTTTGCCAAAAAGCAGCCTTCTAAACCAATTTTCAGCATTATCTAGTCATTAAATTAAAATTTAGAATTAAATAATTCTTAAAAAAATAATTTCAACCATTTTGACCTTGCCCAAAATCAAATATGTCCATCCATAAATAAATTAGCTAGGCCATTTGCAACTTGAAGTGGCCCGCAACCTTTGTTGATCCTTACATTGGCATTAGTTAGTTAATTAATGCTTAGTTCTTGTTGTCACTACTAACACTTAGTGGCCAAACAACTGTCCTAGGGTCCAAACTAGTACCAATTGACCACCAAAGCCTAGCTGGCATAACTTATCAGAACTTTTGCCATTGACATCCATTGCATTCTCGGGGTCCTTGGGCGTGTTACCATAAAATAATTGGCATGTGTGTCACATGTACTAAACAACCTTGCATATCCGATTTGTTACTTAATCAAATGTTATCAACAAGATTAAAGCATCTCAAAATTCCATGTCTCATGACAAACTTGATTCACTATATATGAGAGTTGTTCAAAATTAGTAGGGTGGAAGTCATACCTCTCTCTTGAGCATGAGGCAATGCTTGGGACTCTTGTTTTGCTGAATCCAAATGAGCCTAAAGTGAAGTTGGTTCCATGGAGAGAGGGAGCTAGTGCCAGTGCCTTAGAGACAGAGACTCGTTGTTGTATGTGCCATTCTCATGTTTTGTATATGGACTCCATTTTGTGAGCACATCTTTGAGTCCTCTTCTTTTGTGGTGTTTTTCTGTTTTATTTCTTTTTTATCTTGTGCTCAACAATTTATTTCAATACTTGTTTATGCTTCGATTGTTGCATCACTTGTGACAAACTGAGGATCCTTTACCAATTTAGCAAAGACATTTGTAGCTGTCGTCCTCCGATTCTTGAACCGGTCATCAAATTCCTCTTCATTTTGCTGGCCATCAGCCTCATTATGCCTTGAAGGCCCAACATCAACAACATTTTTAGTTTGTTGTCCATGGTTTGAGCCTTGTTGTCTTGAGGACAATGTATTTTTGAAAACCTCACTTACCATGTTGATTAATTTTTAATCACATGTTAAGTAAATGTTACACATGTGAGGTGTAATTGGGGTTAGAGTAAATTTACGACCTCAAGACCTAAGGAAATCATGGGATGTCAAAGGCAAAAGTTGGTATAAGTTATGGGGCATATGTACTTGATTGTATCTGGTGCCAGTTGTTGGTCTAGGTCATTCATTTGGCCATAAGTATCTTTTGGTGATACTAGAGAAGTCGTGTTTAATGGTACATAACGCCAATTCGATGAGCAAAGATGGCACATAGATACTCAGGAATAGAAGTTGCCTAGCCAATTTAATTATTGGCCACTCAGATTATTTTTTTGTCATCGAAATAATTATTGGATTAATTTTTAGTATTTAAAGACAAAAAAATATTTAATTATGGATAATGTTAGAAAATCCATTTTGAAAGGTTGCCACTTATAAAAAATGCTCATGTAAGATTGGAAAACGTCTTTGGAGGTTGGAGAGAGACATTTAGTGCGTTGAGCTTGCAAGAGAGAGGGAGGAGATGTTGCTAGTCTGATCTGTAGCCATTGGAGGATCTTCTGAGGTAGACATGGGCAAGAGAAGACCAATCTACAGCAAGTGATAACATCTATAGGTTATTGATTTTCTTAAGTTTTTTGCAAAGAAAGTTTGATTTTTCTCTCCTTTGCATTCTCTCTTATCTCCTAGCCTTTTTGTAGCCTTGCTTCAAAGATTAGAACATTGAACTACCAGAGGCTAAGAAATTTCAGATTTCTCTGCTGTAAACCCGAATCTGTAGCAGCAGAAATGTTGGGAATAAAGGTCCTCATGCCTTTTAATGTGCTTGAGTGTGAACACACCCTTAGCACTTGTACTTACATATATATATCTATCTAAAAACGTAAAGTGGTACACTCGTCATTGTACCCATAAATCGTGCACTCTCTCTATTCTCACTCTATCTCGGTGCTGCTAGCAACCACTAACTGTCTCGATCCTCGTGCCTCCTAGTCACTACAAACTGGTATTAGAGTATGCAAGGAGTGCACGCTTCTTGAGACGTCGGAAGTGAACTAGTTGACAGGCGATCTCTCAGCGAGTAACAGTCATGGGTCGATAGGCTGACGTAGGATCAAGGTAGGTCTAGCGTGGACCACGGCGACAATATACGTGAAGTAGTCGAGTGCAGCTAACGTGCCAGGCGTCAACAATTGGGTGCAGGAGTAATGGGCCAGGCGATTGGTTAGGTGCAGTCGTAACGACCGTTAGACACACGGATGACTAACGGGATTGGAGGCGATTGTTGTGCGACAAGACGGAAGGCTTGCGCATAACGGGGATAGGGTTTCGGGCTGCACGGATGACGGGCAGCAAGTCAACGGCCCATTTTCTTGTTTTTTTTCTTAATCTTATTTCCCCCCCCTTTATCGGGTGTTCACACCTACAAGCATAGAGTGCAAATCTGTGTCTTGAAATTTGGGGGTTTTCCCAAATTTGGTGCCTGACACACATTGCAGTGATCTCTGGACCAAAGATTGCAGACATTGAATGCACAAGCCTCAGAAATTTTTGGGGATTCTCAAATGCAAGTGAATTTTTTTGCTTGGATGAGTCAATTTCACTGAAATTTGTGCAATCTTGGCCCAGAAATTTGGGGCTTTTTCTGGATTTGGGGATTGTGATGCATGACAAGACAAATTGTCTTAGAAATTATAGGAATTTGTGACATTTTGTCCCGAAATTTGGGCCTTTTCATGTGCATGCAAAATTGAGCTGAAATTTACCCAATTTCTCGACATAGATGCACATTGGACCCTGTGCAATTTGGGGCTTTTGCTGTTTGGGCAAAATTTGTGCGCCATTTGGTCATTTTATGTACATGCGGGTTTAATTCCATGCAATTTGGATATCTAACACTTGGAAAACAATTGGGGTTCCATTGCCTCCATATGTGAAACTCAGTGCAGAGGAAAGCCCTACATCTGATGATGAGAAGGCTGAAATGGCCAAGATACCATATGCTTCAGTTGTTGGCAGTATGATGTATGGTATGGTCACTACACGTCATGACATTGCCTTTGCAGTGGGAGTGGTTAGCAAATACATCCCAAACCATGGTAAAAAGCATTGGAAAGCAGTGAAAGGTATTATGAGATACCTCAAAGGCACAAAGGAGTTGTGCATCTGCTTTGGAAAGTAGAAGGCATCTGTTGGCTTTACGGATGCAGACTATGTTGGTCATGTAGATTGCAGAAAGTCCACTTGTGGGTATGTGTTTACTTTCACAGGAGGAGCAGTCTCTTGGATCTCCATGCTACAAAAGTGTGTTGCATTGTCTGCTATAGAGGCAGAGTATGTGGTTGCTGCTGAGGCATGCAAAGAGGCTTTATGGCTTTCACATGTGGTGGGAAAGCTTGGCATTAGAGAGTCTCTTGTTTTCCATTGTGACAGTCAGAGTGCTATCATGCTAGCACGAAATCCCATCTTTCATGTGAAGACGAAGCACATACAGGTGAAGTACCACTTCATTAAGATGTACTTGATAGCAAGAGCATTGAGCTTGTCAAAGTGCATAGAGATGATAATCTTGCAGATCTTCTCATGAAGTGTCTTCCAGTAGAGCGGTTTTCTCACTGCGGATAGATGATGGGAGTTGGATAGGTATATGTATTTCAGCTTTGTACATACCTAGACTTTGTTGATTCTTTTCTCCTCTTAAGGCACACTGCCTTTAGGGGGGAGGTTGTTGGAAATAAAGGCTCTTGTGCCTTTTAATGTGCTCGGGTGTGAACACACCCTTAGCACTTGTACTTACACATATTTATCTATCTAAAAACCTAAAGTGGTACACTCGTCATTGTATCCACAAATCATGCACACTCTCTACTCTGCTCTCTCTCACTCTCTGTCTCGTTGCTACTAAGCAACCACTGACTGTCTCGATCCTCATGTCTCACAGTCACTACACAAAAATTAGGGTTTAACAACAGCTTGGGGGGTTGTGCCAGAGATTGGAAGCTCCAAGACTTGGATTCAACAAGGTTGAAGCTGTTTTTAGTCAAATTCAAGTGGAGGGATCGGGAAGTCAATGAATTTGGGGCATTTTTCGTCTGCATTAAAGTAGATGAAGGCCAATTGATTGCCCGAATCAAGGGCAAATCAGATTGAAGACTCGCTGGTCATTTTGGACAGCAAGGGGAGTTGAAATATCGCAAGGGATTGGGAAAATCCCATTGTATATCAACTTTTTCTTGAATTAAGTTAAAGAAATACCAAAAGGAGCACCAATTTTGGGGCCACTAGGGTGTCGATTGTCCTAGATTGTGAGTGAATTTGCATCTCTCAGTTTTGTAATAAATGTTGCTATCGTAACTAAGTTGTAATGAGGGAATTACTGCCCATCCACGAAAGGGAGGCTGGTTTCACCTGTCCAAGATCAACATTGCATTTTCTTCTTCCCCATGTGAGTGTCCGTATTGGGAGGCATCATTACTGCTTGATTCCATCTCATTGTATGAAATATTGTTGTAGTTTCTTAGCTGAGCACAAAAATTAGAACTAGCACAAAGCTTTGGCTTGCAATCAAGTGCCTGGGGCCCACCAAATCAAGGAATTAAGTGGTATCGCGGCAATGAAACCATGCAACCATTCTTCTTTCTCGGAGAGGGCGGTAATTCCATGATCAAGCACTTAATTATAGCAATCAAAAAATAAACATAAACTGAAATGTACAGTTTACCTTAGTAATCTTGGATAGTAGATACCCTGTTGGCTCAAAAAATGGTGTCCCTTTCGGTATTTCTTGAATTTTATTAACTAATGGATTGGGTACATGCTGATATTCTACAATCTCCTTGGCTGATCCAAAAGCTTCTTGCTGTAAATGTAATCAACACACAAATTGGGCCAATTGCCCCTTGAATTTTACTCAAGACTTGCTCTAATTGGACCCCAATTGGCCAAATGCTACCCCAAATTTACAATGGATGGGTTGGCATCTAAATCCTTGACAAATCCTCAATTTTCAGATACTAATTTTAGTGTATGATGCCTTCTATTCATGGCATGGGTCTTGAGTTAGTTGCTAAACTTTAAATTCTATAAAAGTTAAGGGTTTATAATGGAATTCCCTCTATTTTCTACCGAATTTGGCTAAGATCTACTCCAAATATTTGAGATAAGGTGAGATCTCTTGAGAATGGCCTGGAATAGGTGATAGAATGCTAGAGATAGAAAATTCAGAGATTCCTCGCAGAAAATGGTTGAATTTTGCATGCAGTTTGTCAAATTTGTCCTTGTAGCTGCTGCCCATTGCTAGAGAGGCCCAACATTGTTGTTACTAGCTTCAAGATGCTGCTGATCCGGATGGTTCTTCTCCTGCTGGTGCCTGTTCCCCTAGGGCCTCTGGCTATTGTTGCTTATAGAAAATGGTTGAAAACTGGTCTGAATTATGATCTGTAGCACCTTCTCTCTCACAAACAGGTTGAAAACTCTCTGAATGGTTAAAACTAGGCCCAAAACCATTTTCTTAGTTTGCATGGGTATTTTTGTCAAGTGGCAGCTTTTTAAATCCAATTTTCAGCATTATTTAGCCATTAAATTGATTTTTAGAATTAGATAACTTTGAAAATTAATTTCAGCCCTTCTAATTCTACTCAAAATTAAATGTGCATAACCATAATTAAATTGACTAGCCATTTGCAACTTGGAGTGGTTTCCAACCTTTGTTGACCCTTAGATTGATATTAATCAATTAATTAATACATAGTCCCTAGTGTCACCAGGTATACTTAGTGGGCAAACAATTGTCCTAGGGTCCAAACTGGCACCAATTGATCACCAAAGCCTACTTGGCATAACTTATTACAACTTTTGCCTCTGATGTCTACTATATCCTCGGGGTCCTTGGCTTGTTACCATGAAATAATTGCTATATGCATCATGTGCTAAACAACCTTGTAGATTTGATGAGTGACTTAATGAAATGTTATCAGCAAGATTAAAGCATATCAAAATTTCATGTCCTCGTGATAGATGGATTGCATTTAATGCAGTTGGCTAGTTGGCAGTTGTCATGAGAACATGCATTTTTGAAACCTCACTGAACGCGTGGATTAATTTTTAATCACATAGTCAAGTAAATGTTGCACATGTGAGGTGTAATTAGGATTAGAGTAAATTTACGAGTGTGGCTGTTTGAGAAAATCACAGGATGCCAAAGATCAAAGGTGCTATAAGTTATGCTGCACAGGTACTTGGTGCTAGTTGTGGCGTTTAATGGTACCTAATGCACATCTAGTGGTCAAAGGTGACGTAGAGACACTCGGGAATGGAAGTTGCCTAGTCAATTTAATTATTGGTCAATTAGGTAAAGTTTTTGGGTATTGATATAATTATTAGATTAATTTTCAGTATTTAAAGATTGAAAATTTACATTTAAATTATGGATAATGTTGGAAAAATCATTTGGGAAGATTGCCACTTGTCAAAAATGCCCATGTAGAATTGAAAAACGTCTTTAGAGGCTGGAGAGAGGCATTTGAGTGCATTCAACCTACAAGAGAGAGGGAGGAGATGTTACTGGTTTGATTTACTGCCATTGGAGGACTTTTTGAGGCAACTGGCGGGAGAAGACCAATCAACAACAATGACAATATCTATAGGTATTTGAAATAGGGCAACATCAGCACATGACCGATTTTGTTCAATTCGTTGCATCTACATGCTGTTGAGATAGGGTAGCATTAGTAAATGGCTGATTTTCTTCAGTTCTTTGTGAAGAAAGTCTGAATTCTCTCTCTTCTCAATATTCTCTCTTATCTCTTAGCCTTTCTGTACCCTTGCTTCGAAGATTACAACCTTGTGATCACCAAAGGCTGAGAAATTTTAGATCTCTCTGCACTAAATCTTAATCTGCAGCAAAAATTAGGGTTTAGCAGCAACCTTGGGAAGTGCGTTAGAAATTGGAAGCTCCAAGACTTGGATTCAATAGGGTTGAAGCTGTTTTCAGTCAAGTTCAGGTGGAGGGACTAGCAAATCAATGAATTTGGGCTGTTTTCCATCTCCATCAAAGTGGGTGAAGGCCAATTGACTGCCTGAATCAAGGGGCAAATCAGATTGAAGACTTGCTGGTCATTTTGGACAGCAAGGGGAGTTTGATATCCCATTGTACATCAACCTCTTCTTCAATTAAGTTAAAGAAACCCCGAAGGGGGTGCCGGTTTTGGGGCCAACAAGGTGTCCATTGTCTAAGATTGTAAGTTAATTTGCATTTCTCAGTTTTGTAATAAATGTTGCTGCTGTAACCAAGTCGTCATTAGGGAATTGCCACCCATCCACAAAAGGAAGGCTGGTTTCAGCAGCAGTCAGCCAGGTCGACTTGTTTTCAACATCTTTTGCTATATATAGCAGGCGATGAGCAGGGGCAGATCATCTCTTTTTCGGTCTTTGCAGGTTTTCAGCCAGATTGCAGTGTTCTTCTCCAATTGTGTGAGGATTGTTGGCTGGCCACTCTGTCACCATCGCCGTCTCCATTTGTGTCACCTTTATCATCATTGTCTCCGGTGCTATCATCACTTTCTAGCTTGATCCGGTGCCCTCATTGATACTTTGGGCTGATTAGTCCGTTGCGCACGCTCACAATTTGAACCTAGGTTAGTGGGTTAATAAAATAAGTGGCTTACCACTAGGGTAGCCACTTGATTATGAGAGAGAGAGAGAGAGAGAGAGAGAGAGAGAGAGAGAGGCCCAAATTACGAAAAAAAAAGGGAGGCCCAAATTGGCCTATGACTTCCAAGACAAATCATTGTACAACAAGTCCATGTCTTGAGTATCATCTAAAAATTGAAAAGAAACTAAATTTAGTTAGATGCATCTCATGTTCAATCCTTATCTAGCGTGTTGTAAGAAACAATCTAAGTGGTTAGATGATAACGGGAAAGTTGGGTCATTTGTTTTTAGTGTCTACCTTGATCTTGAGGGGTGGTGGTGGATGGTGTACTAAGTGAAGGTGTATCAAAGTTGTTAGGGTTGGGGATTGTAGCTGAATGTAGAAGAATGTGAATAATTCTGATGAATGGAGATGGATCTTAGAGGGAGGGAGTGCACCACAAAGTGTGTACTTCTTTTCTAAGGCATTGTGTCTATAAACCCTTATGCTCAAAGTGAATTGTGTCTTAAAAACCTTAGGGGGGCACTTCGGCAATCTGTTTCTATGTACAGCCCTGGAATTTTTGTTTTGAAATCGTTTCAACAGCTAGTCTGCTACAAGTTTAGAATCCCTGCAATGTCATTCTGTAGCCAATTTTGATTGAATTATGAGGCTAAATTGTTTCGCATTTGAATCAGCTGCTTTTTTTTGGTTGGTTTTTTGGGTTGGCAGACTCAGCAACTAAGGCCAGGCCATGTGCCCTACACAAGCACTGCCCGCGCACTTCAGAGGATCTATGCAGAGGAGGGTATACGAGGCCTTTACAGGTACAGTCATGCTAGGTCATCATGTTTTGGTTATATTTGATTAAAAAATGTAGGTTCTAATGATGCTCCTTGTTTATATTCATGAACAGTGGAATTGTACCAGCTTTGGCAGGAATAAGCCATGTGGCAGTGCAGTTTCCTGTATATGAGAGATTGAAAGAACACCTTGCCTGCAAAAGTAAGGTTTTTGTAAAGTGACATACTAACAAAGTTTGTTCAAGCATAATTTTGACTTCGCAGTGAATTAGTTGAGTATTTGACGTGTTTTACATGCTTGGTAGTTGAGATGTTTTATACAGGTGTTCAATTTTTCATGATTGACAGCAGAACATGATGTCTTCAGCACCATGAGACTATTGGATGGCTTCTTTAATCATGGTGTTTTTGAAGTTCATTTCCCTACCTCCGCCTTTGGAAGCAGCACCCACATATTATTTGATCCTACAACTAGGGTTGATAAGTTGTACGCCAAAGTTGTCTCTTGATACCCAGGAACTGCATATCTGTGCTAACTTAGCACAACAATTGTAAGACCACATTGCTCAGCAGAACGATATTAACTTTAGTACATCGAGATTTCTTGATTGAAATGCTTCACTCGAAATGCGAAAGTGGCATTGCAGCTAGAGACTTGATACCATCACCAGGAAGATCTTAGTGATAAGGCAATTACAAGTTCTTAGGAAAATAAGCCAAAATAGGCACACAAGTCATGATGATCTGACAGCTTTAGCTACCTCACATTTGAATGTTTGAGTGCCTGTAGAGACCAAGCAAGTTAAGCTGATGAATTTTCCTAGTCAGATTCTTGTGGAGCCTGTTGCCAATGGATGAAAATAATTGATATGCTAATTGCTTTCCACTTTGCACCTTTTTAATGGTGTGTATAACTACTGCTTGACAGTAGCGCACACTTTTTGAAAATTTTAATGTGCATGATCAAGAGTGTGATCTGGATCAAATAACACACCACACACAAACTCTCAGACACTGAGGCTTTGTTTTGGAAATCTCATCCAATTTTTTAATGACTGCAGAACTGCAAATGCCTATGTTGATTTCTGTTAATTGGCACCCTTGTACTGGTTCTCCTACCTTATCGAGAGGCCATTATTTTGGCACAATGCTTGACGAGAGGGCATACAATTTAGCTGCTAGAGCCCTTCTTGTAACTGCAAAATCACACTTTTGTCCCTCTAATCTTGCTATTCTTTAGGCTGTTATGGTTTAAAGACGTGACCTAATGGAAGTGTGCTGAGAGGTCAAGCTGTACAAGGGTTGAGATTTTCAGGGCAAGAGTAGAGAAGGCTGTGTTTTATGTTTTGGAGTGTGCATATTGTCCCATTCATATAGATATTGGAGTTGGCAGTTGATGCCTTACTTTGTTGATGAATTGAGTTGTGGCATGCTTGGTTTTTAATTTGAACTATGGCAATTCAATTCACCTAGAAAAACATGACATGGTGCTTGATTCGCTCTTGTTGAAAGTGCAAGTCAAACATGTATGTGAGGGTTGTATACTTGGCAGAATGTGCCATGCTTCATTTCCCAAGGATGGAATTATTTAAGCTTCTAAAAAATTGCACCTAGTACACAGTGATATATGTGGTCCTATAAAAATTTGATCCATAGGGGGATGCTTGTACTTTACGATTTCCATTGATGACTTACTTAACCCGTCATGGTTGTGTTTGTGCACCGAAGCACATATCAAAGGTGTTTGCTTGTTTTACAAGCTTCTTGGCCATGGCTGAAAATTGTAGTGGTTGCAATTTTGTCATTGTCATGAGGACATGAATTTTTACCTTTATGCTCTTTGGGATGCTTAAGTTGTGCACAAGTATTGTGAACACATGAGATTATGTTAGATGTGTGTCACAATGATAAATTATTCTAGCTTGGGTGATAGTGTATCCTAGCTTGGGCAATGGGAGATATTGGCAAAAGATGTTGTAGACATGCGCAAGTGGGTTATTTAGGACAGATCTTGGTCAAGGACATTGATTTTTCCCTTGGAAATTACTTTTGCTGTCATGGGGTTTAGAGATTTAAATAGTTTAATGTCCTAAACTAAGGTTTGTGGAAAGTTTGAGTAGTTTTAGATTCAAAGAGGTTAGGAATTTAAAATTGAGATTGAATAGCATTTAATGTTATTTTAATAAGGATAGAGCCAAAGGGCTATAGAGCTTGATTTGCATGTGGAAGCTCCGATGAAAATGGAAATTCATCAAATGTCAAGTTTGGGCCAATTTTAGATTACATACAATTGTATCTTCCATGTTGGGTTGAAACCAGCCTTCCTTCTTGGAAAGGGTGGTAATTCCTTGATTAAGCACTTAACTATAATAATCAACAAATGAATAGAACTTGAAATGCACAAATCATCTTAATAATCTCGGACATTGGACACCCTGTTGGCCTTAAAACTGGCGCCCCTTTCGGTATTTCTTTAACTTGATTGCCAATGGAATGAGTACAAGTTGAGATTCACAATTTCCTTCACTGTTCCATAAAGCCTCTTTGTTGTAGCAACAATCAGCAATCAATTCGGGCCAATTACCCCTTGATTTTTCACCCAGGACTTGTACAAACGGAACTACCAACTAGGCAAATGCTACCTTAAATTACAATGAATGGATTGGCATTTGAATTCCCTGACAATTACACAAATTTTGGGTGCTGAATTCAATGTACCGTGCCTTCACCAATTGGCACGGGTCTCGAGGTGGCTGTTAAACCCTAATTTTTACAAAAATTTAGGGTTCACAACAAAGATCTCTCTGTTGTCCACCAAATTTGGCTGAGATCTACTCAAAATGGCCAAAATTAAATGTGTTCCATCCATAATTTAATTGGATAGGCTATTTGTAGCTTGACGTAATTCCCATCCTTTGTTGACCCTTAGATTGACATTAATTAATTAATTAATTAATGCCAGTTCCTAGTGTTACCATTGACACTTATTGGTCAAACCATTGGGTCGCATTTGATACTGAATGACCGATAGAACCCAATCGGCATAACTTATCACAACTTTTGCCTTTGACACCCACTACATCTTTAGGGTCCTTGGCCTGTTACTATGGAATATTTAGCATATGTATCACATGCGTTTAAACAACCTTGCACATTTGATTAATGTTATCTGCAAGATTAAGGCATCTCAAAATTTATATGTCCTTATGACATGAGCTCTTTTTTTTCGTTTTGGTTCAGAATTTGAGGTTGGTTTGGACCATGTAAGGTTGCAGATGGTTGTGAAGATTAGTTTGGGATAATTGAAGGTAGCTAAAGCACAATTTAGAGCAAAGGACAATAGAACCCTAGTCTGGATACTTTGATAGTTGTAGAATCCTAATTTGTAATTGGCAATTGTTAGGGCATTTTCTATGTGAGAAAATCACAATTCTCTCTCAACTTCCACAAATCTTATCTAGTCTCTCTCTCTCTCTCTCATACACACACGCGTGCACGCACGCACGCGCACACACACACACACAGAGCCCTTGCTCTTTCCCGCCTCACCCTGCCCCACTCTCCCTCGCCCCACTCTACCTTGCCTTAGCCCTTGTCCCGCTTTGATTGTCTTGCCTTGCTCCACTTTGATTGTCCTATGCTCGCCCTCATTGTATCCATCTCCACTATCCCTTTCCTGCCCTCCTTGCACTCGCCTTGATTATTCTGCCCCACTCCAATCCTTCCTTGCCCTTTGCCTAGACCTACCCTTTTTTTCATTGCACTCGTCGTGATTGTCCCACCCTTACCTTAGCAAATGTGATGCCTCTACCTTGTCTACCCTTGTTGATTAGCCTTGCTCTAGTCTTCTTCTCAATTTCTCTTTTCAGCTCTGCTCCATTGACACTTCTCATAGACCAGTAACCTTAGGGTAAAGTAGTTCTTGCCACCTTAGGGCAAGGGACTACCTCTCAGATGGCTAGGATAGTGCAATGGCAACAACCTTGCGGTCCCACCTACATCCCCATCTGCATGTAGAGATGTCATCCAAATCGAGCATTTTCGAGGTATTGTCCTTGCCATTGTCGATAGCAACAACAAGGCCTTCCCCTTAGAAGTGATGCCTACTGGATATGGTCCAACAATTGCAATAAGAAAACAAAATATCAAAGGAGGAGTGGAATGGAACAATGAAGAAAGTTTAAGAATTGAAAGGGTATGTTAGCTAGATAAAGAAATGCGAAGACTCGACTATCCATCAAGTATAACAATTTGAACCATAGAAAAAGATCTTAGTAAAGGAAGTCATGACACAAATTGAAGAAAAGTAGCTTAAAACTTGGGTTGCCAAGGAAATTCGGGTAGGAAGCTTGGATTAGGGATAGGACAAGGTTGAAGTCTTAGAAGCTAAAGAGACCGAGAAAGTTATTTTTGTCTCAGAATATGAAATCATACAAAGAGGGGTGTGTAGAGCCATCCCATGTATTAACATTGGGGATCCTTCAATTGTAGTCAAAGGAATTTAAGATACAGAACCATGCAAGAAAAAATAGAAGTAATGAAGTAAACTAGATTCTTGCAAGGAACCAAGATATGAATGGTAGATGAGCTCACACTCACCTCAACTCAAGAACGAGAAGCAAGAATTGATTAAAGTTCATGAAGCCCAAAGACAGGGAGAATGGGTGGTCTATAAATACCGTAAAGGCATCATTGTAGAGTTTTAGACACTTGAGGCAGAAGGGAAGTGACCATTTGAAAATGTTTAGATGGAACTTTTGACATATTACACCCCTATCTTATAATGATAGGTTGACATTAGCGCTTACTTTTATTTTTCTTCTAAGTTCTGTTGGGTGTAACTTCGGGTGTAAAGTCCCTTAATCTCCATGTATAAACTTATACAGGTGCGAACACACCCTTATTTGTATCGTAACATATGAATAAAATGTACACCCTTATTTGTACCCTAACATATAAACACATTTTATTCTTTGTGTACCGTATCAATTGGTACACTCATCTTGGGATTCTCTCACTCTCACACTAACATTGCTCTTGCTCCACTTTTGACTTGCATTCCCATTGCGCACTCATCCCAACAAATTGGTATCAGAGCCATTGCAAAATCGTGTGCGCTTCTTGAGGACAGTGCGAGTTAGTTCCAGCGCGTGCGCGAAGGAGTTAGGTCATCACTTTTCAGTTAGTTATGTCTAGGGGCAGCAAGCATCGGTTTTGACTAGGCGGCAATCAGTTTTGACCTAGCTGCAGTTAGTCATGACTAGGCGAGTCAACTCTAACTAGCATGACGGTAGACAGCAGCACTTGATGGACAACGTGGACCCAGGCAACGGTAGGTGGCAACACCCTACAATTGAAAGAGACTAGGCGGCAACACGTGACAGCTAGTCAACTATTAGCTTGACATTGGTGCAGATTTGGACCCAAGAAATTTGGGGCTTTTGCAAAAATTTGCTAAATTTGTCTGTTTTATTTTCTCGAGAACTTATATTAATGCAATTGGGGCAGATTGGTCAGTGTAATTTTGGGGCTTTTGCTGAAATTTGTGGATTTTGGCAAAATTGATGTGTGAAATGAACTTTGGGGATTGCAGAAGCAATCTTGGTGTTGTAAGTAGTGTAATTTGAGTTCATTATCTCCCATTTGTGAGATTTTGAAGAAATTGCAGAGAATTTTTTGTGTTCTTTGTGTATCCGAAGTGCTTTTGGGCATATATGTATGCAGCACACATGTAGGCAGCTCCTATTGAGTTGATGTTTTGCTGAATATTCATGGTGCAGCAGTCTTAGTGATTTGGGATTATTGCATATCTATTTTTGGTGATATTGCTGAAGTGGGAGTCACCTTGCAGTGGTGTATGCATGGAATGTATGCTGAAATCTCAGTTATATTGATGAAAGTCATTCTTTCTACTGCTGTACATGTATTTGGATCAAATCTTGCTTTTATTTCTTGAAATTTTGGGCTGAAATTAGTTGATTATTCAGCGTGTTATTTACTGTCATAAATATAGCATTGATACTTGGCACTTTGCCGAAAAAAAATGGCCATTAATGCCTCTAGCAGCAGTGACACGAAATCTCTCCTTGAAATCAAGAGGTTTGATGGCATTGGCTTTGATTTGTGGAAGGATAGGATGCAAGGCATTTTGATTCTCAAGGACTATGATGATGCTCTTTTGGAAAACAACCTTGTAGCTATGGCAAATGAGGATTGGGCTAGACTCAACAAGAAGGCCATTGCATGTGTTAAAATGGTTGTATTTGATGATGTACTTACAAACATTAAGTGTCTTGATATGGCTTATGCCATATGGAAAAAGTTAACAGATACTTATGAAAATACAACTCTAGTGAATCAAGTGTATCTCATGCGTTAGCTTATGAACATGGAGTTGGATTAGTCTAAGTCAGCATTTGAGCATTTGAGTGCTTTCACAGGGATTTTGAGTTAGTCGTAGGACTCTAGTTTGCAACCCTTCAATGATAAACTGAAAGTTATTTTCTTGTTGATGACTTTGCCTGATAGCTGGGAGTCTTTGATTGTTTAACTTAGCTACAACCTTGCTTTAACCTTTGATGGTGCTAGGATCTCTATTTTGAATGAGGAGATCAGAAGAAAGTCCAGTGGGGAAAATAGTGGTTCAGAATATCATCTTAGAGGTAGGTCAGAGAAGAGGGACAATACAAGAAATTAAGGCAAAAGTAGGAGTAAAAGCAAGGGCAAACAACAAGATGTTATTTGCTATTGGTGTGGGTATAAATGGTATAAAAAGCCCGATTGCTTGTACTACAAGAAAGAGCAAGAAGGAAAGAAATAACAAGGAAATAAAAAGAAGGATGACAAGAAAGATGATGACAGCTCTCCCTCAAAAGAAGTTGTAAAGGGAAACGTTGCATCTAGTATGGTCATTGAAGAGCTTCTTGACACTGAAGAGATACTTGTTGCAACATCATGCAATGATGTAGATATTATGGCAGCAATAGGTGATATGCACATCACCAAAAAGGAGGTAATTGATGCTTTAATTTCAGCTCATGATGGGCTGTCCCAATTATGGAAAGTGGATAGCTGTGGCTCTTTTCATGTTACTCCCCCTTTGGAGTCCTTTTTAGAATATATTGCAGGTTGCCTAGGCAAGGTTTACTTGGGCAACAACTATACATTCCATTCTAGGGAAAGTGCATTTGGTTTGTTAGATGAAATGCAGCTTATATGGGCTGAAACAAGCCCCTAGGTAGTGGTATAAAAAGCTTGATACTTTTATGTTCAACCATGGATTTAAATGCAATCATGTAGTCTTATACATTGAAAAGATTGATGATGGAAAGCCTTATTGTGCTGGTCTTATATGTGGATGATATGTTGATTGCAAGAAAACATAAGAGTACTTTGAATAATCTTAAAAGGCAATTGAGTTCAGCCTTTTCAATGAAAGATTTGGGGGCAATCAAACACATTTTGGGCATGCACATTAAACGATATAAAGGGCAACACTTGTTTCCCTCACAGGACAAGTACATTAGCAAAGTACTTGATAGGTTTAATATGGTTGATGCTAAGCTTCTTGGTGTGCCTTAACCGCCACATACAAAGCTTAGCAAAAGTGATTGCCCAAAAGATGATGAAGTTGCTAGCGCTATGAAGGGCATACCTTATGTATCAGCTTGTGGTTCTTTGATGTATGCCATGGTTGCAACTTGCCTTGACATCGCTCATGTGGTGAGAGTTGTTAGTAGATTCATGTCTAACCCTGGCAAGCGACATTGGGAAGCAACGAAATGTATCTTTAGATACTTAAAAGATACACAAGAGAAGTGTATATGCTATGGAAAGGGTACACTAGAGTTGCAGGGATTTTGTGATTCGGACATGGTAGGAGATCTTGACACTAGAAAATCTACGAGTGGGTATGTCTTTACTTTGGTTGGTGGGGCTATCTCTTGGTGTTTAAGATTGCAGAAAATTGTGGCACTGAGTACAACAAAGGTTGAATATATTTCTGTCACAAAATCTTCTAAGGAAGCTATTTAGCTTGGTCGTTTGGCCAAGGATTTTGGTCTCTTTTTATGTATTCCAGTGCTTCTTGGTGATAACCATAGTGCTATATGTTTGGCTAAGAATGCCATGTTTAATGCACGTACCAAAAACATAGATGTTTGGTACCTCTTCATTTGATAGGTCTTGGATGATGGTCTTATCACTTTGAGAAAGGTCAAAACCCAAGATAACCCTATGGATGTTCTCACTAAAAGTCTTCCAAAGGCTCACCATGAGCATTGCATCTGATTAGTGGGAGTTGGCTAGCTTAAAGGTATCACTTTGGGTCTTTAAGTGGGAGGTTGTTGGGTGTAAAGTCCCTTAATCTCCGTGTATTAACTTATATGGGTGTAAACACACCCTTATTTGTACCCTAACATATGAATAAAATGTGCACCCTTATTTGTACCCTGACATACAATTACATTTTATTCTTTGTGTACTGCGATCAGTTGGTACACTAATCTTGGAATTCTCTCTCATTCTCTTACACTCAACATTGCTCTTGCTCCACTTTTGACTCGCATTCCCATTGTGCACTCATCCCAACAAGTCCTAGTTGATTATGCTTTTTTGGCACCCAAAGTGGAATGTACAAGTGATGATTGATGTATCTCATTTTGTCCTTTAGGTCAGTTTTGATCTCCACAGGACTTTAATGTAACTTTCTTTCTCTCTTTTCCAGTTCGTTGTTGGATTGATCAATCTTTCAACAATGAATTTCTTGACACAATTTTGAATTTTTGAAATTAGGGTTTCGTAGTTGTCTCGAGAAGCATGCCTTCAAAATCTCAGTTAGCTTGAGTTTCAGCCTTTTCATCAGGCAAATGATGGCCATGTATTGGTTGAAGTAGAGGGTTGCTGTTAGGGAGTTGGAAACAATTATGAGATGGTTGTTGGACACATTGTGTGACACAGGAAATAGTGCAGTCCACTCCGTGGTAGAACAAGAGTTGCCATTGGGCATGCACATGGTAATTCTCTTGCACAGGCACTTGTTGCTACATATCCATTGAAGAGTCTATTTTATTTGAGAGTGCAATGGACAATGAACATTGAGTGGTGACATGTAGTCCATTGCCAAGAATGACACATGGGAGTTATGCGACTTAATGCCATAGGGGCAAAGTGGGTCTATAACTTCAAATGAAAGTTAGATGGAAATCATTGAATGCTCTAAAGCAAGGCTTGTTGCCAAAGGGTATGCCCAATAGCATGGGATTGATTATGATGAGACATTTGCATCTACTTCACATATGACTAATGTACGCAATGTCATGCATTGGTAGCACATTTTTGAATGCCATGTGCATTAGTTGGATGTGATGATTGTCTCTTTGACTGGTGAACTATACAGAGAGGTTCATGCTACAAAGCTTTCAGACTTTGTTCAAAATAGATCAGAGGGCAAGATGCATCCTTTGCATAAGGCATTGTATGGTTTGAAGTAGCGTTGTATAAGAAGATTCATGCCCACTTGATTGCCCTTAGTTTTTGCAACTCACCTATAGAAAGTGCACTATATGTTTGCAAGATGGTGTGGATTTGTTGATCCTTATTTTGTATGTGGATGACATGCTATTGAGTGGGTCGAATAAGTCATTATAGTTTTAAAGGCTGATTTTGATTCATCTTTTGATGCCATTGATCTTGTCTCTTGCAGTACTATTTTGGTATCTAGTTTGCATCAGTTGAAGGGGTCTTATCGTGCATTAGTCCAACTACATTGGACCATTCACTTTAACATTTTCAAATGGAGGATTGTAAGCCCATCCTCTACACTAGCGAATACAATGCACAGATTTTCACTTGGTGATGTAGGGGAACTGTTTGATGCCTCTTGTTATCAACATACCATTATATGCTTATTGTACTTGTGTAATACATGATCGAATACTTAGTTTGATGTCTCCCAATTGGCATATTTTATGTAGAGCCTTGGCACGCAGCTTTAATATCAACCAAACATGTTTTTAGATAGCACCCGTACATTGGGACTCTTCTATGCTTGAGGGTCTCATTTGCACTTTGAAGTGTAATTAGTTTCATGTCACAAACAAATTGTGTGGCCATCTCTTGCTGTGATGTAACTTTACCTAGATACCTTTTAGTTAGAGCTGGGCTTAGTCAGGTTTAGCAAAGTAGGGATCCAGAGTATTACTTGATGCTGCAGGGGAAGAGGTGACACTTTCACTCTTCCACTTGTTACAGCTCTTGTATGTAGTGGATCTGAGATATATTTAGCATGTATTCGAGATACTATGTCATTGTAAAATATATGTTGATAAGTATGGTTGTTACTGTGGCTCTGAGATTATACTTTTGCATCAGTTTGGAATCAGTTCATGATCAATTGGGCATGAGCTTTTGCCTTAATTTTGAGATAAATTTTTGATCAATTTCAGCTCAATTTATGGTCAATTTGAGAACAATTTATGATCATTTTTGGGATTAGTTTTGCATCTGCTTTTGCATTAGTTATTGATGTTTTTAGAATCAGTTTGTGATTTGTTCGGGGCCACATTTGCAGTATTTTGTGATCAGTTCTCAGATCAGTAAATGATAAGTTTATGATTTGATTATGCTTAGTTTTCAATGGTTTATAGCTTGTACCATGGACATGTTAGTAAATACCATTGATAGTGTTATGGATACATCTGATGAGTTTCTGGCAACAATTTTGAATTGTATTTTAGATTTATATCATGTTTATGCTGGTTGGAAACTTTCAGCAGGTTTTGGGGCTTATGGCATGGTTGGAAAACAGTGGGCAATATTGTGATTCTAATGTCTTTTGGAAATTCGAGTGCAATATGCTATTCCTTTGGTACAATGTAGTGCAATCGAGAACGATTGCAAGGATTTCAAGGGGGAGGTTTGTGATGGGATGTTAAATTTTAAGATGCTTTAATATGATTGATAATCCTTGATCAAGTTATTAATCAAATGTGTAAGGTTGTTTAGCATATGTGATGCACATGGTAGTTATTTCTTGGTAATAGGTCAAAGACCTTGAGGATGCAATAGGTGTCAAAAGCATAAGTTGTGATAAGTTATGTCGACTTGGCTTTGGGGATCAATTGGTGTTAGTTTTGACCCTAGGACAATTGTTTGGCCAATAAGTGCTATTGGTGACACTAGAGTCTAGCATTAATTAATTAATTAATGCTAGTTTAAGGGTCAATAGAGGCTGGGGACCGCTCCAGGTTACAAATGGCCTATCCAATTTAATTTTGGATGGGTATATTTGATGTTGGGTAGGGTCAGAAGGGTTGAAATTAATTTTCAAGATGATTTAATTCTGAAAATTAATTAAATGGCTAGATAGTACTCAAAAATGGGTCAGAAGGTTGCTACTTCGCAAAAATGCCTATGCAAACTGAGAAAACGTTTTTGGGGGGTTGAGTCTTAGCCATTCAGTTAGTTTACAACCTAGGGGGGAGAGAGAGAGAGCTATCGGTCCTTTTTTTGATAAGAGAACATCAATTTGCTACAGAAGATAGCCATATAGGAGCCTCAACAGGTAGGAGACAGCAAGGAGCCACCTTTCAATGGCTACAACAACATTGCTGATCAGGGGAGCATTTTGGAGGTGCCTTGCAGTAGGTGACTGTATTAAATGTCGGCTGGAGCAGACAACAGGTAGATATTAGGGTTTTCTTGCAGGAAAATCAGGTCTCTCTCTCATCTTGGCTTTCTTTGACCTTCTCTAGTACTTTCTCAAAAGATCTTTGTACTTCCCAATCACTCTCAAGAGATCTTAGTTAGATTTGGTGGACAGTAGGAGGATTTCTGCTATAAACCCTATATGTAGAAATCAGGGTTTGACAATCACCTTGGGACTTGTGCCAATAGGAGAAGGCATTATTTAATGAAATCAGTACTTGAAATTTGTGGAATTGACAGGGATTTCGGATACTAGCCCATCCATTGTAAATAGGGGTAGCATTTGGCCAGTTGATGGTTCTAGTTGTGCAAGTCCTAGGTGAAAATCAAGGGGCAATTGGCTCAAATTGCTTGCTGATTGTAATTTCTCTCTAGTTTCTATTTTGCCTCTATCACAATACGTAAGGCTCTTCACGAAGCACTCACATCGCGCACCTCTCACCTTGAGAAAATGCCATGAATAGAATGAATGCCTATTGATAGGCTTGCAAATATTGTGGCAAGATCCAAACCAATAGTGTTCAAGTTGAAAAGGGCCACACTTGAAAGTGCACACACACACAGATGTGTTGAGCTCTACTTGGAACTAGAGGAGATTGATCCCCATCAAGTTTCACGTACTCCTAGGGTTACAATTGGTGGCAACACACAAGTTAAAGGTAGGAGTTATGTGAAGCATGGCCTTGGGAGCTCACCTACTGCAATTACCAATGTTTGTTTGGATACTCCTATTTCAAGAGTCAGAGTATGGTGATGGTGACAATCTCTTTGGAAATGGTGATTTTGGTGCAGCCTCATGAGACTATCATGAGTCTCTCTTTAGTGATGGGCTTGAGGATGTGTGTAATATAACCTCTTAGGTAGCAAGGTCTAGGTCCATAGTCACATAGATCAGGAAATAGGGACAGGAAATAGAAATGAGGATGTCCACCGATCGCCATTTTGTGCGAGTAGAGTCACATGGAATAGGCATGGGGATGGGAATGGAGAAGGAGAACAGAAATGGATGACCCAGAAATGGATGTTTCTTGTGACTCTGCCTGGGCCCTCTAGAGTGTTTTGTTTAGTGACTAATCTTTTCTATTTGCTATGGATAGTGACTCAATGGCAAGTTGGTACTTGTTACTTGCCCCACTCTGTTTGTTGTATGCACCTTGACTCTTCAGACTCTGCCTGGCCCCTCTAGAGTGTTTTGTTTAGTGACTAATCTTTTCTATTTGCTATGAATAGCGACTCAATGGCAAGTTGGCACTTGTTACTTGCTCCACTCTGTTTGTTGTATGCACCTTGACTCTTCAGAATTTATTAATGATATTGGAAATTGGATTCATATTTGCCTGAAATAGTGTTATAGTGGCTTGAAAGTGAAACATTGAAATGGAAATGTTTCAGGAACTCCGAAATGTGTTTTGAGGTTGTCATTTTTTAATTTAAGTAATTTTTAAATGAGGTTTTCATTTTAATCTTTATTTTGCTGTTTAGGGGAGTGGCCCTGAAACTTTACCCATTCATGTTTCCATTTCATAGTTCTACTTTGTTGCATGTGTTTGCAGCTTGTTTCTCTTCATTACAGCCATGCATAGTGAGAGAATGCATGAAGTCCATACAGCGATTTGTGTAACTAAAGTAGTACTAACTTTGATCATTGTTGGCAGCCAGTCCACATGATAGTGTAATGTGTATGTTTGGCAATGTAAGCACCTATAATGGAAAGGGTAAAGTAGCAGATTGTACTATAACTAGTTACTACACACGTTTATGTCTCTATTTATATATTTATGTTTTTTGGGATCCTGTTTTGCCATTTAAGACTGTGGCAGTCCTCTGTTTCACTGGCAATGTAAGCATCTATAATGGAAAGGCTAAAGTAGCAGCTTGTACTAGAACTAGTTATTACACACATGTTGATGTTCCTTTTGCCATTTCAGACAGAGGCTGTACTCTGTTTCATGACTCTGAAACACGTTTCTGTTTCCCAGTTGCTGAAACTCCTAGGAACTATCCTTGGATGTTTGTCATTACTTGTCTTGTCACTATATTTAGATTTTGTATATGGTTCGCGATGCATCATGTTGAAGCAACAAGTTTAGAGTTTATATTCAATGGAGTAACATTTGATTTCTTATGTATTTTTAATGATTTCACGAAACACAGTCTTTATTCCTATCGTGCAGCTGAATTTGTAATAGAGCTGCCACTGTCCTTCTGTGACTGTAAGCAAACAATGTTGAGCTTCTTGATGTGTCTTGGATTTGAATCTGTATGCAACAATACTTCCTCACATCCGTTATTGCATTTACTATCAACAATAACTCTTTGCCAATAAGCGGAATACTGTAAGTTGGTTTCCTTTAGCTTCTGGTTCTATAAGCCACTAGATGCTTTACTTAGCTGAAATACTGTGCTCATACAATTGCTGCTGGCTTCAGAGATTGTCTCCAAGGATAGAAAGATTTGATTGTCTTCAGGTCCTCGAAGGCTTATTGATATTCTCAATACTGTCTTTGTAGCACCTTAGAATACTTTCAAACCCTAGAACACTTGCATCTTTGGCTCATGCTTTGATACGTGGCATTCAAGTACGAGGATAAGCTTCTTTTGGGGTCTGTACTTATGACCTTGTTGATATAGTTTGACCCAAATAGCTAAGGGAGGTGATAGTTTATTTGTACTCCTCTCTGTTAGAGGGGTAGGCCTTGTTTAACTCCAATAGCTTGCACATAGAACTCCTCCTGGAACCTGCTGTGGATGTTTTACAGCAGGTTTGAATTGCTAGAATAGTAACATTAAGTACAGCAGTAGGTGCCAAAATGTCTGGTGCCCACGTGGTTCTTTATATTTTGATAAAAGTGTATTATTTTCAAAGATTCCTCCACTACTAGGTTACAGGGCCCTTTTTGACATCTGTGTTATTCCAGGTTTCTGAAATGTAAAAGCTTGAACAGTTCTGGACATGTTTCTTCTTATACAACTTTTATGTTTAACAGAGAGAACGAGGCCAGACCAACTGGGCAGCAGTGATGTGGCCCTTGCCTCTTCATTATCAAAAGTCGCAGCATCAACACTAACCTACCCCCATGAGGTACGTTTCAATTATCCATAAGAGTTTACTTACTGGTGTCATCTTTATTTTTCAATGTTTGCAACTATGGTTGCCAATTTTAGGTTGTTCGGTCTAGATTGCAAGAACAAAGGCACTTCAAGAACGCAGAGCTGCGTTACAAAGGTGTTATTGATTGCATCAGGAAGGTTTACCTAAGTGAAGGTATTGCAGGGTTCTACAGTGGTTGTGCAACCAATCTGATGAGGACAACTCCTGCTGCTGTGATCACATTTACCAGTTATGAGTTTTTGTTAAGAAAATTGGAAAAGTTGCTCGCACCAGATACACATTCTGAAACCACTCCACCAGCTCGGCAATCTGGAGTGGGGTCATTAGTTGAACATTCTACACCCGGATATACAGAGTCTCAAGGTCCAGCAAATATGAAAGGCTTACCTTTGTCTCAGAAGGATCTTCAAGCATCCCGGCAGTAACCATGTTATGTTGAGATTTGTCTATGTGAATTGGATCCATGGGTAACTTGCTCAATATAGCATACTGGTACAAGTCCAACACTGGGCTTTAAAAATGAAACAAACGTGTCATATACAGTGGTAGCCAAACAGTTTGTGCACTTCTCAGTGTACTCAGCATAGAGTGTAACTGCCTACCACGTACAGGCTAGCAGGAGTCATTCAAATATCCTGTAAATTATCTATTGGATATCTGCCAACCTGATTCTGAAATGGGCGACCTTTTTAGGAAAGCCTAAGATCTGTACACTGTCAGACTAGGACCAAGTTATTGATAAAATTTACCACCTACGAGCTGTTTAAGCTCCTTAGCAATTGCCATGTAACTCGATCAGGGATGTTAAAAGCATGTAAGTTTTGGCCAACAAAATTGTTGGTGTACTATGATTTTCGAATTTGTACTAAGTAGCATGTGTGTCAGCCTTTGCTGCAACAGGATGCTGCCTTTGGCTGGTCATCTGTGCTCCTGGCTAAGTAGCAATAATTGTAGTTGTTTTCTTTTGAACCCAAGGACATCTTGATACAATCACCTAATATGGCCTCTATTTCGAAGATTTTCCTGAGCTTGCCTTTTGGCTGCTTCTGAGTCTATGATGAAAGCAATGCTGCAATAAGACATGGATTTGTTATGGAGATCGCTGCAATGCACTATCTTTTTCCCAGGGATTATCTAGGAACTGGTTTGAGATGAAAGTTGAACCTTAAAGAAATGTTTTTGTCAATGCTCTGATTTCCTTTTTAAGGACATCAAAGGCTAATAAGTATGTTCTTAAAAATAAATAGAAGATTGTTGGCACGGCCATTCAAGCCGAAAATCAACAGAAGATTGATGTTTTCCCAAAATAAGTCTTCCATCTTTAATTGGAGTCTGTCAAAATATGCCTTCTCTCAATATGCCAGGCTTGGCTTGGTGAAAGGCGGTTTCTAGATTCTGAATAAACCTTGGTAAAGGTTGTTCCCTCGTTTCCATAATTGGCAGCAATCTATGCTCTTCATAAGCGGATCTTGGCTTTCAATTTTAGTTTGAGAGATTTGTGCTAAACCATTTGGAAAGTACTTTTTCTTGTCATTTATGGGTCACAAATGGCGTTTGCCATATAGAGGAAAACAAGAAGAAAGAGAGTATGTGATAATAACCTTTAGTTGTAACTTGGTCTCTAGAGAGTGTAGATCTCCTCCAAGAGAATGATTTGTAATTTTCTCTCCATAGCATGTAAATCTACTCTTAACACATAGGGACTGGAGACTTGACTTTTAATGTTTTGTTAAGGGTTCTTTTCCCTTTGTAGCTTGGATTGTTGATGAGGGGGTATGAGGTCTTTGTTAGCATTGCCCTTAAGGGCATATGCTTATGCAATGGTGCGGTGACAAGGTGCAGGTCCCAAATTTTTTTACACAGTATTAACTTTAGTTTAAGTGGTCCATTGAGCATGGAAGTGTGGATATCTTGTTTTTTGAGAAAGAAGGGTTTATTTTTAGAAAATTAAAGGAAAAGCTCACACACACACACACACACACACACACACACACACACACACAATACACAAAAGAAGGGTAGGGGCATCCTTGTCTAGTTTACTAAACTGGTGGGACATGGGAGGTGTACAATATGCTTTGATGCCCCATTGAGTGTGTCAAGCATGAATCCTACAGTGGAAGCACCTCAATGACAATGATGTTAGCAACTAGATAATCTCCTTGCACATGTAACACATTTTGTAGCCCTGTGATGCCTTGTGTCTCCAAAGGCAAACCATATGGCAAGTCTACCACCATCTCTACCATCAAAATTTCGAGTGGTTTGCATCACCATCACTCCCCATCAAGATCTCACCCCTCAGTTCGACTTCCTAACACGTGTGCATGTGTTCCTTATCGTTGTGTCTTATAACTCTATATCATTCCTATTAAAAAATGATATTGTGAGTGCATGGATATGGATGTAAGTGTGTGCATACACGTGTTTTTGTGTGCGCACATGCGTATCAAAATTGGATAAATTAATCACACATATTTCCCTAAGCAAGTAATCTTATAGGTAAGACCTCTCAAATGATTTGTAGTCATTAGCACTAACTCAAAAGTAGCTAGACAAGTTTAACGACTAAGGTGTTCATACCAAGAGTGCTAAAGCACTAACTCAAAAGTAGCTTGATAAATTTAATGACTAAGGTGTTCATATTAAGAGTGCTAGCTCAAAAGTAGCTTGATAAGTTTAACGACTAAAGTGTTCATACTAAGAGTGCTAAAGCACTAACCCAAAAGTAGCTTGATAAGTTTAATGACTAAGGTGTTCATACTAAGAGTGCTAATGGTTACAAACCATTTGAGAGGTCTTACTTATAAGATTATTTGTTTAGGAAAATATTTGTGATTAATTTATCCAATTCTCGCGTGTGTGTGCGCGTTGTCGTATCGCTACGTGCACACCATGCGAAACTCTCTAAAGTGCGATTTTTTTATTGATCGCGCACATCATGTGAAAAACTCTAAAGTGCGGCTTTTTTATTGATCTAGAGAGCTAATGCCATTTTAGACATTAGTGTTAGGGTCCATAGTTCAAACATATTAGTTTTTTGGACAAGTGTAGCTGGTTTATGATGTTTTAGACATTATCTCTTGTAAAATCTCCAAAAATTGTAGACAACTTTTAGATTAGGATGACATGCAAAAGAAAATATGTAGCTTTCAGCCATCTGTGAGGATTTTATGTAAAAAGAGAGATGGACGAAATCGCACACGTCGCGATCGTTGTTTTCAAGCAGTGAATATCACCCAAGTGGGAGATGGAGTGATCTGGCATAATTTTGATGAGATGTACTAGTATTTTACCCCCATTTTGGAGCCAATGGAAGCATCAGATTGGCGGTTTGAGCAGTATAGAGGAAGGTATTATTTTGTGTACGTTTTTGTGTACAAGAGATTTGTCTTTTGATAATGGAGATATAAACTGAAATGCTTCAATTATGTGAGTATTATTCTACGTCTTCTATTTCTTTTTGCGAGTATTCTTTCATATCTTCTTTTTCTTTCAACCCCTTCTTTTTTGTCTACTTCACTCCTTGAATCTCTATTCACTCTATTGTCTCTTATCCTTGCGGTAGACTTTCGACCGCAAACGCTTCGACAGTGGTGAACCCGACGTGAAAGTCAACAACAGAGGTGTGTAAAGATGAGAGATTCTACAGCTTCAAACGGTGGTGGATGCTTTACAACAAATGATTGCTTTGTTGCAACAACAACAATAGCAGTAGTTGTTGTTTCAACAACATATGCAAACTCGGCAGGAAGCAGAAATAATTGATTCCTTAGCCATGAATGCATTGCAGGCAGTGGGACAAGAATTGTAGTAGTTTAAAAGTCAAAAATGTTTCGGTCTTCATTCGACTGTATGAAGAAAAGATGTTTCATGAGATACTGCAGTATGCATGGAGTCGGTATTTCTCTCGTTTGGCTATGCATGCTTTGAGTGATCGAATTGATGAGTTACATAGAAGAGATGCTGATTGGGTAGCTTTTAAGAAAGCTTTGAGAAAAGAGTTTTTCTTGGAAGATGTAGGATTGGTAACTAAAAAGATATTTATAGATTGGATTGAAAAGCCCATGAAAGGGTTGGCTGCTACAACTTTGCTCCGTGAATTTGAAAGTCGGTATGCACAATTGGATGCCGATGAGCAGTAATCATTGGAGAGTCAGAAAATTGATTTGTTTTTGAAGGCTGGAGATCCTGACTTGCAAAAGAAGCTGACTAATCGCTTAGAAGATGCCTCTTCTGAAACATGACTGAAATCAGATTGGGCTAATGTAACTGAAGTAGCGCATATGTTGGTAAAGAGAGAGCGAATGAAATTAAGATGGGATACATGTACTATAACTGCCAGTGCTCAGAAGGGGGTTGAAATTGCAGCCAAGGCACTTGTAGCTATGGCGGAACAACCAGCTATACCTGTTGGTCCAACTCTTAAAGGTGATGATGTGGATGGATTAATCACAGGCATGCGTGATTTGAGGTTGAATTTGATATAGATCTATGCAAAGGTCGAAAAGTTGGACGTTAAGGTAGAAGAGAAGACTCAGACAATAGCCCAAAGACTGTACAAAGAAGGATACAAGAGGAGATGCATTTGGTGTGATAGTTTACAACATGAAAAGCGAGATTGTACAGCTTACCGTGAAGCGGAAGCAAAAAGGTTAATCTTTTGGAAAGATGGAAAAATACATGCAACAGAAATTGGTCTTCCAATAGAGCCAAAATTTGGAAATGGTGGCATGTAGAATAAGTTGGAAGATATGGCTACAAGGATAGCATTTGCTGCCATAGATGCAGCCACATATGGGTTGAGAATTGAAAGGACTGATGAAGCTGATAAAGGAAGCATGGCTGAAGCAAAATCTTGTGTTTGGATGCAAGCAATAGATTGCATGGAAAATGGCAAAACAGCAAAGTCTGAATTGGTTGATGCAAGTCAGAGTATACGAGGGAGAACATGATGGAGTGCACCAATGGACTCATTTTCAGCCTATGCTTATTTGGCTGAGGTTCATAATCAAGAAGCTCTTGTGGAAGAAAAGAGAAGAAGAGATGAGGACACTGCTGGTCCTTCCACTTCACGCCCATCTAAACGCATAACACGAAGTAAAATGGAGCAACAAAAAGAGATTGAAAAAGCAATACCTGAGCATGTTATGGATGATGCATCTCAAGAGAAGAAACAAGAAGGAAAGAAAAGGGGCAATCAATCCGGTTACAGGTTACGATTAGATCTTGAGACTACCACAAATCTTAAAAAGTCTTGGAAGATCGCATACTTGGCAGTAGAGTGGAATTCACACTTGGCGAAGTTTGATGGTGAAGTTTTGCAAGCATTGATGTAGGTTGACAAAGACATAGAGAAACATCTTCAGAGGGAATATAATGATATATGTAATGTTGTTTTGGAACAGGCTGATGTTGAAAATGGGCTAGATGGAAGTATAGATAGCAAGCTTGTGGCCGAAAATGGTATTATGGGTAGCACTAAGCATAGAGAAAAGGCTATGTATAATAGGGATGTCCATCAACAAGCACATGAAGAAGAAGATGCTCATTTTATTCCAAGCAGCCATTATTCACGAATGCATTGGGCTCGTGCTACAACAGAGACAATTATTAAAGTGGGAGAAAGAGAGATGCCTTGCATAGCTCTCTTGGATCATGGTTTTGAAATCAATGTTATGGCACACAGTTTGTATGAGAATGGAGGTTGGCCAATTGATGCAGATCTAGGATGGCATATGCGTGCGGCAAACAATTCATTAGGGGATCTTTATGCAGCTTGTCCGAATGTTCCCATGACTATTGGAGATGTTAGGGATGAATATCATTTTTTTGTGCAAGATTCATGGAGTTATCCAGTGATTTTGGGGCAGCCCTATATTTTAGAATTAAGACTGGAAACAAAAGCCTTGGATGATGGTTCTTCATATGCTTGGGTTCAGATTAAAGATTGTCAAGAATCGCGTGGTGGGGGGACTTGCTCAAGATGTTGCGTCGAACACACACAGAATGCACAAGGAGAAGCTCACTCAAGAGACAAGAAGAGAGGTGGAGGCCAAAACGTTTTCTTGCTGGTTTCTTCTTCTTCTTCCACACACTTTACAATGTACACAAAGTATAGATAAGATACAACATAAAGGAAAGTGTTCTACTAAGTCAAACAATGCATAACCGACTACACTAGTCGACTGGCGCTATAATTATGCCAACTGTAAATAGGTGTAAAAACTTGAATATAATAAGTAATGAGTCAGTGGCCATGTGAGAGTCATAATGACCACTGACGTGCTAAGTGTAAACGTGTGGACCCATCTAACCAGGCGGTCCATCATTAATGTTCGCATGTGTTAAGCTTGTCATCTCAACACTCCCCCTTAAGCTCAACTGCATCTCTGCAACGCCAAGTGAGCTTCGAAACTTTTGAATCTTCTCTGTACCCAATGCCTTTGTGAAGACGTCAGCTATCTGATCCTGTGTACTGACATGCACCAAGTCAATCTCACCTGCTAGTACCTTCTCTCTCACAAAGTGGTAGCGTACCTCAATATGTTTTGTCCTGGCATGGAACACAGGGTTCCTAGCCAACTGTATACCGCTCATGTTGTCACAATAAATGACAACTGGACCTTCCACCTGCACATCTAAATCAGCCAATAACTTTTGCAGCCATACTACCTCACATGCTGCAACAGTAGCACCTCTATACTTAGCCTCTGTACTCAACAAAGCAACTGTAGATTGCTTTTTGCTGCTCCAAGTAACTGCTGCACTACCAAGAGAGAACATGTATCCGCTGGTAGATCTTCTATCAGACATACTACCAGCACAATCTGCATCTGTGTATCCAAACACCTATACATCTGTACCTGCCTCATAGAAGAGTCCATAATATAATGTAGACTTCACATATCTCAATATGCGTCTGATTGCATCCAAATGTGGCTTTCTAGGTACTAAAACTGACTCACAAGACCAACAACGTAGCTCAAGTCTGGCCTTGTAATGGTCATGTAGATCAAACTCCCCACTATCCTCCTGAACATAGTAGGGTCTTCTATCTCATCCTCAACCATCAGCACTCAACTTTACATTCTGCTCCAACGGGACTGAAAGTGGTTTGCATGCTGTCATACCATACTTGGACAACATATCCAAGCCATACTGTCTTTGGGACAGCCATATACTATCATCACATCTGATCACCTCAATGCCAAGGAAGTACCTTAGCTCACCTAAATCCTTCATCTCAAACTTCTTCTTCAAAAAGTCCTTGACTTTAGCAATCCCACTATCACTATCACCTGTAATAATCAAGTCATCCACATAGATGACTATGATGACCAAACCTATATCTTTCTTTCTCACATAAAGAGAGTGATCAGTATCAGAAACATAAAATCCAATATTGACAAGATACTCTCTGATCTTGTCAGACCATGCTCTAGGTGCTTGCTTGAGCCTATAGAGCGCCTTCTTCAACCTGCACACATACGTGGGGTGCTCTAAATCTTCATAACCTACTGGCTGATTCATATACACTTCTTCATGCAAATCACCATGCAAGAAGGCATTCTTCACATCCATTTGCTGCAACCTCCAACCTTTGGCTGCTGCCAAAGCAATCACACATATCTGAAAGTTGCCATCCTAGTAACTAGATTGAAGGTTTCTTTATAATCTATGCCATATGTCTGGGAATAGCCTTTTGCAACCAGCCTAACTTTGTACCTACTAATAGAACCATCTGCATTGTTCTTAATCTTATAAACCCACTTACATCCAATAGCTTTCTTGCCCTTCAGTAATGATACAAGATCCTAAGTCTTATTGGCCTCTAATGCAGCCATCTCCTCATCCATTGCTGCATCCCAATGAGCATGACCAACAGCCTCCTCAAAACATGCGGGCTCAACATCCTCAATCACTTTTACCATATAAGCATAATGGTGAGTTGCATAACCTTCAAAACCAAATCTATTAACAGGGTATCTCACCCTGCTAGATCTGCGTACCACTGGATCACTCAATGGAGTCTTTGCATTGACGCGTGCTCTCTGCACACCTGGAGTCCTTACTGAAGGAATGCCAAGCTCATCATCCAAGCTCTCTGAGCCACTGGAGTCTCCATCAAGAACTGCATCAATGCCATCTGACACTTTATTCTTTCCTTTGTCTTTACCTATAGTGCTACTAGATGCACCTGAAGATGTAGAGCTACTCCTTAGTCTCCCAGACCAAGGACTACCAGATGATGTCTCTGGTCCACTAAGAGTCTGTGATTCTTGCTTTTCAGCCTGCACATGAGTGTCATGATCATCATCATCATCCAATGCATCACCACTAGGGATGCATACCAACTACTCATTTCATCAAAGATGACATCCCTGCTCACTTTGAATTTACATGTGACAGGGTTATAACAACGATACACTTTCTGCTCTAAAGAGTATCCAATAAAAATACATTTTTCTGCCTTTGGATCAAGCTTCTTCCGTAGCTCATCTGGCACATGAACGTATGCAACACAGTCAAATACCTTCAAGTGCGATACATCAGGTTTCTTGCCAGTAAAGCATTCGTTAGGAGTCATACCATGAACTGCAGCTGTGGGGGTTCTGTTCATAATATAAACGACAGTATGAACAGCCTCAGACTAAAAATGCTTAGGCATATTCTTTTCAGCCATCAAGACACATGCAACTTCTGCAATATGCCTGTTTTTCCTTTCTGCAACCCCATTTTGCTGTGGGGTATACCTGCATGTGAACTGTCCCTTTATCCCTTGAGACTTCAGAAAATCACTGAACTCATTCGAGAGGTACTCTCCCCCTTCATCTGACCTCAAACACTTTACTTTCAAGCCTGTTTCTCTTTCAACTACAACCTTGAAAGTTCTAAAGTGCTCAAATGCTTCACTCTTTTCCTTCATAAAATATACCCACAGCTTTCTAGAACAATTATCAATGAATGTGACAAAGTATGAACTGCCTCCAAGAGATACATTTTGTGTAGGCCCCCAAATATCTGTATGCACAACATCAAGGATATTTCTGCTTACATCTTTGTCATGTGAAAAGGGTTGTCTTGTCTACTTATTACCAAATTGACATGCTTCGCATACCTTATGAAATTCTACAATTCTAAATGTAGGCAAACTTGCCCTTTGGACTGCATTAATTTTAGCCTTTGTGCATATCCAATGCATTTGTACCAAATTTCAATATCTGCAACAACATCTTTTCCTTTAGCATACATAGCAGCATTCGTAGTAGGAATTCTAGCATCCAGAATAAACATACGTCCAACTCTACTTCCCTTTGTAACCAACGTGCACTTGTCATTGAAGTCATCTACAAAGTAGCCCTTTACATTAAATCTGACTTGCAGCCCTTGCTCTACCATTTGACCGACAGATACCAAGTTCTTTGTAATAGATGGCACATGCAATACATTTGAAAGACTCTTTGTATTACCATCATGCAAGGACAAGGAAAATTTTTTAATGTGTGAAATTGGGTGGCATGAATCATCACCCATCTACAAATAACCTGTATTTTGCAAATCTTGCATCTCTCCAAACCATTCTGCATGGTTGGTCATATGATTGGATGCACCTGAATCAACATACCAAACATCATCATGTATTCCCTTTCCTATAACAACATTCAACATATGCTGCATAACAAACAGACGTTCATTTTTGTCTTCATTCTGTCGTGAAGAGGATGCATAGTTCCCTTGCTGTAACTTACCACTACAAATATAATCTTTCTTAGCATAACATTGGACTGTAATATGACCTGTTTTACCACAGTAGTAATACACAATACCAAAGTTGTTAGAACATCTGTTTTGCCATCCATCTCTTCCTCTAAAGCTCCTCCTACCTCTAAAGTTACCATGACCTCTTGAAACTTGCATATCACCAAACTGTTGATTCAATTTGTTTTGCTAGTTCTCACTACCATGTCCTGTACCACGGCCTCTTGAAGAGGATCTATCACGTCCCCTTTCTGAACTCGAGTAAAATGCTTGGACATGTTCACCATTTCTTTCAGACAAATCACCCTGCATATTGATCTCTTCAGTAATTATGAGAGAGATCAGCTCATCAAAATCTGAAAATGGCTTCCGTACATATACTGAAGTAAAAAATGATTTCCATGCTTTCTCATTGTTAAGGCCACTCAGAGTGGATGAAACCAAATCATCATCATTCGGCATTGCATCAATCGCTGCTAAAGCATCTGTAATGCTCCTCACCTTCAACACATACTCATTGACAGACATTTTTCCTTTCTTCAAGGCATTCAACTCTTGCTTGAGTTGAATCTTTTATGCCTTTGTGTTTACTGAAAACATACTCTCAAAAATCGTCCAAGCTGCATGTGAAGTTTCTGCATTCCTAATATGTCCCAGCATAGTATTATCAATTACTGCAGATAGCCAGTACATCATCTTTTTGTCTTTCGCATTCCACTCTTTCCATTCTTTTAACTCATCTGCAGTTGGAGGGATACCCAGCTCTGGCTCCTTTTCTTCACCTGAGACAAACTCATAAAGGCCCTTTCCAATGAGGAAGTTCGTCACACAGAACTTCCATGAAGGGTAGTTGTTCTTGTCGAGCTTCCCAATAATGGGATTTCCACTGTTCTCTGCCATTATCATAAACAATGATATAGCACAACAAGCTAGTCTTCTGCAATCTTCCACAACACATACATAGTAATACACCAAGCAACCTTTTTCACAGATTGCTCAACAATACATGTAATCTGCAACTTGTTTACAAATAAACCTTATGTTTGCTTCCTCTAAACACTTCAAAAATTACAAATTCACAATGTGTAACCTGTGCACCCACTTTCGGTCAATACAGCCGAAATCACAGTATATCTTGAAATTGTTGTCCGCAACCTTGCGGCTCTAAAACACGGCTTGAAACGGCCCAGATGCCCAAAATAACTGCGAGAAAGCCTTGAAGGGCCGATCTACAGAATATATAGTGCTCTGCTCGCACACCAAATCTCATAGCAATCTGAGATTTTTTGCTCAATCCTGCTTCCGGTGCCTCCAGAGGCACTATCTAAGAGAGAGAGTGGAAGGATGGGAGAGCTTCTTACCCGTGGCTTGCTTGCTTGAACCTTGCTTCTTATCCTTCACTTCAGCCTTCGAAATCAGCCTCTCTTAGTGGACCTTGCTTAAGATGTTGCACTGAACACACACAGAATGCACAAGGAGAAGCTCACTCAAGAGACAAGAAGAGAGATGGAGGCCAAAACGTTTTCTTGCTGGTTTCTTGTTCTTCTTCCACACACTATACAATGTACACAAAGTATAGATAAGATACAACATAAAGGAAAGTGGCCTACGAAGTCAAATAATCCATAACCAACTACACTAGTCGACTGGCGCTATAACTATGCCAGTTGTAAATAGGTGTAACAACCTGAATATAATAAGTAATGAGTCAGTGGCCATGTGAGAGTCATAATGACCACCGACGTGCTAAGTGTAAACGTGTGGACCCATTTAACCAGACGGTCCATTATTAATGTCCACATGTGTTGAGCTTGTCATCTCAACAAAGATAGTACAAAGGCAGTATAGTTTCTCACTGTTTGTGTGAAGCATCCCTGCAAAATCGGGATAAGCTGTGGGATAATCCCATGCCACCTAATGCACGAGAGTGTAAGGGTTTTTAGATAGCACTGCTATACAGGGTGGCTATGGAAATGCCTCTAGGAAAATAATTATGCCTCCAAGAAAGGGGGAAACTATATTTGTGTTTGGATTGCACGAATGGACAGCATGTAGTCTTGGCAGTTTTAAGAATGTTTCAGCCATGTGCACGGCTGAAAAGAAATATGTAGGATGGGCTGAAAAAGAGCTGAAGACATGGTTTGATGGCTGCAAATGAAGGTATTTTAGGACTATTTTCAAGGCTAATTGATGTTGATATAGTGGCTGCAATTTTTGCAGCAATTAATGTTGAAAGCATGGCAGAAAAAGAGGTTATTTATGTTGACACTTTAGAAATGTATGAAGTCATTCAAGAGTTTGCCAAGCATGAATGTTATGGGTTGTAATATGGGCTGCAAAACAGGGTTGAAGCAAGGATGGATACAAAGTACAAAATAGTTACAAAGAAGGTTTAGCCTAGGGCTTTGCCTTTACCACCTGAAAGTGATGGGTTGGCTGAAAAAGTGACTCAACAACCTAGTTTACAGGATCCACATGGAGTGGGACATAAATTTACAGTTCAAACTTTACAAAAAAGATGAATATTGGTGATACAAGCTTTCTTTTACCTGCTGTTGCAGAAAGAGCTTGTTTCTTGTAGATGTTGGCAAGGCATGGGAAAGCCTTTGTATTTCAGCCGGATGAAATTGGATGTGTTGATTCAACCATAGTTGCACCTATGGTGATCTTTATAGTATCTCATGTGCCATGGAATTTAAAGCCTATTCCAGTACCTCGGGCATATTTGCCTAAGTTGCTGAAGCTTTTGAACGAGAAGATCAAGATGTGGATTTTGGAGCCCTCTTTAGCTCCACCAACCAGTTAATAAAGTCACCATAAGGAATGCTGGATTAGACTCGATAGTGGATGAATTTGCAGAAGCATTTGCAGGCAAGGCAATTTACTGTTTGGGAGTTTTATATTCAGGATATGATCAGTTCCAGCTTGCATTAGAAAGCCAGGATATCACTACCATGAAGACACCACTTGGATTGGTTAGGATGTGTATGCTTCTACAGGAGGCAACCAATTCAATGGCGCATATGATGAATGCTAAGCATAAAGTTTTGAGGGAGTATATTCCTCAGTTGACCTTATCCTTTCTTGATGATGTGCCGATAAACGGGTGCAATATCCATGTGAAGAATGAAGAGCTGAATGATCAGGGATGTAGAGGATTTGTGGTTGATCATATTGTTGATTGTGACAGGATTTTGAGCCGTCTTGAAGAAGTGCATTTGAATATGTCAGGAGAAAAATCAATTTTTGGAGTAGAGGAAGTATTGGTTACTGGGCACATGTGTGGACCATATGGAAGAAAGCCCTCACCAGTAAAGATTGATGCCATAAGCAAGATGCGGGAGACATGTTCGAATGTATCCGAGGTAAGAAGATTTTTGGGTGCATGCGTCTTTTACTTGATATGGATTTTGCATTTTGCTCATGTGGCTGAAAGTCTATATCAACTCTTGAGAAAAGGGAAAAAGTTTTGGTGGGAAAAACAACATACAAAGGCAGTTCAGAAGTTAAAGAGCTTATTGATTTTAGCCCCAATACTAAAGAGAGCAAATTATGAGAATGGGCAACCTGTTATTCTCATTGTGGATACAAGCCCAATTGACATTGGTTGGGAAATGGGTCAGGATGATGCTGATGGGAATTGATATGCCATTCAGTTTGGAGCAAAGGTCCTCAATGAACGCCAACGACGGTATTCTCAAGTCAAAAGAGAGCTTTGGGGTGTAGTAACAGCCCATTAGTGTGATAGGGAGTATTTTATGGGAGCTTATGTAGTGGTAGAGACTGATTTTCTACCTCTATTGGGCATGATATCAAATTGCTCAACTTCTGATATTGCCATGTTATGATGGATTGCATATATAAAGTCACTTAACCCTAATTTTCAACATATTGCATGTAGAGAAAACCCCGTGGCTAATATGCTTTCACGAGTGAGATTTGAAGATGAAGAGGAGTTGATGGAAGATGAAGATGATGATGTGATAGGTGCAAAAAATAACTTTATGACAATAGGGAATGAGTATGCAGCTGCTGCTAGTGTAAGTATAACTGTTGTAACAAGGGTTTCAGCAGTAAGAAAAGAGCTTACAGCCATGGAGAAGAAATGGGCAGTAGAGAGAAAGCATCATCAATGCTATGCTTTAGTGAGAACACAATTTTTGGAAGAGTTGTATGAGGATGATTGGCTGAAAATAGGTCAATATCTTAGCCTCATGACAAACAAGGTTGAATGGTCTGAAGCTGAATTCAAAAGGATTAAAAGAAAAGCTTATGGGTTTTTCTTAAAAGATGGATGTTTATGGAAGCATGCAAAGAAAAAGAGAGGAGCTCCAGTACATGTTTTGGAAGATAGGGCTTCTCAACAACAAGTGATGTAGGAGTTTCATGAAAGCTTATGGGTTGGACATAGAGGAGTTTGGGACACATTTGCCAAGATCAAAGAGAAGTATTGGTGGAAAAACATGTATAAATATGTGGAACATTATGTGGAATCATGCAATGTCAGTCAGATGTATTCCATGGTAAAGCATAGAGATGGGTTGCAACAGACCTATCCATTGTCTATGCATTACAAATGGGTAGTTGGTTTGGTTACCATGCCTACAGGTTTATGGAATATGAGATATCTTGTGCTTGCATGAGAAGACTTGTAAAATCAAGTGTAAGGTCAGCTTTTAGTACAAAGACTACTTAAGCAGTTTGTAGGTTCTTATTGGAAGAAGTCTTTTTCATGTATGGTTGTGTTGGTAAAGTGGTTGATAGGGGAGAATTGGATGTGGATGAGGCTCGTGACTTCTTTTCATGATTGGGTATCAAGCTGGCTTTAACTTCAGCCTACAATCCTGAAGCAAATGGAAAAAGTGAAAGAGGTCATTAGCCTATCATTAAGGCATTATCAAAATCATGCAAGGGCAGGATGAAAGAATGGCCAAGAATGTTACCCTTTGCTTTGTGGGTTGATAGGATCACTGTGTGCAGTTACAGGGTATATTCCTGCTGAATTAATGTATGGACAACAACCAATCATTCCTATTGAGGAGACTATTGCTACTTGGAGTGTTCTACCATGGGAAGAGGGTTTGAATAGAGAAGAGTTGCTGGTCCTACGTATTAGATAGCTAGAAAGAAGGCCTGAAGACATTGAGACATCCATGAAAAAGCTGAAGACTGCAAGGATCAAGAACAAGAAGAGGTTTGACAAGTGACACAGACTTTGACCACGACCTATACAAGAAGGAGACTGGGTGCTAGTTTATGACAGTAGCTTAGAGAATCAACATAGTGCCAGTTAGAAGATGACAAAGCGGTGGTTTGGTCCATATGTGGTAAGGTTTGTTTTTGACAATGCTACCTATGCATTAAATGAGATGGATGTGACAACTCTAAGGATTCCAGTGGCTGGAAAACGTATCAAACTCTTTAAACGTAGGGAGTCTTCGGCATATGAGTTGAAGGAGCTGGATACTCAGCATGAACATGAGAATATGGAAGAAGAAGAGGTAGAAGATGAAGACATTGATGTGATAGAGGATACTTCTTCTGACACTGCGGATCCATAAAACTTTGGCACATGCCAGAGGATGTGCAGGTTAGGAGGGGGTGGATGTCGTGCCGCTACGTGCACACCATGTGAAAAACTCTGAAGTGTGGCTTTCTTATTGATCGCACACACCATGTGAAAAACTCTAAAGTGCGGCTTTCTTATTGATCTAGAGAGCCAATGCCATTTTAGACATTAGTGTTAGTGTCCATGGTTCAAACATATTAGTTTTTTGGACAAGTGTAGCCAATTTATGATATTTTAGATATTATCTCTTGTAAAAAATCCAAAAACTGTAGATAACTTCTAGATTAGGATGACATGCAAAAGAAAGCATGTAGCTTTCAACCATCTGTGAGGATTTTATGTAAAAAGAGAGATGGACGAAGTCACGCGCGTCACGATAACTATTTTTAGGCAATGAACAACACTCCAAAGTGGGAGATGAAGAAGGAGTGATCTGGCAGAATTCTGGTGAGATGTGCTGGTGTTTTACCCCCCTTTTGGAGCTAATGGAAGCATCAGATTGGCAGTCTGAGCAGCATAGAGGAAGGTATATTTTGTGTACGTTTTTGTGTATAAGAGATTTGTTTTCTCATAATGGAGAAATAAACTAGCAGGCCTCAATTTTGTGAGTATTATTCTATGTCTTCTATTTCTTTTTGCGAGTATTCTTTCATATATTCTCTTTCTTTCAACCCCTTCTCTTCCGTCTACTCCACTCCTTGAATCTCCCTTCACCCTACTGTCTCTTACCCTTGTGGTAGACTTTCGACCGCAAACGCTCCACACACACACACACACACACACACACACACACACACACACACACACACACACACACGTACGTATGCATGCATGCATTCACAATATCACTTTTTAATAGAAATGATGTGGAGTTATAAGGCACAACTATAAGGAACACATGCACACGTGTTAGGATGTGGAATTGAGGGGTGAGATCTTGATGGGGAGTAATGGTGATGCGAGCAACCAATCAAAATTTTGATGGTAGAGATGGTGGTAGAATGGCCATATGGTTTGCCTTTGGGGACATAAGGCATCACAGAGCTACAAAAAGTTTGTTACGTGTGCAAAAGGAGATTATCTAGTTGCTAACATCATTGTCATTGAGGTGCTTCCAATGATTCAGGATGTTAAGTTGTGTATTAGATGTTCGTGATGACTATGAGAAATTATATTTTTGGTAATCAAATTGAGGAGGTATTGGTGCTTGTTGATCATGGCAAATGTCCTTTATGATGCCTCATAGGTGTATAGAATCTCATGTATCCTTATGCAATCCACTTTTGGCATGCTAAAATCACAAAGCTAGCCTATAATGAAACTCTTGCATAAAAGTCTTGGTTGCACAATGTACCACATCCACTTGCCTTCCTTCAATGGTTCCTTCATCATGGTGATCTCTTATGGCTTGTCCTTAAGCTCATTTGGTGTGAGTTCATTTTTGCAGCCCACATCTTGGTGCCCTCGAGTTTGTTACCTTGTCTCAAAAAACATATTTTTGATATGAAGTCCACAAAAACAAGGGTGGCTTGATACTCTCCTCATTTGTGGATCTCCCATGGTTACTTTGGGACACACAAGAAGCCATACTTCTTAAATGTGTTGTTGATCTTATTGGTGAGAAAAAATATTGGCATGTCTTCCCTTAGGGCTTAGTATATGCAAACTCTCTTCAATTTTTTCATGCCATCCTATAGGAAGGTCTTCAACTCTAACATGTGGTTGGATTTGTTTTTGGAGCTCATATTCCCTTATAAATTTTGTCACGAGATCCAATGTCATTGGAGAGGGCACCTTTTTCTCAAAATACTCTTACACCACCTTGATTGCATTCTTGAGAGCTTCTACTTCTTTTGTGGTTGCTTTAAGAATATTTACTTGGGTTGCACCATTGTTGATTATTTATTTAACGATTGCCAAATGATAGGTTATTTCCTCTATATGTAGCTTTAGGCACTCTCTTGTTGAAGGAAGTGGAGTTTGAATAGTACTCTATCCCCTTTGGATTATTAGCTCCTATACTACTTTATATTTTTGATGATGTCACCATTTTGTAATTTCTCTTGCTCTTTAGTAGTTATTGTGTTGATTTCATATTCGATCTTTTTATCGGTTGCAACCACTTCTAACGCCAAACAATTGTTCTAGTTTTGCCAACACATAAACACTCTGGCATGCGAGTTTTTGAAAACCACATTCTTTGCTTCCAAGTTGTGAACTTGCTTATCCCATGAGCTTGACTTGTGATTTGACTTGGGTTGTGGTGCCAACGTTAGTGAGAAAGTCTTTGGGTTAATCTCACTATTATGGTAAGATCTTAGGTCTATCTCTCACCCTTAGCTGCTACTTGGGCAAGATCTTAGGTGCAATTCTAGCCCCTAGGGCAATATCTTAGGCTTAACTCTCACCCCTAGGTGCTATCCTTACACCATAGGGGAGGTGATAAGGGAGATTAAAAAATGCCTAGCTTATTTGTGCAAATAAATGCTTATGTAATGATATTAGGAGAGAGCGGGGTATTGAAAACACTAGATAATTTGATTGTTATGAAAATAAAAAATTCTTGGACTATGAGAGATGGATTTGATAGGTGGACTATGAAGCGTTAACTATGGAACACAAATTGTGGTGACAAAATTAGTTGGAGAAATGAATTGTCTTGGGATGGACTATGGATGATAGTGAATAAGGAGGTAGATTGTGAAGACAAGGTAGACTATGGATATGACATGTTATGGGGGAAAGAAGGAGGATCAATATCATCCCATAATATATCTTATGGGTCTATCCCACATGGATAAGCTTAATTGTTGAAGTATGGATGCTTGATGGCATGCTAGAATTGTTTGCATCCTTTGGGGTGGGGGCGGGGGGTCAAGCAAGGGTGTGGGTTGACTAGACATAGATGGCACACTTTACATCTCTTGGTGGCTATGTCTAAAACCGATCCAAACTATGCTCTAGAGTGTTAGATAAAGTTGTAGGTCTTAAGAAATCACTAAGTATGTGTTACTAGTATATCTCCAAGTGCCTCCCTTGGTAATATAGGAGGTACTTTTTATGTTTGTGCAACTCGAAGAGTAAGATTCCAAGTGCGTGTTGATGTAGGAAGTCCATCACCCTAGATACTAGTCCTAATCCCTCTTGGAGTAGAAAGTCAAAGAACCCTTTGATCTCATAGTACACTTGGCACTTGCACATGTATTGCTCGTTAGTCATTAGCTTAGACTACAAAAGCTAGCAGATTTGGTCCTTTGAAGGGAGAGAATTTGCTTCATAATAAAACAAATCCCTATCTGTAACTAGTATCATGATAAGCGGAGCTAACCAATGTATACCATACTATAGGGATAAGTGCATGTCTGTATACCTCCACTAAATCGCAAAGTTATCACTAAGTAAATGTAGAATACATTTTTGAAAGAAATCCATCTTAGCCTCTAGATCATCGGTAGGTGTCAACCAAGTCCTGGATTTGTTTAGTTGAATAATATCCCTCCTGATGATCCTATTGAGGTCCTCTTGATTGAGCTATAAGAAAGGAGAGTCCAAAGCTATACTATAGATGTGGAAGGTAATCCATATGTAGCCCATGTAGTTGTAGCTATGTGCTTGTTTGAGCATATTGGCACTCAGTGTCACCTTACAATGCTAGCTTTCTAGATAACTGTAGAGAAAGTCTAGAGTATTTATGTCTTGCGAGGTTCCAAATCCTATGGATTAAGATGCCTTTGTGGAAAAGGTTTTGAGCCGCAATAGGCGTGCTTCCATCCCTATCCTGACTATCTCGTGTAGTGGTGAAGACTTACTCTTGATTATAGTAGTGATCATCATCACAAGGGGCCTTGCGTTGTGCTCCCATCCATCACAAACATCCCCTCTTATCTTTTGATGATCTAGTTTGTTGTGGATCTCCTCTAGTGGTGGAGGCTTGATCCAAAATAGGAGCTCCATATAAGAGTGTTAATGTAAGAAATGTGTAAGATACCCATATCTTTTTTTGGGCTTCTTGATGGATCCTAATGTTGCATAGGATTGAGTTAGTTGGTCCTTAGTTTCTTTGTTGAAGTGAATGTTGCATAGGATTGAGTTAGTTGATCCTAATGTTGAATAAGATTGAGTTCGTTGATCCTTAATTTCTCTCTTGAGTGAATATCAGCCTTGTAAAAGTAATCACCAAGTAGATATATCCTCCCTGTAGTACTACCTACACCTTTGTCTCCCCATTATATGTAAACTCCGGTACTATTCAAGATTTAGGCTAATCCACTGGATGAAATACCATAACTTTAAGGGTACTCAAAGAGACATACCACACACATAGCCCTTTCAAGAAGGCATATGTAGCCATATATTCCTTGGAATTTTCCATGCTTTGTACTCAGGCAAGGCAAAAGAGTGATGCCTTTAATTTTGGCCGATTGTATCTATTGGTCTCTCAATCACTAGTGTGCAATTTAGTTCCATGATAGCCCTTAATTCCTGGATGTACATACTTCTACATGCACTATGATGATTACCTTTATGGGTATAGTGGACACTAATCATACCAATAATAAGGCATGTTTAGGCAAACATTTAGCATTCTCTACTCACCTTCTCCATACTGGGATAAGCTTGCTTATTATCCTTGTTTACATGCTTCTTCCCCAGGGTATGGAGTCCACTCATCCCTATCTTGAAACCACTTGTAATGCTACTTGTTCCTTAGATCCTTTGCTCAACAATCTTGAAGACACCCTATGATGTAGTACAAACGATGCAAAAAAGAACATGATTGCATTGGTCCTATAGATAATCATATATGTGACTTGAACAAGGTATCTAATTAGATACGGTGAAAGGGATCATGATTAAGTTATGCTTTAAACACAATCATAGTTGAGAGCTACAAGAATTTACTATTGTCCAATTTTGTAGCTATTTATGGAAACTTGTGAAAATGATGCTTAGCTCATAATGTTCTTGGTAACTTTTAAGATAAGACAACAACTATTTTTAACAATCACCATTTTTAACGGATACTTCAACGAAGCACACCTCAAATAGATTAGACAAAAACTATTTTTAACAATCACATTTTTTAGATACTTCAAAGAAGCACACCTCAAATATTCATGTGGATCCAACATAGGGCATTACCTTAGGAGAGCCACATAGAGATATAAATCTACTTCATATCCCCGCACAAGGTAATGTTGAAAAATACGTATGACATTGGCACACCATCGAGCTCATAAGCCTCAATAGTATAGCTTGACTATGATTGATAGAACCATGAGAGACATCATGGGATGTTTTTACTCCTCTACTCAGTGTTGAGATGACAAGCTCAACACATGTGGACATTGATGATGGACCGCCTGGGTAGATGGGTCCACACGTCTACACTTAGCATGTCAGTGGTCATTATGACTCTCACATGGCCACTGACTCATTACTTATTATATTCAAGTTGTTACACCTATTTACAGCTGGCATAGTTATAGCGCCAGTCGACTAGTGTAGTCGGTTATGCATTGTTTGACTTAGTAGGCCACTTTCCTTTATGTTGTATCTTATCTATACTTTGTGTACATTGTAAAGTGTGTGGAAGAAGAAGAAGAAACCAGCAAGAAAACGTTTTGGCCTCCATCTCTCTTCTTGTCTCTTGAGTGAGCTTCTCCTTGTGTATTCTGTGTGTGTTCGATGCAGCATCTTGAGCAACTCCCCCCACCACGCGATTCTTGACATGGTATCAGAGCCGCACCACTGAGAGAGACTGATTTCGAAGGTTGAAGTGAAGGAGAAGAAGTAAGGTGTGAGCAAGCAAGCCACGGGTAAGAATCTCTCCCATTCTTCCACTCTCTCTCTTGGATAGTGCTTGTGGAGGCACCGGAAGTAGGGCAGAGCAAAAATCTCAGATTGCAGTGAGATTTGGTATGCGTGAAGAGCGCTATCTATTCTACAGATTAGCCCTTAAGGGCTTATCGCAGTTATTTTGGCATCTGAGGCCGTTTCAGGGCCCGTTTTAGAGCCGCAAGGTTGCGGACAGCAGTTTCAGGGTACACTCTGACTTTGACTGTATTGACCGAAAGTGGGTGCGCAGGTTACAGATTTCAGATCTGTAAGTTCAAAGGTGTTTACTAGCAAGTAAACACAAGGTTTATTTGCAAACTGGTTGCAGATTGCATGTATTGTTGAGCAGACAGTGAAAAAGGCTGTCTGGTGTATTGCTGTGCACTACAGGTCGAGGGTTGTAGAAGATTTGCTTGCTGTTTGGTATTAGTTTTGTGATAATGGCAGAGAACAGTGGAAGCCCCATCATTGAGAAGCTCGACAAGAACAACTACCCTTCATGGAAGTTCCGTGTCATGAATTTCCTTATTGGAAAAGGCCTCTACGAGTTTGTTTCAGGTGAAGAAAAGGAGCCGGAGGTGAGTGATCCTCCAACTGCAGAAGAGACAAAGGCACGGAAGGAATAGAATGCAAAAGATAAAAAGATAATGTATTGGTTGTTTGCAGTAATTGACAATAATATGCTGGGACACATTAGAAATGCAGAGAATTCATATGTAGCTTGGACCATACTTGAAAGTATGTTTTTTGTAAATACAAAATCAGGAAAGATTCAACTCAAGCAAGAGTTGGAATACATTAAAGAAAGGGAAGATGTCTATCAATGAGTATGCACTGAAGGTAAGAAGCATTGCAGATGCATTGGCAGCGATTGATGCAATGCTCGATGATGATGATTTGGTGTCGTCTACCTTGGGTGGACTTAACAATGAAAAGGCTTGGAAGCCTTTTGTAACTTCCGTATATGTCAGAAAGCCATTTCCAGATTTTGATGAGTTGGTCTCCCTTATGATCACTGAAGAGATCAACATGCAGAGTGAGACATCTGAAAGAAGTGGTGAACAGGTCCAAGCTTTCTACTCCAGTTCAGGAAGGGGACGTGGCAGGTTCTCTTCAAGAGGCCGTGGTACAGGACGTGGTAGTGACAACCAGCAAAACAGATTGAATCAGCAATTTGGCGATATGCAGGTTTCAGGAGGTCGTGGTAACTTTAGAGGCAGGGGGAGCTTTAGAGGAAGAGGTGGATGGCAGAACAGAGGTTCTAACAACTCTGGTATTGTGTGCCACTACTGTGGCAAAACAGGTCATATTGCAGCCCAATGTTATGATATCTGCAGTGGTAAGTTGCAGCAAGGAAACTATGCATCGTCTTCACGACAGAATGAAGACAAAAATGAACGTTTGTTCGTTATGCAGCATATGCTGAATGCTGTTATAGGAAAGGGAACACATGAAGATGTTTGGTATGTTGATTCAGGTGCATCCAATCATATGACCAACCATGCAAAATGGTTTGGAGAGATGCAGGATTTGCAGAATGCAGGTTATGTGCAGACGGGTGATGACTCATGCCACCCAATTTCACACATTGGAAAAGTTCCCTTGTCCTTGCATGATGGTAAGACAAAGAGTCTTTCAGATGTATTATTACATGTGCCATCTATTACAAAGAACTTGGTGTCAGTCGGTCAAATGGTAGAGCAAAGGTTGTAATTCAGATTTAATGCAAAGGGCTGCTTTGTAGAAGACTTCGATGACAAGTGCAGGTTGGTAGCAAAGGGAAGTAGAGTTGGACGTATGTTTACTCTGGATGCTGGAATTCCTACTATGAATGCTGCTATGTATGCCAAAGGAAAAGGTGTTGTTGCAGACATTGAAATTTGACACAAACACATTGGACATGCAAATGTACAAAGGCTGAAATTAATGCAGTCCAAAGGGTTGGTTACAGGTTTGCCTACATTTAAAGTTGCAGAATTTCATAAGGTATGCGAAGCATGTCAATTTGGTAAGCAGGCAAGACAACCCTTTTCACATGACAGAGATGTAAGCAGAAATATCCTTGATGTTGTACATACGGACATTTGGGGGCCTACACAAAATGTATCTCTTGGAGGTAGTTTATACTTTGTCACATTCATTGATGATTGTTCTAGAAAGTTGTGGGTATATTTTATGAAGGAAAAGAGTGAAGTGTTTGAGCACTTTAGAACCTTCAAGCCTGCAGTTGAAAGAGAAACATGCTTGAAAGTAAAGTGCTTGAGGTCAGATGGAGGGGGAGAGTACCTCTCAAATGAGTTCAGTGATTTTCTGAGGTCTCATGGGATAAAGAGACAGTTCACATGCAAGTATACCCCACAGCAAAATGGGGTTGTAGAAAGGAAAAACATGCATATTGCAGAAGTTGCACGTGCCTTGATGGCTGAAAAGAATATGCCTAAGAAAGAGGAAAGAGATTAGTCTTTTTTTAATTAAACATTTTTCTTCTCCCCCTCCCCCCTGATCTCTCTCATGTATAGGGCCTAGGTTCTCTCTCTCTCTCTCTCCCTCTCTCTCTCTGTTAGATTAAAATTTTTAATGTAAACATTTTGTTTAATTAGAGAGAGAGAGAGAGAGAGAGAAAGAGTAAAAAAAAGAAGAGGAGAGGGAGGGAGGGAGAGAGAGGAGGAACAGAGAGAAAGAGAATTATAGAGAGAGAAAATATAAAATTTAAGAAAGAGAGAGCGAGAGAAAGAAAAATAAAAAAGAAAGAGAGAGGAGAGAGGAGAGAGGGGGAAAAGATAGAGAGAAGAAAATGAGAGAGAGAAAATAAGAAGAGAAAGATTTTGAACATAGTGAGAGAATCATAGAGAGAGGAAAGATAAAAGTTAAAAGAAAGAAAGAGAATTATAGAGAGAGAAAATATAAAATTTAAGAGAGAGAGAGAGAGAAGAAAAGAAAAAAGGAAAAGAGAGGAGAGAGAGAGGGGAGAGAGAGAGAGAAGAAAATGAGAGAGAGAAAATAGGAATAAGAATTATAGAGAAAGAATTTGAACATAGAGAGAGAATTATAGAGAAATGAAATATAAAATTTAAAAGAAAGAGAAAAGAAAAGAGAAAAAGAGAATCTTTCTTTTTAATTAAAATAAGGAGAGAGAGAGAGAGAGAGAGAGAGAAAGAGAAATATACAAAGATCAAAAAAGAAAGAAGAGGAGAGGGAGAGAGAGAGGGGGGAAACAGAGAGAAAGAGAACTATAGAGAGAGGAAATATAAGTTTTAAGAGAGAGAGAGAGAGAAAGAAAAAAGGAAAAGAGAGGAGAGAGGGGAGATAGAGACAGAGAGAGAAAATAAGAAGAAGAAGAGAGAGAATTTGAACACAGAGAGAATTATAGAGAGAGGAAAGATAAAATTTAAAAGAAAGAGAAAAGAAAAAAAAATTAAAGAGAGAAGAAAAAAAAGGAAAAAAGAGGAGACAGAAAGAAAGGAGAGGAGAGAGAGAGAGAGAGAGAGAGAGAGAGAGAGAGAAAAGAAGAATAAGAAGAAGAAAGAGGAAAAGAGAAAGAGAGATGGGGAAAAAGAGAAAAGAGAAAACTGAAAATTCTTTTTAAGAGAGAGAGAGAGAGAGAGAATATAAAATTTAAAAGAGGGAGGAGAGAAGAAAAAGATAAAATTTAAAAGGAAGAGAGGGAGAGAAAAAAAAGGAAAATTAGGAGAAAATGGAGAAGAATAAAAGGGGGTAGAGAGAGAGATAATGAGAGAGAGGAGAAGAAGAGAGAGAATATAAACACAAAGAGAGAATTATATATAGGAAAAAGATAAAATTTACATACTTTAAGAGAGACTGGGGGGAAAGAAAGTGAAAGAAGAAGAAGAAGAAGAGAGAGAGAACATGTAGAGAGAAAAGATAAAATTTAAAAAGAGAGAGAATAAAAAATAGAGGAGAGAGAGAGAAGGAAAAGAGAGGAGAGAGAGAGAAAAAAAGCGCAAAGAGAAGAAAAGGAGAGAGAGAGAAAAGAAATGAAATCTAGAGGTTTTGAGAAACCATACCATACCTTTTTAGCAAATTCAAAGCATACTATCTCTATGAAACCATACCATACCATTTCAGCATATCTAGAGGTTTTGAGAAACCATACCATATCTTTTCAGCATATCCAAAGCATAATATCTCTAGAGGTTTTGAGAAATGAAATCTAGAGGTTTTGAGAAACCATACCATACCTTTTCAGCATATCTAGAGGTTTTGAGAAACCATACCATACCTTTTCAGCGTATCCAAAGCATGCTATCTCTATGAAAACCGTATACACTCTAGAGTCTTAATTATCTCTGTACCAATAAGTAACATAGCTATAGCTCTCCTAAACCCTTCATCTCAAACTCAACTGTCAGAAGACTCTTCACATGATCAATCTTTATCTCATCATCATCCACAATAATCAAGTCATCTACATATATGCTAATTGCTATAATGCCCACATCACTCTCACATACATAAAGTGAGTGATCAATCTATGCTCTAAATAATTTAGTGCTAACAATATATATTTCAATCCTATCATGGCATGCTTTGGGTGCTTGCTTCAGCCCATATATAAGGCCTTATGAAGCCTATACCCATTTGAAGCATGATATGACCCTAACAATAATTGTTAGTGTGTTAGCTAACCGACATAGAGGATATACCAGTGCTTCTATACCTAGACTACACCCATATAGTCCACTTTTGGTTATGGCACATTCATTATGCCACCTCATATATCCTTACCAAGTTCACACTTAGTGACCACATGAACATATGTTCTAGTACTTTTACATTAGTGTTTTATCATGTTGTAGACTAAGTTCTTTTTTGTGAAAGAAGAAGGAAGAAAAGGAAAAAGATTTTAGCCCTACTTCTATGTGCTCAAGTCTCAATCATAAGTGTGCTCTTGGTTGCTTCACCTCACTCTCCTCTTGTTTATTTACATGGTATCATAGCAGTCCTATGGTTGCACAAAGCTCAATGGCAGGTTGAGGTAATGACAATCAAGCATGAAAGCAAGCAACAAGTAAGGGGTGAGAAGCTCTTCCATCTTGTTCAATTAGTTGTAGAAGGATCTTGAGGCTAGTAGGGCAGTAGTCTCCAATTCCCAAGGGGGGAGGGGATACAAGTTTAGTAAAGTAAAAGGGGTTATTCTATGACCTTATAGCATGTAAAGAAAGAGTTTTAAGACCCTTTGCACGGTATGTAGATGATTTATTATAGGTGTTACTGATAGCTCCGATTCCAATGAAACTTGTAGAGCATGAAGAGTAGTGCATATACTAAGATAGGTCCTTTAAGGCTTTCTCATAGTGATTTTTGCCATTTGAGGTCACTTTGGCCTCTATTTTGGCATTGCAAGTTAGTTAAGAGTAGTTGCCAGATGTACTATAGATTCAAGTGTATTTGTTATTTTCAAGTGTAAAGGTTACAAATTCTAAATCTACAAGGTTTCAAGTGTTTGCTAGGTTGTAGGTATAGAGAGCATCTATATACAAATTGCAAATTGCAATCCTTGTGGGCTACGTGTTTTGATTGTAGTGGACCTAGTATTTTCTTGGTTGCAAATGGCAAGTTTAACAAGCCTTATTGTCTCATCAAAACGTCTGACAATTTTAACCAGATTGTGAGTGAGAAGCTTGATAAGAAAAATATTTTGGATGGAGGTTTAGGATGAAAATTTCCTTGAAGGGAAAAGGTGTTTGAAACTATATTGAAGGAGGCATGGCAATGGCACCTGAAGTTCCTCAATGGAATGATACTTCAAAATAAATAAAGGCTAAGAAGGATTGTGAACAAACACAAAATAAAGCGATGCATTAACTATCTATGAGTATCATAGATAATATGATGGGCTATTTGGAGGAATATGAAATATGTGCTATTGCATGCAAGAACCTGGAAAGATTATTTAAGATGAATACAAAGGCTAGAAAGCTATAGCTCAAGTCAAAGCTAAATCAAGTTAAAAGAGGAGATCTATCTATCAATGACTATACATTAAAGATCAAGAGTATTGTGGAAGCTCTTGGATTTATTGATATAGTAGTTGATCATGATAATTTTCTGTAAGCATGTTTAGATGGACTTAGAGATGAGTACAAGAGCTTCAAGTTATCTATGCATACTAGGGATGAAATCCCTAACTTTGTAGATTTGATTTCAATGGTGATACTTAATGAGAAGAACCTTGGCTTGGATTCCTCTTCTTCTCAAAGTAAAAGCAAGCCCAAACATGTATTTTACTCTACTAGTAGAGGTAGAGATTATGAATAAGGCCAAGGTGGTGGTCATGATGAAAGTTATGGTACACATGAAAATGGGGGAGGACAATCTGGAAGGGGGAGCCAAAGAGGACAAGTTAAGATTTTAATCAACAACAATAGAATTGTTTTCATAATAGGGAATGATGGCATTGTGGTGAGAAAGGTTATATTCCTAATAATTTTTTTAAAAAGGTTGAAATTAGAAATGAAAAAAAGAAACAAAAGATAATTATGCATCCACTAGCAAAAACAATGATGAAAAATGCGAGGCATTCTTTGTCATGCAACATTTTATGAATACTATGACTAATAATGGTTCATCTAAGAATGACGTTTAGTATTTAGACTCAAGTGCCTCCAACTATATGGCTTCTCATGAAGAGCTATTTAGAGAGATACGTAGTTTAGATTCCCTAAGCTATGTGGAGACAGGGAATGATTCCCTAGGCTATGTGGAGACAGGGAATGATACAACCTATCCCATTACTCATATTGGAAACATACCTTCGAGTATACATGATGGTAAAACAAAATATTTGGTTGACGTACTACATGTACTGTATATAACTAAGAACCTAGTATTCGGATATATTACTTATGTGCATATTTCTAATGAGTTGCATTGTAAATTGGATCCCAAAGTAGAAAACTATATATTTGTGGGATATTCACTTGAGCAGAAGGGATATGGATATCATAACCCTTTTACACGTGAGTTGAGAGTTAGTAAGATATTATCATGGGTAGCTAGTATAGCAATGTGCAAGATATAGTTGGAGATAATGTGCATGAGAGTATGGTTGTGTATAAACAATCATAGACATTGTCACCAAGTACATCACAGATAGGAAAGGAGGCAAGTAGAAGGTTGGGGACTTAGCTATTATGAATAATGTATCATTAAGTTTCTATGATATTCATATGGATTTAGATTATTTCGAGTAAAGCTTGGATGAAGAGTTTGAGATTCTATCTATAAAGACACCTAGTGTGAGGAAGTCACAAGATGATACTAAAGCATCTGGTAGTGATCTAGGTCCACACAAGTCAACAGAGTAAGAAAGCCCATGTAGGGATTGATATATGATAGCTATGTAGCTCATCACAAAGCATAGATGGCTAAGGTTGTGCAGGTTATAGAGCCCACTAATTGTAATGATAAAGGGGGTAATGAGAATTGGAATAATAATGCTATGGATAAAGAAATGGTTGCACATGATGCAATGATTTTCCCAAACATATTGGTGGCTAAGTCACTACATTAGCATAGTAGCCTCCTACTCATAGCTTAACTATCACGGTCTCTAAAATAGGCATTACTTATTAAGACTCTAGGAATTAAATATTCGGGGAGTACCCATGTGTGCCCATCTAAATACACATAATGTGACACACATATTCTCCACATATCCTCGCTTCAATTCCAAAAAGAGCCTAACAATGCTAACCAATAGCTAGGACACCCTTCCCCACTTGGCCATTGCAATTTGTAGAATAGAAATGAAGAAGAGAAATCCTACCAAATATCAAAAGAAATATAGAAAGCAATATCTTTGAGTTTTTGTTGAACTTGGATGATTTTCCATTTTACCTTGATAACTAATTTTACCAATAATTGTAGTACTTAGAATTAATATAGTTTGCTCATTCTATTATGTCTCATCCTTCTTCATTTTAGCAAAGGCAACTACAATCTTGATACATACAAACTTTCACAAGGTTAGAACATATCTCTTTTCCTTTTTTCATAATAGACAGTAAAGGAAGGTAAACGAAATTGCATATCTTCTACAAAGAATAGGAGAATAGCACATTTCCCCATTATTATAAAACAATGAAGAGACTTGTGAGCGCTCTTTGGTATGCTACTTGTGTAGCATATTTATGTGTTTTCTTATGTTATTGCTATGCTTTTGCAAAGTTAAAAGTTAGCCAAAAATTTTGGTGAAATATGAAAGCCACCACATGTCAAACTTTACCAATCAATTTTCTTTTTTAGGGTTTCATATTTTACAAGGTACTCTTCATAAAGAGGACATCTTAGGCTATACGATAAGTTTCTAGCCAAGTCTAATTAGTTCTAAAAACTTGTGAGTAACTAAACTCATTCAAAAACTTCTTAAAAATCGTGTAGTTTTGTCAAACATAGAGATTAAGATGCAAAGCACCCTCTACCAAACTATTTAGAAATAAGCACATGAATTAAAAACAAATACAATACCACTACATGAACTTGGTTGCACATGTCAACCTGGTTCATATTTAAGCTAAGATATTTAAAATATGTGTCTTCCGCATGTATGATTATTGACACACTAGACACATATATATATATGTTGAGCTAGCTTATAAGCTTGAGATACAAAATAGTTATTTAAAAGAGTTGTTTGAATATTTATGCATGAATCTTTTGTTATTAAAAATGGACATGGAGCTAGAAAAGACAAAGAAATGTCCTTCAAGAAGTGTTTGACTTCAATCAACTTATGAGTGGTATATTTGTAAGAACTTGGTCTTTTTTCGTAAACAATGAACATGAAGCTAGAGAAGAGAAAGAAATGTCCTTCAAGAAGTGTTCAACTTGAATTGGCTTATGAGGGGCTATATTTGCACAAACTTAATATTTTGTTGTGATGAGTGGAGAATACCACAAGTAAGATTGAAGTAAGTCGGTGGTCGGTAGAGCATTCCTGGGGATACTATACCTTATCATGCATGTGCTTTATTGAAAGTCTTTACCCGAAAAAATGAACCGTTTGTTCGAAGAGGTAAGATTAAATAGACCTTTTGTACAAGAGTAAGAAGCTACATATAGTACTATTGGCTTCTAACTAAAATATGAAGATTTATATAAACCAACAATGATGTGCACAAGAATAGGAGAAAGCTGGAGGGAGGCTAGAAGCTTGAAGATATTACTATGTGGAAAAGTCTTTTTGAATCGTACAAGGAAACCTTTAATAGAAGAGCCAAGTCTACATTAAAGTTTTATTTTGTAACAAATGATGGAAAAATAGCTAGGTTGGAAAGTGAACCTTATCATTGCTTATGATAAGCATTTTAGCCTATATGTGGAGAGACCTTCAACTTGAAATTCCAAAGGGACTTTAGAAGGAGATTCCTAGTAGTTGCAACTTGCCATTTTGATAACTAGGAGGTATGTAAATCTCAAGGTTTTAAAACTTCTTTGACAGGATGTGAATGTCACTTTGACAAATTTATATTATTAAACCTTGGTGTTTGGTAGACTTGAAACTTATGACGTGAGAGTGTCAAGGAGATGTTGGGGAGCTGCCCATGTGTGGCTTTGTATGGTTATGTGGCATGTGACAGGTTTATTTTGTGCAAATAATGAGTGGGCAATGGACATATATATTGGTCAAAATAGATGAAATATACAATTCACTTTACATTCAACTTTAGTTTTTAGTGAGCATTGGTAGGGAGACGTTAGCTTGCCATCTCGAGGACGGGCAGGGGCAGGACTCTCATATGTGATAGTGGGACTTTGTAGACGAGTGAGCATTGACGGGCAGCAGGGTTCTCTCTCTCTCTATCTCTCTCTCTCTCTCTCTCTCTCTCTCTCTCGTCTGGTCGTCCTCCTCCTCCTCCACCGTGGCCAACAGTATTAAGCACTGAGCTGCAGCAACAGGACCACCATGGCCCAACAGCCCGCTGCTAGCAATTGGTCCCCGCCCATATTCCTTGCACCGTCGAGCCAGCTGCTGGGGGTAGTCGACGTGGCGCCGTCGCCGTCGCCGCTGGCGGCAACCGGCTCCGGGACCCACGTGCCGGTGGCGGAAATCGTGGGCGGAGCAGTGGCTGGTGCGGTGGCGGTGGCGGCGGTTGCCAGCGTGCTGTCCGCCGCGACGGCCGGCAAGGTGGGCCTGGCCCTCCTGCAGCCCGCCTGGAGCCTCCTCGCCTCCCTCGCCCGCAAGCTGCTCCCGCCGCCCCGCCCCTCCCGCTCCTCCTCCTCCTCCTTCTACAACCAAGCCCAGGACCGCTTCTCTTCCTGCGCCCGTGAATCCGCCATCGCCGAAGATCAAGCTGCCAAGAGTAGTAACCATAGTGCTTCCCTGCACAGCTCCGCTCGTCTAGGTACGTACTAGTACATCTATATATATATATATATATATATATATATATATACACTCCCTCCTCTCACAGCTGCATATAGTAATAAATAACCAGTTATCAGCCCTCCATGATCGTCTGCTACAGCTGCATATTGTAATAACAGGTTGTCATTGCTCCAACATCGTATGCCTCACAGCGAATGACAACTCAGGCCGGGAGGGGAGGCGGGGGTGAGAGCGAGGGCTACCGGCCTGAGTCGGTGCAGATGAGGGCTGAGGCGGCCAGCAATCCCAACCATATTATTTCCGATTATTATTATTCTCTACCCATCCAGCTAATCATAAGCCCAATTATCAGCTCATCCAATGCTTCAAAACATCTTTGCAATTATCTGCTGATCAATTCAACGCTTCAGATTATCAGTATCTTCAGATTGAATCATCATCTCAATCCCATGCTTCAAATTGTCTTTACATTTGATCAGCTAATAACCTCTCATTAGCTCACTCCAATAATCACTTGATCCTTATAAATAATTTGGTCTATCGAGCTGCGTGGATAAATTAACCATCTATATTCAGCTCCATAGAATGCTTTGAATTTACTCCAGTTTGTTGCTAGTTAGCTAATCATCAATAGCGTTGTCAACTCGAATATCCTGCTCATTTCTAGCCCTAACCAAAAGCTTGAATTTCCATGTTTATGGATTAATTAGCAGCTCACACAGCCGCCATTCTTGAGGAGTATGCCATCGATGCCGAGCGCCTAAAATCATCGGCAAGCAAATATATCCAGAATCAGGCATCAGCCCAAGCTTCTAAGTTCGTCGCTGTGACCGAAGAGCTGCTGATGAAAGAATTGGAGGGGATTCGCAATTCGGCAGCTAGAAGAATCGGCAAAGATATGGATGCAAGAAAAGAATCAGCAGATCATGATTTTGTCCACGGGCAAACGGTAGCAAGTAAAGAGATAGTGCCCATAGATGCTCGTGACAAGGCGACTGTAGCAAGTAGTGATGCTACTCGTCCTTCAACTATGACTGGCAAGACGCAACCAATCAACTCAAAATCATCACCGTCACCTCCAGCTGCAGTACCTGATCGTGGTAAGAGTACTCCATAGTCTCCACCCTATCACCTTCTACTTAACCATTTAACGATATTTCTAAGTATGCAACGGATAAGAGTGCTCCATTATCCCCACCCTATCACCTTCTACTTCTAATTGTGCAAGGGACTTGATTACCTATTGCCCTGCTCCCATTTTATCTTACCATTAATAGGAAAATCACTATAGCAAAAAGCACACACACACATCCAATTTTGTTATAATAGGATCTCAATAACTTATGGAACTTTGATGCTTATCCTTAATCTAGGAAAAGGGAATATGAATTAAGGCTAATGACTACCAACCCAATTGGTTGGGAGGATGTGTGAGTTACTAGATGTATCTAGTCTAGTTCCACCTTCTAGGTAAAACCACAACACCTTATCCTATTGCATGCTTCACTCTCTAGGGGGATAAACATCCCTTGCAAAGGATGGAGCTCTCACTCAAACCTTCCAAGTGATACTTGGAAGGTATTGCCATATATGCATCTCCCAAAAATAAATTTCCAAACCTCTCAAGTAATGAAAGAGTATAGCTTTCATAAATGTGACATTAATGCACTCTGCCACATTCACAGAGTTTGATTAATCTATGTAATTCTTATGTAGCACAACCTTTTATAGTTGTGTCATCTATATGGCAATATCATGACACCTTTTCCACTTTAGCATTGATGTTGCCAAAATCATCCAACTATATAAATGTGCTACTTTAGATATGTTCTCGGGGGGTGCACCTATGCAAAATCATCTATATAATGTGCGTTCAAATGGTATTAAGGAATACCCTTTCTTCACATGCTATACGGCCATAAAATGACCCCTTTTACTTTACTAAATTCATGGGGTTTTTTCAAATAATAATTTAAAACTCCCTTTTGTAAATATAATCCTATAAATTTTACTAAATAAAATACCCTTTCCTTGGAACTCATGTGGTATCTTACATGTTCTGTAAGATGAACTCCCTAGGGATATGCCAAGCTTTGGCAACACATGAGAAACTTGATAGTGATATTTGCAATGAATTGTAGTAGCTTCTTATAATGAAGGGAAAAAACCCAAGAGAAGCATCAAAAGTTCAAGGAAGAAGAGCTTTAGCTATCAACATTCAGGTTGGTTCTAGAGACACTAAGAGAATGTGCATCAATGCTTAGCTAATGTGATGTTTAAGTAGTAGCTCATCAAGTGATTGCTTAAATACTAATACGGCTCATTCATGTAAGAATACATGGATATGAAGGACATCAATCCTTAGTTTTGCTAACATGGGTCAACATATGAGTAGATCATGCAATTATGTAGATAGTGATACCAATATGAAATACAAGGAGAAGTTCGTGCACACTATGTCCCCATGTAGGATTCATCATCCTTGTAGAATATGTTGAATGAATTCTCCCATATCCATAACACCAAAGAAGAATAGAGAAGTTAGGATATCAACATAAGAAATTGGCCTTGAATAAATAAACAAATATGAATTGAGTCTCTTAAGAGGTTGGAATTAAAATATGGGCATAGCATCATCAAAAGACTTCTTGGCTACGACATTTTTGATAAAATTTGTAGAGACTATAAGAAAAAATGCACACCCTTTAGTATTCATTTATTCCTTAAATTGAGTTCAAAGTAGTCAATGATCAACTTATTGTAGTTCATACTTGAGGGAGCCCTTGTTAAAGCACCTTTGATTCCATTATGTGCGTGCGTGTGTGCGTGCGTGCATGTGTGTGCAAACATGTGTTTTGGGGATTGTGAGCCAATAAAAAAAGTTTATCTACAAGAGGTAATCCTCTATTATTTATATATATGTGTGAATGATATTTTTGTTTTGTTCAAGACACTCTTTTGATGGAGTGAAGTTTGAACAGTGATAGACTAGGACATTTTGGAAATACATGACAAATTTATGTTAAAAGGTGGCCACTAGGGTATACATCATTTTTCATGCCCTAGGTTGTAGAAAGTTGGAGTACTCAATATGTTGTACAATCTAGTTGATATTTGGAGTTTGGACTATCCATTGTATATTCCACTTTCAAGCTTGCCAATTATAAAGCAAGTAAATGAATAATAGCCATGTGATCAGGAATCAAACTTGGTGGTCCTTACAAAATAATATAACTCATATTTTCAAATTTTGGGGAGGGCAAATATAGAAAAGCTTGAGCAACTTTAGCCATTGAAGTATTTTGGTTTTAATCAAGGTTCTTTATGTTGTAAAAGCTTAATGCCTAGCCACTTGAGCAAAACAATATATGAGATGCAAATATTGATTTCAATATAGGTGCTAGCTATGGTCTTACAATAATTAGACGTCAAAAACATACTATAGATAGAGAACAATAGATCCCTTATGTTGAATGAGAAACTATGGAAGGTGAGCATGCCAATAAGAACTTTAAGGATGTTGTGCAAGTGTCTACTCACTAACAAACATGACACATAGGCTTTCATTATGGACAAATATCCAATTGCCAATACGAAGCCAATTTATCATAGTTAATGATCATCACTCTAGGGCATGAGTATAAAGTAGATTTTCTATCCATTCTCTTATTACATCCTCCATATAACGAGCAATCTAAAGGCACATCTCCTTTCTACCTTTTCTCTTTTATTTAAGGGAAGTGGTGAAGTTATTATGTGTCTTGAAAATAAAGCCAATAAGTTATGATTGGAAAAGTCATTTTGTTCTAAAATAATGCAACCATGCCTTGATCCCATTGCGCTCTTATAACTTTGACATTGATGAAGACAAGTCAAAGAAGAAAATCCACTTTACGTTTGATAAGCTAAGAACAAGAGCAAGGCTTCTAATATTTTGGACCTAATTGATATTATTTTAGTTTACAAATACTAAAATTTACCTAAAGTTAAAAATGAACTAATAATTTTGTTAAGAACCTTCAAATGAAAAAATGAAGGTTTTAAACTTGAAGGGGAAAAAAAAAACCATTTGCTCATAAGGGGATGCTATTGTTATGCTTGATATGTCTTTTTGGGGTAGAGCAATTGAAATATATCACTAGTATACATGGATATTCTCTCTTCCTCTTTTCCCTTCTCTCTTTTCTTACATTTTTCATTATGAATTTTCTGGAATGCTAATGTATACTTTCTATGGCCTGGTTTGTATTCATAAGAAAACCTTGCAAAATGTTGTAATAGTCACAAAGGACAATGTTGTGTGCAATTTTCAGGTATTAAAATTGTAAGTTGGAAAAACAAATATATTTGCCATAAGTCATAGAGGGTTGCCCTACCTTGAGGTTTTTTTTTTTGTTGTGGTGGGTTTCATTCAAGGCATGAGAGAGAGAGAGAGAGAGAGGAATGTTTTAAAAACTTAGTGAAAAAGTTAATGGCCCTTTCTTTATTAAAGCCTTTAAACAAAGTGAAGTAGTTTAACCAAGGATATTAAAGGGGACACCTCATTGCAACTAGCTATTAGAACTTGACGACCATCCACCCATCCAAAGGCCCTTAGATTGTCCTGAGGAGTCCACCTTATAGAACATGTAAGATACCATGTGAGTTCAAAAGAAAGGGTATTATATTTAGTAAATTTTACAATATTATTTACAAAAGGGATTTTTTAATTACAATTTTAAAAAAATCGTAAGTTTAGTAAATTAAAAAGGGTTGTTTTAAGGCCTTATAGCATGTAAAGAAAGGGTATTTCTTAATATCCTTTGAATGCACGTTATATAGATAATTTCTTATAGGGGGACCCCTCGGGAGATTGTCACATGAATGGTGTGCAACAAAATGTGTTTGTGGAATGGTATGAAAGGGAAGGGTACGTCACGGTGCTAGTGGGGGTTCAAGTTCTTAGAGTGCATAGAGGAGCAACTAAGCACCCTAAACAAGGTGAGTGCTTCTAGAAGGCTAGCGGTGTAAATGGGGTTGCTCCAATCATATAGCACCATCTTCTCCCTTTTGTTCTTTGGTTCAACAACATTCATCATGTGCAACTTTAATTTGGGTTGTCATATCATTGCCCCACCACAATTCATTTCTTACGATATGATAAGTGTGCTAAGTGTTTGAAAGCTCCTTTGGCAACAAAGGTTCACTAAGATGGAGGTTACAATGGAACCGCATAATACAAAAGCTTTTGCGTCTAAGCTTCTAGATCATAACTAGGAACTCATACATTGAAGGTAATATATATTATGTGGTCCATGGCTAGTACTTGCATATTATGATATTTGAAGACCAAAGCTAGTAAAGTAGAATAGATCTGTTGCTAAGGATATGTATTCCATGATGGAGAGCTTGAGAGATGAATGTATTATTTTTAGCAACGCTCACAAAGAACTAGTTTCCAAACCAATCAAAATAAGGGCAAGAGCTAGTTTTATTAAAAATTAGCAAAACGTTCAAAAAAGGCTAGTGCACTCCTATTGTAAGGGCATGGGAGACTTCTAATTGGGATTCTAGAATTCAATCCGCTAATTATAACTAAAATATTGTTTCCTTGAAGGGTATTCTAACTAAAACATGAGTGAGCTATGTATTTTTGATTGGTTATTGGCATGTTTAAAACGAAGGTTTTTCCTTCTCTTTTCTTTTCTTTTTTCGAAGCATTTCGATTAGTGTTCACGAATAAGATTTTTGATAGCAAAGGCCAAGACCTTTGACTCAAAATTCTCGAGGGATTTTAAAACCAAAATACATGTAATTATTATTTTTATAACTGAAATATTGTAAAAGCCAAAGTGTTTAACCTTGTGTAAAATTTCAAACTTTTTTTGAAAATTTTGCAATTCGTTTTATATAATAAACCTTGGCTTTTGGTGTTGACATTTTCGATTTTTGATTTGGCAAAGGTGGTGGGGCCGAGTTGGACGAGGAGGCGGGACAGGTAGTACGGAGGCCAGCTGGCGAGGTGCTGGAGGCTGGCGCGGGGGGGATGACGTCAGCAAGGGGCGGGCCCAGAGCGGCGGGGGGCGGGAGCGGCAACAGGAACCTGGGGCGGGTGAGGGTGTCGATGGAGGTGAGCGCGCACAAGCTGCGCTTCTTCTGGCTATGCCACGCAGGCGGGGCGTACGGCGGGGACCAGGACGCGTCAGTGGGAGGGGCGGCGCCAGCTGAGGCCCCGCCAGCGGCGGCGGCGGCGGCGGCGCCTCCTCCGACCTCCCACCACGCCAACGCGCCCTTCGTGGCGCTGCCGCTGACGTGGGCGAGCTACTATGGCCATCTTCCCCGCAACCCGACCGGCTTCGAGGCTGCCGGCCCCGCCCTCAGCCGCAGCAGTAGCGGCATCTCCATCCAAGAAATGCCCCCCCCTCCACCCCCGCCCCCCAACCCCGGTGTGAACGCTCCTTCCGCTTCTCGAGAGTATGGTTGCCCCGACTCTGGCGTGTGAACGTCGTTACATAATTTTAAGTAATGCGAAGACCATTTACAAAAGGACTCGCCTAATGGAGTTTGAAATTGAATTGATTTCATTTGTTTTAGTTGTAGACCTACATTACATAGCCCTTAGTTAACTCCCTACACACTCAAAGACTCATTCAAATTTCCTCAATCCTCAAGCAGAGTTCGACACTGTAAGCCTGCTCATTGCAATGTCCTCAAATCACCTATGAGGTTTTTGCTTTGTTTGATCCATTGGGGAAAAGATCAACTCCTTTAAGTTGGTCCAGTTACAATTGGTTGTATAGTCAATGACCTCGTCTCTTTGGACGTGTTGTCAATACCTAATTTGACCAACTCTTTCACATTAAAATTTGATCTGATTTGAAGTAAATTGATTTACACCTCTGCAAGGCTCTTTCTCACCAATAATTCACATTCGAGTCTTCCTTTTTGTAGTGCACTTTAAGTATTATGTAAAATATATACATAATCCCAAAGAAAGATTTCAGATCAACTCAAGTTGCACCTTCTCCCAAACTAACAATTGTAAGGTCCTCAAGTCTATGAAAGCACACTCATACAAAGAGAATTATACATTTCCAATCCCATTTGTCTCAAAGTCTCTAATTATGAATTACACTCAAATGTTTCGTATAGTTGATTCTTTCACCAAGATCTATCTATTTTCCTCGAGCTTTGATGGTTTAGCTTTTTCTAAAAAATCCAAAATAGTAACATGCACTAAACAGGGTAATATATTTACAACACTACTCAATAGCTAAGTACTATCCACATGGGCATACATCTTACAAACGAATAATTTATCATTGCCATTATGGTAGAACTATTCAATACCTTTAGTATCCACAAAGCTAAACGAGAAAACTTATCATAAGGGGTAGCTACTAACCAAGTCATCACTCTAAATATAACCAATTTCTAGATTCCCATATGGCTAAAAGAGTAAGGCCTCTAATGGCATGCCAATCCGCTGGCCAAACAATTGGATTCATTCTTCCCTTACAACCCACCAGATAATACTTCTAAGTAATCCCGTCATGAAACCTAGCATCTACCAATCATTTTTACACCTCCCTCCAACATCCTTAACCGTCATACACTCCCATAGGTATCTAAACACATTACCAAGACCAATGTAATCTAGTAGACACATTCTAAGATATCGAGGAGTGGTAGCCCTTTGATAACCTTGTCAATCACCGAGAATTCATTATTTCTAATCAGTGGATCCTTAACTAGTGCAAAATGGAGAGGTGCAAAACGGTAGTCCTACATCATCGATCTCCACAACATGAAAAGATCCTAGAAGTATCCATTAACACAAACCTTGGCATATGGCACAATTGGAGGCCAGAACCCTATCTTAGCCAACAAGAGAAGCATGAAGGTCTGAGGCTGTTCATACTGCTGTTTATATTATGAACAGAACTCCCACAGCTCCAGTTCACGGTATGACCCCCGAAGAATGTTTCATAGGTAAGAAGCCTGATGTTTCACACTTGAAAGTGTTTGGCTGCATTGCATATGTTCATGTGCCAGATGAGTTGCGAAAGAAATTGGATCCAAAGGCTGAAAAGTGTGTGTTTATTGGATACTCTTTAGAGTAGAAAGGGTATCGCTGTTATAACCCTGTCACATGTAAGTTCAGAGTGAGCAGGGATGTCATCTTTGATGAAATGAGCAGTTGGTATGCATCTAGTGGTGATGCATTGGATGATGATGATGATCATGACACTCATGTGCAGGCTGAAAAGCAAGAACCACGGACTCTTAGTGGACCAGAGACATCATCTGGTAGTCCTTGGTCTGGGAGACTAAGGAGTATCTCTACATCTTCAGGTGCATCTAGTAGCACTATAGGTAAAGACAAAGGAAAGAGTAAAGTGTCAGAAGGCATTGATGCAGTTTTTGATGGAGACTCCAGTGGCTCAGAGAGCTTGGATGATGAGCTTGGCATTCCTTTAGTGAGGACTCCAGGTGTGCAGAGAGCACGCGTTAATGTAAAGACTCCATTGAGTGATCGAGTGGTATGCAGGTCTAATAGGGTGAGATACCCTGTTAAAAGATTTGGTTTTGAAGGTTATGCAGCTCACTATTATGCTTATATGGTGAAACTAGTTGAGGATGTTGAGCCCACATGTTTTGAGGAGGCTGTTGGTCATGCTCATTGGGATGCAGCAATGGATGAGGAGATGGCTGCATTAGAGGCCAATAAGACTTGGGATCTAGTATCATTGCCAAAGGACAAGAAAGCCATTGGATGTAAGTGGGTTTATAAGATTAAGCACAATGCAGATGGCTCTATTAGTAGGTACAAAGCTAGGCTGGTTGCAAAAGGCTATGCCCATACATATGGCATAGATTATGGTGAAACCTTCAATCCAGTTGCTAGGATGGCAACTGTTAGATGTGTGATTGCTTTGGCAGCAGCCAAAGGTTGGAGGTTGCAGCAAATGGATGTGAAAAATGCCTTCTTGCATGGTGATTTGTAGGAAGAAGTGTATATGGATCAGCCAGCAAGTTATGAAGATTTAGAGCATCCCACATATGTGTGCAGGTTGAAGAAGGCACTCTATGGGCTCAAGCAAGCACCTAGAGCATGGTCTGACAAGATCAGAGAGTATCTTGTCAATATTGGCTTTTATGTTTCTGATGCTGATCACTCACTTTATGTGAGAAAGGGAGATGCAGGTTTGGTCATCATAGTCATCTATGTGGATGACTTGATTATTACAGGTGATAGTGATAGTGGGATTGCTGAAGTCAAGGAATTTTTGAAGAAGAAGTTTGAGATGAAGGATTTAGGTGAGCTAAGCTACTTCCTTGGCATTGAGGTGATCAGATGTGATGATGGTATATGGCTGTCCCAAAGACAGTATGGCTTGGATATGTTGTCCAAGTGTGGTATGATAGCATGCAAACCACTTTCATTCCTGTTGGAGTAGAATGTAAAGTTGAGTGCTAATGTTGGGGATGAGATAGATGACCCTACTATGTTCAGGAGGATAGTGGGGAGTTTGATCTACATGACCATTACAAGGCCATACTTGAGCTACGCTGTTGGTCTTGTGAGTCAGTTTATGCAAGTACCTAGAAAGCCACATTTGGATGCAGTCAGACGCATATTGAGATATGTGAAGTCCACATTACATTATGAAATTTTCTATGAAGCAGGTACAGATGTACAGGTGTTTGGATACACAGATGTAGATTGGGCTGTTAGTATGTCTGATAGAAGATCTACCAACGGATACATGTTCTCTCTTGGTAGTGCAGCAGTTGCTTGGAGCATCAAAAAGCAATCTACAGGTTCTTTGTCGAGTACAGAGGCTGAGTATAGAGGTGCCGCTGTTGCAGCATGTGAGGTAGTATGGCTACAAAAGTTAATGGCTGATTTGGATGTGCAGGTGGAAGGTCCAGTTGTCATTTATTGTGACAACATGAGCAGTATACAGTTGGCTAGGAACCCTGTGTTCCATGCCAGGACAAAACATATTGAGGTACACTACCACTTTGTGAGAGAGAAGGTACTAGCAGGTGAGATTGACTGGTGTATATCAGCACACAGGATCAGATAGTTGACATCTTGATGAAGGCATTGGGTATAGAGAAGCTTCAAAAGTTTCGAAGCTTACTTGGAGTTTGCAAAGATGTAGTTGAGCTTGAGGGGGAGTGTTGAGATGACAAGCTCAACACATGTGGACATTGATGATGGACCGCTTGGGTAGATGGGTCCACACGTCTACACTTAGCATGTCGGTGGTCATTATGACTCTCACATGGCCACTGACTCATTACTTATTATATTCAGGTTGTTATACCTATTTACAGCTGGCATAGTTATAGCGCCAGTCGACTAGTGTAGTCGGTTATACATTGTTTGACTTAGTAGACCACTTTTCTTTATGTTGTATCTTATCTATACTTTGTGTATATTGTAAAGTGTGTGGAAGAAGAAGAAGAAACCGGCAAGAAGACGTTTTGGCCTCCATCTCTCTTGTTGTCTCTTGAGTGAGCTTCTCCTTGTGCATTCTGTGTGTGTTCGACGCAGCATCTTGAGCAACTCCCCCCACCACGCGATTCTTGACACTCAGATGTGCAACTTGTCCTATCAGTTTCACTCTCATTCACCATTTTCATATTGGAGAATTCATCCTATTTCTCCTCAAATAGTCATGTGGATCCAACATAGGGATTTACCTTAGGAGAGCTACAAAGTGACATAAATGACATTGGCACACCATTGAGCTCTTAAGCCTCGATGTTATAGCTTTTTAATGATAGATAGACCCATGAGAGACATCATGGGATGATATTTTTTTCCTCTTGTTACATGTGCAACTTTTCATATGGGTTCAACTCTCATTTACCATTGTCATTGAGAAATGAATCATATTCCTAGTTTTAGTCTATCCATATATTTGTTGTCTATGAGCTGATGTCTATTTTCAAATATGCTTCCTTGATTTTTTTGGGAAACATGATAGTTCCCTAAGTTTTACTTGTTTCCATTTTTGTATAATGGGCCAATTTGGGCTCTTATAGTTGTTCAATCTAATAATACTCCTCCTCCTCCTTTGTGTGTGTGTGACGAAGATGATGGTGTTCAACACTACATAAGCATAAGTGACTCACTCATTGAATCATTTTACCTTCGAGGGGATGGAAGTGGAGTGTGCTAGATCATATGCCTCCTTATGTGCTACGTTCATAGGACCATAGTCCTAATTGAGAGAGGAAATTATAGCTAGGCTAAATAGAGTGTATGTTACATTAGGGACATTTGAGCAAGTGTATTCTTTTGGAGAGCTTCTTTAGGTGAGCTTTTAGGGCATATTTACTAATCCATGATGTATAAATATATGTTTAGAAAATAAAACTTGCTAATTGTGGGGGGTGGGGGGGATATGCACACATGTGTGTAAAACATATATACATATATTGATGGATGGAAACATCCCTCCAATATAAAATAGGGTCCCTTTCATGATTTTCTTCCCATGCACAAATGAATGGCCCATAGAAATTCAAGGCCCCAAAAATGTTGGCCCCTCATTCTTGAATCTTATGGGAATGAGAATAGTCCCCTCCAAAATGAAATTTTAAGGGGGTTCCCAAAAACATCTCTAAACCCCCCAAATTTTTATATTTGGGTCCTATCTCCATCCCACAAGCCCTCCATACCAAGCCTTGCAAGCTTACAAAGTGTGGTTGTTACCCACATGCAAGACACAAAGGAGAAACAATAACATTGAAGAATCAAAAGTTTAATTTTTATTGCTTTGAGAAATTGAGAGAAGACTATGTCATGAGAGCTAAGCTCTCTCCCATGCAAATTGTATTGGATTACTAGCACCTAATGTACAAAATAATCAAATCATAATAGATTTAGGTGCATGAAATAAGGGGAGACTAGTCTCTAGGCCCAAAAGTGGGATGGATGCCCGTGGGATGGGAAAACCCTAACCCTAAAATTTTTATATTTAAAGGATGAGAAAAAATGGAAAAATTTATTCATGTGTATGCTAATTTTGTGCTAATCTTGTTTTCCATTGTGAGTGAGGGAGAGAGTGAAATTTGGAGAGAGCTTGAGAGAGGGAGTATCTGAGTGTGAGGGACCAATGGTGAAACCTCTATCTTCCTCTTGAGAACTTTCTCATGCCTATGCTTATGCTTCTTCCTTGCATGTGAAGGTTGTAGAGGGTGAAGGAAAGGGGTACATGCTTGGATCATGGAGGTTTTCCAAGTGCTACCTTGAAGCTTGAAGGTGGGCCAAGTGAGTTCACTACAAATGAATGTGGTTTTTGCGATATACAAGAGGTTAAGTGAGAGATAGCCAATTCATTACATGTTCAAATCTCTTGAATCAGAAAGAGGGTGTCCAATGTCCCAAAATATTGAGCACATGCTGCCCAACATTTTAGTTTTATTGTCGAGACCAAGAGCACGTGGTTGCTCGTGTGTCTCATACAACAGAATAGGGGAGGTACACCCTACCAGCTCTGAAACAATTTTGAATTGTTATATTTTTGTCCTCGTTCTTGTTTATGTACCTTGGCTCCATTTCTAGATTTCAACTTTTTGGTCACAATCACAACTAGGACTAATAAGGTAATCATTTGAAAATAGTAGTTGCCATTGTTGTCATGGGATGTGAAAGTACAATAGATTATTTTTGAGTTTTAGGTTAACATTAGGAGGTAGGGGGCTTAGAAAGACCATTGGCTTTTTTTTTGGGTGAGAGGTTAGTGTCTTCTATTAATGGTTAATGTTAGTAGGGTTAGTATCTTTTAAAGCTAGTGCTAGTTAGATTAGTGTCTTTTAAGGTTAGCGTTAATAAGGTTAACATCTTTTTTAAAATGTTAGAACTTAGTGTTAATTTTTGTTTATTATTTATTATTAAAAAAATAACATCGTTCATTTGTTAGTTTGATAGGGGGGCTTAGGTTAAACCATAGCCCCCCTTCATCTTCATAGTCTTTGTCATTATCGAACCCTCTGTTACTATATTGATGATGGAGCTTTGCATGAGAGATGTCTATGCTCTTGGTGCTACCCATGACATAGCGAGTGGTGCAACCTTTTGGCTGCTTGATCTCAAACAATAGTAGGTGATTTGATCTCTGACAACATCGACATCTCTTAGCACAAGCCTCCTCGCAGCCACCCAATAGCCTCAGCCATGAAATATGACAATAGGTGCCCTCCTAGCCATGATATGTTGAAAGTAAGAAATAACACACACACAAACAGAGAAAATTGTTTCAGTCTCTTTCTAGCCATGACTGGTTCTTCATAGAGTCCTGTCTTCCATGGCAACAAGTCATGCTCATGTCACATGGTACTAACAATGTTCAGTGGTATGGATGTCCTAACGTTTGTGCTTCCTGAAGGTGGACATTACTGCCATGGCTATCATTGCCACCATTAGTATCCTTGCTGGCTACAACATTATTACCTCCAGAGAAACCCTCTATGCTCCTAACCTCTATTTGACCATCCTTCCCAACACCAATCCCCTCATCTTCATCCCCCTATCACACCATACCTTGACACCAACAACATAGTTCCTAACCATGTCTTTAGTCTTTGGTTCCCATAATCCCTTCATCTCATCACCTTTGATACATCTTTCTTTTGTCCCCTTCACAACTGTTAAAAGGAAAGAAAAAAAGGGATTGCCATCAAAGAAGGGAATAGGATAGAGCTGATGACAATCGGCATTACATGAAGAGCCAAGGAAAGGGAAGAACCATCACATCATTGCCAACACCAAGGGGGAACCACCAAAGGAAGTGATAAGAGTTGTTGCAAGATGGGCAACTAACACTACAACCCACCATCGATTACAAGGAGGTAGGATCCTTTGGATGCAGTTCATTTTAAATTGTTGTCTATCATGATTCACGCTAAGATGCATTAAATGAATGAGAGTGAGGGGGCGCACACATCTAGCTAGAATCTGCTAAAGGATTTGTTCATTAAGCAATTTGCTGAGGTTGGCTATGGGGATAACATCACCGTGCGGCTGATGAACATCAAATTACTAGAAGGGGAGAGCATGAGAGACTACGTGTCTAAGGTCCTGAGTATGTTTAAATGAATTTCTCTTGCGGAGAGACCTACCATTAAGGCTCTCACAAAAGCTTTCATCAAGGGTATTTGGATCCCACCAAGAAATGCGTACATGAAAAAGTTGCATAGAGAATAAAGGGACACAGGACTTGATTTTTGCTGATGTTCATGAGTAATATCAAGAGTTGCTCAAGATAGCAAAATCCCTTAAGATCTTGAGGCCATATCTCTATAACATGTAATGTGCACACCATGGTAGTGACCACCTCCCTTTTGAGTGCTCTTGACCACCAAGGATGTGCACAAATTATGGATGTTTTGGTCATGAAGCTGAATATTGCAGAGTCCCATGTAGGTTGCCTAGCCCTATTTTTCCTATCTGTAGTATAATCGAGGCATTAATTATCCAAGACAACTACCACTTGCCTTGCATTTGGTATTGCCAATCCCTTTAGAAGATTAAGCATCGATGCAAAGAGTAGAAATTAACCCCTCAGGAATACCTAGACCTCCTATGCAATTTGTCACACCCCTGCCTAGTGATGCCTCTGTCCACTTCATAGAGGGAACCAGTTGAGGATGACGAGTACATATACCCTTTTGTCTTTTATGATGGTGATAGACATCCAATCCTTATGGATTACCAACAAGTACCAATGATGATGTTAGGATGTGGCCATAGGTGAGGGATGCCCTTGAATAGAGACCCTATTGCTTGTACATATTTCCTCGAGATGTCCACAAAAACAAGAGCAAAGCAAAGTTGACCACTATTGCCTTGAATGCATGATCATGCACATGTTCCCAATTTTTCCACAATCCAAGGCTAGTAATAGTTTGACAATTGTGCCATTAATACCCTTAGGCATTTGCAATGGAAATGATGCATGATGAAAAGACCATTCCCATTCATGTGTACCCTATTACTTGTGCACATAGTAAAGTAGGGGTCATAAGCATTGAAGGCCCCACAATGATGAGATCAATCATCATAAAAAAGAATGCCAAGAAGAGAAGAAAAAGAGTCAAACTTACATTAAAGAGAGGATTATCATCATAACCACAAATAGTTGCTATTTCCAATGTCGAAAGTGCCATAATAACACCTCTAACCCCTAAGGAGACCCTTGCAAAGGATAACTTATCCCAAACTTGTTCAATAGCTACCTATAATTGAAAAAGTCAAAGAATGGGTAAAGGCAACATAAGAAGAGTTGCCAAAAGAGCAGGCTGATGAATTCCTCAACATTCCAAGCCTGTCTCCTATATTCCCCATGTCTCTTAAAGAAAAAATGGCTAACTAGATGAACTCAAAACTGAATCCCCAATTGAGTAGTAGGCAATGGAAAGTGATATTTCTCTCATTCCTAGAGTAAGTCACTCGCAACTTAATTATGAGAACATCAAATCCACCCTCATTGCAACACTGGCATCAACAACAAAAGTTACTATTACACTTAAGGCTCTACTCAAAGGTAGTCCATCGATATGGTAGGGATTGAAAGGTTGGATAGAATGAATAAACCCTACCAAATCCCACTACATCCCACAACCTGGCTTTAGTGCACCTCTAAGTGTGAGTGCCTTGGGAGCTAACATGTTCTGGGAGGGACTCGAGTGTGGTACATTGCCATTTTTGTGGAAACCCTTGAAGATAATGTATGAGAAGGAATCATGGACACTGGAGCAGATGTCAACATAGTTAATCAGAGTGTACTCTAGGCATTGGAAAATCTTCCAATTGAACTCGTATACTTTAATTTGACTGTTGCCAATGGATTTAAATTGAGACAATTAGGAGTGCTTCAAGATTGGCTCGCTAAGATTGATGGAGTATAGTTCAAGTTTAACTTTGTTGTAATGAGGGGAGTTGACTATGACCTATTGCTTGGTTGACCATGGATGCCCAATGTGCATCTCATTGAAGATTGGGGCAACTATTTAGTTTATTTAGGAAATCAAAAGGAGGTAGTCCACATTGAGATGGAATCTTGGAAAACCTCACCCATTGACGTAGATTCCATTTTTGTGCTATTATGATGAGACTATGATGACCCCCCAACCACTCGACCATTGGCCAGATACATTTCTTTCCCTAAGGATGAGTAGGATTGGATGCATATTCTTGTAACCTTGGAATTACCATTCATGAAGAAAGTGAAATATCACTCTTTGTATGAGCACTTGAGATGCACAATATATTTTAGCCCTTATTATCCAATCTTTTATGGAACCTCTTTTAGTGCCTCTCCTTACGATGGCCCCCCCTAACTCAATGACTACAACCTTCTAGGGCTACCCTACCTTAATAGACAAGTTTGGGTTACACAAAATCCTCAATGAGAGGCAACCATGCTTCCATGATAGAGTGGACACTAATTTAATTATATTTGCTGAATTGTTAAACAACCCTACTTAGCAATGGACTATCAACATGCACCAAGCCCTTTTCGATTTTCATAATCACATATTTGCCTCAGTCATGGAGCAAGGCATGGATTCAAAGGAGGTCGTGACTCTGAGGACAAATAGTCACTGTAGGATGACGAAGATTTGGACTTTGATTCAATTGATTATGACACAAGTGGTTGTACCATTGAGTAGATTTGCTTGGATCCCAAACCTCTCGGGTTGAAAACTTACTCATTGACACTGGCATTATGAGACTTAACTCAGAGTTGGAATGGCACAAGTACCTTAGGGTCTTGGATTACAAGGAAGTGGGGCATCATCTCAATGATCATTATTTGAATCCCAAAGTGTTCACAATCAATGACAACCTAATCAATGTCCTCGAGAATACCATGCCAACGAGTTCTAACTCTAGGCCAAAGGAAAGTAGTGATTCTAATCCAGAAATTCCCCAACCAACCAAATCCACTAAGTTTAAGACCAAACTTTTGATCCACCTACATCAAAAGCACTTAAAGTGCAATGCTTCCATTGATGAGCTAAACACTCGAAGTCAAAAGAAGCCACAAGACCTCCCACCAAGATTCATAAAATTCAAAGAGAATGATCAAGTAGTTATCTTGTGTAGTGCAAAGTGGTGAAGGCATATCCAATGAACCTATTAAGAGACTAGCAGAGGCCAAAGAGGTGAATATTGCAAAGCCTAGGGAATCCCTAAGCTTGTGTGCATTTTTTAGAATCTCAATAGAGAGGATGATGCATGACTTGTTGACTTGCTGAAAGAATATAAAGATGTACTTGCTTGGAATTACTCTGACCTTAAGGGTATACTACCATAAGTGATAGCACGTACAATTCCTTTAAAGTCAAATGCCAAGCCTATCAAGAAAATACTATACCCTATGAACCCTCAATATGCCCACCATGTTAAGGAAAAAATTGAGAAGTTATAGAAAGCATAACCTTTTATCAAACTAAGTTACCATTGCATGACCACTCTACAAGCTATTGATTGCTAAGGCCTAGATAGAGGAATGCCAACCTTCCTACAAAGGATTAAAGAAGGATCTTATGACTGCTCCCATCTTACAAGCCTCATATTGAACCATAACATTCCATATTCCATATACATATTAACACCTCTAAAATTGCTATTGGCACAGTGCTATGCTAGCCTGATGAACACAATATGTGTTTCCCCATGAGCTTTGCCAATCAATAGCTCATTGATGCAGAAATGAATTATTCCACCATCAAAAGGGAAGGATTAGAAATGGTTTACAATTTAAAAGAGTTTTGTCATTATCTTCTTGCTACATCTTTCCCCTTTTTTGCTGACAATTAGACATTGGTGTGCCTTATAAACAAACCCTATGCCATAAGATGCATTTCGAGGTGGCTTTTATTGTTATTGAAATTTGATTTTTCTATTGTGATGTGCAAAGGGAAACAATGGTTCATTGTTGATTACGTAATGCAAGTAACTAGTGGCAAAAAGACCACAGGAGTTGATGACCAACTCCTTGATGCTCATCTCCTCCATGTTAATCAAGAAGCTCAACTCTTTAAGGTTGATCTCACACCTCATTACATTGATGATATAGTAAATATTCTCTAGAAAGGTCTACCAAAATGAGGAATCAAAAGAGTTCGACCTCACCCACCTCCTCCTGATTAAGACTCGACCGTATCTATTCATCATATGTTAGTTATATCTTGTAGGCTAGGATAGTTTTCTTTGATGGTGCGTCTATGAACACAAAATTCAAGATGTGATGTAAGAGGCTTATAGTGGCATAACAAGGGAACATTTTGATGCAAGTACCACACTAAAAAGTCCTTCAAGTTCAATTGTGGTGATCAACTCTCTTTAAAGATGTGTCAAACATTGTGACAATTGCCAATGCATGAAGTTACTTAAAAAATGGAACTCACATTGGTGATCTCTTGCAAACCATTTGAGAAATGGGGTATAGATTTCATGGGAGCTATTAGCACAGTTGTGCAAAACACTCACAGGCTTGATAGATCATTATAGTCATAGACTACATGACTAAATGGGCTGAGGCTAGGGCAACTCATAAGAACGATGCATTGAACCACTGCATGGTTTGTTTGGGAGAAAGTTATCTCATGATTCAGTTGCCCCACTGAAATTATTAGTGATCAAGAGACACATTTTCTCAATCAAGTGATGAAGAACCTACTATCAATGTTCCTGGTTATTCATTGAAAATCTAGCCCTTATTATTTGCAAGCCAATGGCTAGGAAGAAGCCATGAACAAAGTCCGCATTAGTGTCTTGACAAAATTGTCTTAGCATCATGTTCAACCTGCAATCATAAATTCATGGTAGCATTGTGAGCCTATTGAATAGCCTACAAGAACGTCAAGTAGCAATAATTCAACAAGGGGAATCTTATATTATGCTATTTGATTAAAGGCCACAAGCAAAAATGGAAACTTTGGGGCTTCAGAACTTTTTGTATTTTTGTAATCAATAGAACATGAAACATCAATCTAGGGACACTAGATGGCAAGTCCATTGGTCATTTTAATGACAATAGAAGAAATAAGTATTATCCACTTGGACACCCCTTTCATGGACCACCCACGGAAAATGAGGAAAGCCCTATACTTTGCACACAATAGACTCTCTATGAGCAGTTTGAGCAACAACAACAACCTTTTTCTGCACCACCCTTCCAATTGAACCCACTTGGCTCCATCATAAATTGTGAGCAGCCACTCTCAACAACTTCCCTCGATCCCTTTTGCTTACCTTTGCATTTGCCTTACCGCAACTAAGCCCATTTTAGCTGACAAACTTATTAATGAAGGGTCAAACTATAATACATTCCCTTATTGCTATTGGAATAGCTTAGGCCAACCACCACAGCTTTAACCCATGGCCACCAAGTTGAATCCCTATGGAGGACAACCTTGGTCATTATTGGGCAAGTGTAAACTGACAATCACTATTGAGACTAAAAGCATTTGATGCCTCTTCTATATTCTCTCAAACTCTAAAGGAAATGGCACTGAGATTTTGTTGGGATGAATGTTCAAGTTGTTAACCAACTGTAATGTCAACTAGTTCAATAAGCACGTCCATCTATAGTTGGCTAATGCTCGAGTAATCACAACCTTTAGTTCCAAGGAGATGCAAATTGCACCTACTTCAATAAACCTTACATCTTAGTCTCAATCTACTTCTAAAACCACCACATTTTTTTGAAATTGATAAAAGATCACACTTACAAGAAGCCACCTATCCACTTCACTATTCAATGGAAATGGAAACCCAAGAACTTTGGTTGCCCCCCTTTGCAATGCAAGCTAAAAAAATAGAAATGATACCATCACCATTTCCATCACCAAACCTATCGTAACCATAACCACAACAACTTGATGGGTTCCTAGAACCCTTCTTGAAGTGCAAGGGTATTATGATGGTTGTCGACGAGATCACTTGGCCCACTCCTATGCCCCCTCGTGAGTCCAACAAAGCTAACCCTAACAGCATGCCTATTGGCCAAGCCCCCATTGAATGTCCACACAACACACCCACTCGCCCCACAACATCACCTCAACTCCTTTGCTCCCATTGACATCTCCTTCTTTAGTTACCAATTCTGTAGTCAACACGAATCCTTAATCCCCTAATATGAATGTAACTATTATTGCCAACTTAACTTCATAAGAGGATAGCCTTGCTGACTTATACCAAGCTTTCATGCATTGAGTGAGTGAATATCAACCTTTTCCACTAGCCACATGGAAGAAACCTTGTCTATGCTGTGATCAATGAAGACATATACACCTAGGTAGGACAAATCCTATCCAAATGCTTTTTAGAGCTTGACTTCGCATTTGGCACAATTGCCAACTATTTGCCAGGATTGACATTGGGTTAGGTGATGCCAACATGATCACACTTGCTTCATAATGGCACGCATTGTGGGAGGAGTAGAATAACCTCTTCCAAATAAGCATTTTGATGCATGGTCAGTTGGCCTAGGAGATTCCCTAACAACAATCGTAAGCTTGTTGTATCCTTCCCTTGTACATTAAGGCAACATTTCTTAAGGATCTTGTTGGAATTCATCAGCTCAACCATCATAGCCGAACAACGTAGAATCATCTCATCAATCTCCTCAAATATTACCTAGTGTACTTTGAAACCATGTCATTATGGGAAATCATCTCACAAGCTGAGTCCCTCAAAAGAGCCACTTCAGCACCCTCTTCTTGACAAGCTTTTAACTGTGGAAGAGCTCCATGTGGCCAACCATTTCAATGGGCCATCACTCCTAGATGATCTCAAGTCATATTTTTGTGAGCTCCTCATCTATGTTGTTGACTTGGATGCTCTTGTTGACCTAGAGTAAAATTATAACCTCTACGACTACTAGATTCCTAACACAACTTCTGTCCATAGATAAATTGCTCCTATTGTATCGACATTAAAACTGCTATTTTTATGACCCAGAAACCCAAAAATAATCACATACATTGAAATTGAATCCCCAATCTCGGAAGTTTGACTTATTTTTTGTAGGGAGAGGAAGATTAATGATCCATCTCCAATCTACCAACAATCCAGACCAAGATTGAAAAGCACTACCCTCAATCTAGTAATGAAAGACCCTAGACCATTTGTAGTAATTTTTTTGTTATGGTAAAATATCAAATAGGTAAAAAGATGGTAAGTAAATGTTATTTATTATTTTTTGTGAATAATTTTCATTGTGGATTATTATTTTTTGTAGATGGTAGCCTAGTGTGCTCCCATACTTAAACCTATTCCAACCCCCATACGCATCAAAGATATCCTCAATGAAGATAAAGTTGTATTCTCTACCCAACAATGGCTGGATTATGACATGGATGTATATAAACAAGGAGTTGGGCACCTCAAGTAATAAACCTCACAAAATTTGTGATGAGGAACCAGATCATCAGGGACCTAGTGAACAAGTGTGGCCTAGCTGATTATGCCAAGGCCACAAAGACCCCATTCACTTCTAGACTCATGATGGCCTCATTTGGAATTATGACATAGATACTTGAATAAGCTGACTCGTGTACTCAATAAGGAATAGTGAGCATTATGAAGATAAGGAGGCAGAGATCAAGTTCACCCCAAAGCTAATAGAGGAAACTTTATGCACAAAAGCTAGATCATAAAATATGTCAAGGCATCACATGTAACTCAAGTGACAAAAAAGTGGGTAGAAGTAGTAGCTATAGATGACAGAACATTATAATATGATTTTACTTAATTACATAGCCTCTATTTTCTAATACCTATCAATGTTTTGTGCAGTAAGAAAAATGCTTTTGCAGGAATGAACCGTTTTGTTATGAGATGGCTGTTTTCCATAAACCATAAAGATATAGGCACTTTATATCTCATTTTTGGTGCCATGGCTGGAGTAATGGTCAATTTAAAAAATGTACTAGAGGAGGGGCTATGAGTCACTCTATAGGTTTTCCATTATATGTTTACATACAATAAGACCACGGCCTATCCATCTAAGTGTCCAAAATGGTTGATGGTAGAAATTTTGATAGATAATCTAGTCAATTATGACTTAAATGCACTATGTGTAGAGTGCATCACAGAGGCTTTAGCGAAAGCCCACAAAGTCCTCCAAAATAGTGCCAGTAAAAAGTTCAACTATAGCAAGAAGGGAAGCATAGCCTCATCAACTATAGAGGCTTTCTTACAAAAATTCAAAATCGTTAGTTTGGGAGTTCCTCTCAAGGATGTCCTACCTTTAGGATATGTTGATTTGTTGCTACCCTAAGGAAGTATTGAAGGGGAATTTGAAAGTAGTAAATTGAATAAAAGAGAAGAAACAGATTCTAGTTTATACTTTGAGACATTTGATGAGGAAGAGACAAGTGGGGGAAGATCTATGCTTTTGTTTTTTTAGTCTGGAGATGGTGTGAAAGGGACATGAAGAAAATGGGAGGAAAGAATAGTGAAGCTTGTCAAAGCAGTCATTAAGTAGAAGAAGAAGGGGCAATAATGCAAAAGGGCAGAGAGAAGGTGGCTGAAGGATCACATGATAGACTCAACAACCATACAAAGCCTTAACTACCATTGAGAAATTGCAAATAGAAGTTGTTGATTTGGCCAAGGCCAAGACCAAGACCATGGGAGCCTCTCCTTACAAGGCTAAGCATGGGCAAGCTCTCCAAGACGAGCTCACCAAATCTCAAAAGCAAATTGTAGAAGCAAGCATGAAAGGGGGACTTGAAACCTTATAGAAACTCTATGAGGTGATGAGCTCAAGAAGGATAAACTAGAAGCTCTTGTTTTGTGAGGAGGCAAGAACTTCAAGAGCACTTATATGAGACATAAGAAACTTACAAGAAATTCATAATTCAGCCAAAAAAATAGGTACAAGACCTCCAAAATCAACTCCAAGAGTGTAACTCTATGTTTTAGGAACAAAAGATAGAGATGATAGAGTTGCGATAGCAGTTATAACTCACAGATGCCAAGCTTTGATTATCACAAGAAGTAGCAAAAACAACACTGTAAGAAAGAAAGAAACATGAATATCAACAAATGCAAGGATAATGGAGGGTTGCGTGTGCTAACCCTCCAATAAACAGTAGCCACTAGATTAACTGGAGCAATGGATTATGTGGAAATTTAAACTCAAAAGCTCTATGAAGAGACCCTCATGAAGATGTCCATGTACTGGGTATAACATTGTACAATGAGAGTCAATGTAAAGTGAAAATGGAAGCATATATGCATGCTATGACAAAGAATAAGAAGTATTTAGAGAAGCTACTATGGTGGCTTGAATCGCACGAAAAAAGTATATTGATGAGCTTAAAGTTGAGCTAGGATTGGTGGCTTGCACTTTAAAAGGCTTGGAGTAAACTCAAGGGAATAATTTACTGGCTACAAAGCACACTAGGGAAGATTTAATCTATCATCTGAGGAAGAAAGGGTATGAGGAAAGAGAGTTAAAAGCAATAGGGCTCTATAATAGGAAGCAAGTCCTCTAGAGTCTCTTGTTGCCCTCGAGCCACTAGCTATCATGACACCACCCATTGATTTGCCTACTTTGGCAAACTTTGATTTCGGACAATCAATAGAGCAACCAATAGAGAAAACCCTAGAACTAAAGGAGGTTTTTGAAGCCATGACTAAGGAATTAAAGGTGTTGAGAAATGACAAATGATGTATGCTCTAGGAAGAGATGTCTTGAATCCCACATTCATAGTGAGGATAGTGGAGAAAGGTCAAAGACTATATAATGATGTACTTGGTTCACTTTTCAATGCAACGCCATAGTACTTTGGTCCTTCAATCAAGTGTCTGTGTCATTGTCAAACACACAAGATTGTGTTTATGATTCCAAGACTCAATCTTGGAACCTAATTCACTTGTGTGATAGTTGATCTTGTTTGTGTCTATGTCTACATGAGTTCTATCTACATCATCCATCCTCCATAGCTCATGCCATGCTCTAGATCCATGTCTTGTGACTTGGTATCAGAGCTTAGCTGAGAATGGCCCAACTTAATCTAGCTCTCCTATATGCTCTCTCAAGATTTCTTAACTCAATGTTAGCTTATGACCTCATTTTCATCTCTACTTTCATTCTAGCTTTCATGGCTGCCATAGCCAGATTGGACCTATAGCACTTGGAGCTTTTGAATCTCCCAAACCAGGCAATATCTATTGAAGCTTTCTTCTAGATGTATCCTCTACACCTCATGGCACTTCTCTATATTATGACTTTACAGCTCGACATTAGCCCTTGTATAAGCTGGCATTGTAGAAATTCGTCCTCGTTGTTCAGATCTGTGCCTCCTTTGGTCATACTACTATTACTATATGCGCACAGGCCATGATCTTCCTTATGACCATAGGGAAATTGAAGTTTGGCTAATGAGCTTATTCCCCATCAAAGGATTCATCAAATGGTTTCCTCTATAGGCTGCTATGACCAAAAAAATTAGTCGGGTCTGTCAGAAACCCTAAAGACTCCATAGCCAAAGCTTCAAAGCTTGACATTTTCACTATTTCTTTTCAATAAAGCTATCAACAGTGATTTTAATCACCGAGCTACACTCTCTTACGTTCACTACAGATCTAGAAGTGCTTAAGTAAGCTTAGAAGTCATCCACAAAGATTAAAGAGAAGGCTAAGGCTCCATACCCATTTCACCTCAAGCTTTCTTTTCACTTCATTTTCACACCTCTCTTAGCTCAAGGAAGTTCCTACAATTCTGATTTGGTGATCCACTAAGTTTTCAACAAGTTCTTTCCCATCAAATCAAAAAGAAGGGGAGAAATCATGAGCAAGATTAAACTCAACTTGCCACTCTGAAGAAAACAATAGATGAAGATGAAGCCATTGTTTACTCCTTGTTAGTGTAAACTAGGATCCTTATAAAAATCTTGTCTCTACTCTCAGAAGTGTACCTAATTTGTCACAAAAAGATATTGAACACTCTCTTATTGATGAAGAGAATAAAGAAAAGAACAAGAATGCAAAAGATGGTGTCCCATCATCTAGGGAAAGTCTCTTATACACCAAAGGAGCTATTGGAGCAAAAGGCCGAGGTCGAGGATTCAACTCCGACAACAAAGATCAGATAACATGTCATTATTGTGGTAAGACTGGCCATATAGCCAATGAATGTTTCCACCATAAAAGAGCACAACATGTGCAAAATGGTAACTGTCAGAATCAGTTCATGAATGAAAGAGAAGAAGAAGAAGATGCTTCCACCATCAACAACTCTGATAGATTGTTTTGAAGAAATTATCTTTCCCATAGTGGATTTTGTTTCCCTTAGTAGATTTGCTTTGTAAAACCAAACCCTTACCAAAGATGTAAAGTTTCAAGCCTTAACTTGACTAGGCTGCTAAAGAGCTAGTCTCTTGAACATCAATCAAAAGGACAAGGAGGACATTCGAGATTATATCACCCATGTGTGGAGTCTCTTTAAGAGAATCCTAGCCATAGAGTGAGCTAGTGAGAAAGCAGTCTCTATCATGTTCATAAGCAGAATTAGAAGTGAAGAGCTTTACAAGGCCTTGTGAGCAACTTGAACTTGCAAAGGGACGTGCTAGCTAGGGTGTTAAAAGAAGCCATACGAGTCGATGACCTGCTCAAAGAGAGAAGCTCAAGGACCATAAGTTGAGATAGCACAACCTCTAGAACTTCAAAGAGAGCTATGACCGCTAGCGAGAGATTGAGCTAGAGCACCCAAGAGAAAGGAAAGAGTGTTGACCCGAGCCAGGAATTGGCGGATGTAAAGCTAGAGCTAGCCAAGCTCCAAGAGATGATAAGGAGACGTAACCGACCTCATGTGCAATGCGTGCATTGTGGAGGAAACCTCCTCATGGCCAAGCGCATAGATCCTAGATCCAGATAGTGTGCCAATTGTGGTAGGTTTGGCCATGATGCAATGCATTGCCAATTGTTGAGGCCATTGCCATACTCACAGCCATACAATCAACCTTATTACCTAGGGAATAGACCTCCACTTAATGGAAGGGGAGCTCCACTAGCTCTTCAAAAACCCAATTATTTAAATCCAGCTATTCCTAGGATGGACATCAACCCCATAGGGATACCTGGACCAATCCTAACATATCCACGGAGTAACACTCTAGTGTATTATGTTGAGGTGCCAAACGAGGAAGAGGCATATGTAAACCCTTACATTTCCTATGATGAAGAAGTTAATCCCATTTAATGGATTTTATACCAGTAGTACGGTGATGGCGTTAGGCTGAGGAAGGGGCAGGAGCCTAGGAGGTTAAAACTAAGAGCCACAATCACATGTTGGAGTTGTGGCCACCCAAGACACATCTCATCTCATTGCCCTGAATGAGAGCAAGCTAATCAAGAAAAGGCTAGTCTGACTGTGGAATCACTCGTTTGTATGCCGAGTGCCCCAGGCAAAAACTGTCCAGTAGTTCAGCTATCGTGCCATCTATACCTTTGGGGCTATTTGGAGTTGAGACACTTGATTGTTGGCGAGGCCACTTCCATCTCGTTGAATGTCATGACTAGGGTGCAGATGAGGCGATAGGCCGGTATCTCATTACTTAGACCTAGCAACCTTGATGCAGACTCCATAGGGAAGAGGAGTCATAGGAGGAGAAGGAAGAGAGCTGAGACAAAAGTCACACTCAAAATTGATAGTGCCACTACACTATCAAAGGTTAACCAAGTTATGGATGTAGAAGTGAAAACATCTGCTCCTAAGACAGCGAAGAAGGGGAGTGCCAATGTTGGGGAATATCCCGATCCGAGGCACTAATTGGAAGTGGTTGACAAGGTCAAGGAGTGGGCAAGAGAGGCCCAAGAGCACCTAAAGGATGCCGAGCCCATCCTAGAAGATGAGATCGACGAGTTCTCTAGTGTGAGCATGCCTATCTTGCCTACTTGCATAGAATCTAGAGAAGCATTTGCACCCCATGTAGCACCACAAAGACAAAGCCTATGCACCACACAGGCAGGCAGACTACCCAAGAGCAGTGGCAAAGGAGTGTAGAGCATAATGAAATGCAAGCAGCTAGTACCTTGTTTACAACATTGATATTGGCCCCTATGACTTTGCTAATGGGGGATCTGCTTAGGCAAAGTTCCTCATTATGGCGAGAGTTAAAGCAGTGGGTAGAGGGATCTAATGAGTTAGGAGCAGTTGATTTGCATGACCATGATGCAGCCACATAGATATCAAGCCTAACACTAAATTTAGTGCCTAAGTCCTTGCATATAAATGCTTTCTAGAAGGTCACAAAGATGCATGTAGTCCTACCGGTGGTAGCATTAGGAGAAATCACAAGAAAGGGGATCGTAGACACAAGAATGGGAGTCAATGTGCTTAGCCATGTAATCCTACATGCATACTGATCGCAAGGTTTAATGTCACGCTAGCTAATGGCATGAAATTTAGGCCATTCGAAGTGCTAAAGGACTGGCCCTTGAAAATAGCGGGTGTCTAGTTCTAAGTGAACTTCATAGTTATGAAAGAAGTAGGCTATGACATTATACTAGGCCGACCTTGGATGTGGAATGCACGAGTAATCGAAGACTGCAGTAATGGCCTTATATTCCTAGGTAACAAGCCGAAGGAAGTAAGAGTCAAGATGGACACCTAGAAGACCACGCTCGTCGACTTGGATGCCATCTCCTCTATCTTGAAGGGAGACTCACAAGCTAGGAATTCGTATGGGCCGTTGATGAAGTATATTTCATGTCTTGAAGGCGAGTGAGATTGGATGCATGTGATAGCCACCATCAACCTGCCATTTTTGAATGAAGAAGAAGATTATAAGCAAGTTGTAAGGACAATAGGTGAGTCCCATAAAGCCACCACATCCCAGCTACTACTAAAGGGTAAGACCCCACCTTTAGTGCCACTATGCATGATGGCCAGAAGCCCTAGCCAATGACAAACTCTTGCCCCTTTCCATATTCCTTCTAACAGACTTAAACTCAAGGGATTCTTGAGAGTACTTGATGAGGGAACTAGCCGATAACCTAACGGTCAATCTCAAGCCACTCCAAGACCTCATGGATGATTTGAAATGGCAATGGACCAAGGTGCATGACCTAAATCTTATGTATAATTGGGCATTGATCATAGATGAAAAGAGCATTGAGAATTGACACCTAGACAATGACGATCATTCAGAATGTAGCAACTTGGAGGATTCTTGGTCCTCAAATGAGGAAAGTAAAGAAGAGGCCAAGATGATAGAGCATGACAGATATGGCCGAGTGATTGAATAAATAAGAGTAGACTCCAAGCTGTGGAGAGCCAACGCTTTTAGAATTGAAAGAGGAGTCATCAGAATTGAGTGTGATCGCACTTGGTTGGATCACTTAGGCATGATAGACTATGAGCAAGTAGGACTAGTCCACCCTAGTGCCACGCCTCTCTTTAGAACAAAATCTACCTTAGAGCTGTGATCGCATAGGGGAGACACCCTCCTCTAGCGAGGGTTGCGGGTTTCACTTGGAATCAGAAGTGAGCTCTGAGAGCGATCTAGAGATACCCCAACCACCTTATACTAGATGCACCAAGGCAGACATACAGGTTCATCTAAGGTGTAGATGGTTGAAGGAGGAGAAGAAAGGACAACCAAAGGGGTTGGAGGCTAAACAATAAAGGAATCCCTAAGACCTACCAAAGCACTTAACTAAATTCAAGAAGGGAGATAGGATAGTGATCTTGTTGGAAGCGAAGAGGCAAGGACATGCAAGTGAATCAATAGAAGGGCTTGCCAAAGTCAAGGAAGTTAACTTAGTAGGGAAAGGGGAGAAGCCTCGACCTATGTTTATAGTTGACGACATGACCGAGCAAGAGGTGGCTGATCTCATTGCGCTCTTGTGAGGGTACATAGACATGTTTGCCTAGTCCTTAGATGAACTCAAAGGAGTCAATTTGAGAGTTGTAACACATAACATTCCAATGATTCACTCCTGATGCAACACCAGTAAAGCAGTGACCTTGCTTGATGAATTCTAAGCACGCTCACGCCGTTAAGGTAGAGATTGATAAACTATTGAAGGCAAATTTATCTATGAGATTGAGCACATGAACTAGGTATCACCCACCATCATAATTTTCATGAAAGAGAATAGAAAAATTTGAGTGTGTGTAAACTAAAAAAAAGTCAATGCGACAAGTAAGAGAGATAATTATCCATTGCCCTACATGGAACACATGCTCAAGAGAGTAGCAAGAAAAGAAGCCTACAGTTTCATGGATGACTTCTCAAGATATAACCAAGTTCAAGTGCACCCTAACAATAGACACAAGATGGCATTCGCCATGGAATGGGGCGTATTTTCTTACATAGTCATGCTATTTGGGCTGACTAATGCACCTGCCACCTTTCAACGTCTAATGTGTGCCATCTTCAAGGACATGCTTAGGCAAGAACTAGAGGTATTCACTGATGACCTATGCGTACACTCTAGTTGGATAAGCTTCATGTAGTCTTTGAATGGTGTAGATTTTATAGTCTCTCTTTAAACCCCTTAAAGTGCGAATTCTGGGTAAAACATAGATGTATCCTAGGGCATGTGGTGTTGAAGAATGGCATCGCCACTGACTTCTCCAAAATTAGGATTATTGTTGACTTGCCACCACCAACAAACTATAAGGGAGTTCAGTGCTTCGTGGGGCACAGATGGTACTATTAGCACTTCATCTTGAACTATGCATTGATTGCTAGACCACATTACAAGTTGTTGATCATATTCAAGTGGACTAAGGAGTCCCAACATGCTTATGAGGAATTGAAAAAGGCTCTCACTATCACACCAATTCTACGAGCCGCAGATTGGAGCATAACATTCGATGTGCACATTGATGCGTCAAAGTTTGCTATAGGAGCTGTTTTGTGCTAGTTTGGTAAACACAATCTTGACTATCCAATGAGCTTTACTAGCAGACAACTCACGGATATGGAGATGAACTACTCCATGATGGAGAGGGAAGGCCTAGCCATGGTATTTGTTGTAAAGAAGTTTTGGCATTATCTTTTGGCTACGCCATTTACCTTTTTTGTGGACCATCAAGTTTTGCTTTATCTTGTAAATAAACCTTGTGTTATAGGACACATAGCTAGATGACTACTTTTGCTTTTAGAGTTTGACTTCTTCTTGGTTGTACACAAGGGCAAGCAACATTACATGGGCGATCATATGTCTCACATACCCACATGAAAAGCCACTGGACATGAGATTGTAGAGGACCTACCTGATGCACATGTGTTTAGCATGTCCAATGAAAAAGACTTGTTCAGGGCAAACTTAATGCCATATTGGGCAGACGACATAGTCTAGATCTTAGAGCACGGATTACCTAAGAGATCTATCAAAAAGGCAAGGATAAAGTGCCTTATTCTTAAGATTTAGTCCTATCAGTTAATTGTTGGACATCTCTATATATTGGGATAGCATGGCTTATTGTGAATATGCATGTGTGAGTATGAAATGCATGATGTGCTGACTAAAGCACATGTTAGAATTGTCAAAGGGCACTTCAACATAGATACCACAACCCGCAAGGTGCTATAATCTCAACTGTGGTGGCCAACCCTTTTCCGTGATGCTGCCAAATTTATAAAGCATTGTGATGAGTGCCAAAGGACCAAGGTCCCTATTTGTAAAGATAAGATGGAGTTGACCTTGATCATAGCATCACAACCCTTTGAAAAATGGAGAATCAACCTCATTAGGCCAATCAATCTCAAGCCACAGTACTCCTAGGCCAAATACATCATAGTAGCCATTGACTACCTCACAAAATGGGCCAAAGCTTGAGCCACTAGGAAGAATGATGCTAGGACTACGGCTAAGTTCCTTTGGAAGCAGGTGATCTCATGATTTGGATACCCCATTGAGCTAGTTATAGCGACCAAGGTATGCACTTCATGAATGACGTGATTTCTCATTTGCTATCCCACATTATTGATCATCCATAGGAAATCATCACCTTACTACCCTCAAGCCAATGGTTACGAAAAATCCATGAAAAAAATCCTAGTGAATGTCATGCTTAAAGTGGTCTCTGCCTCAAGCAGCAACTAGGATAACAAGCTTATGCATGGCAGTGCTATGGCCCTATAGGATAGCCTACAAGACAATAGTGGGGCAAACACCCTTCAAGCTAACCTATGGGACTGAATCTATCCTACCAGTAGAGTTTTTTGTTCCAAGCTTGAGAATAGTAGTACAAGAGAGATGGGATGGAAAGGAGGAATAGATGGAATGCTTGGTAGAGCTAGAGTGTCTTTCCGAGATCCTTATCTTAGCTACCTATGCACTAATCGGTGAAAGAGTACCACCCAAGAGTTGGTTTGACAAGCATGTCAAATAACGTGACTTCGAGCAAGGCAATCTTGTGTTGCTGTAGTACTCTGGAATAGCAATGGGGCTCCCCATAGTGAACTGCTAAGACGAATGTAGCCTTGGTCTTGAGTTGCTCCTTCAATTCAATTGCTTGCAGGATGGACATCCTATATGGTCTCTTTGCGATGACTGGTGCAGCTCTTGGTGCCAGTTTGATTTCATGATCAACTTCCCTTTGAGGAGGAAGTTCTGTCAGCTCTTTAGGAAATACGTCTGCGTATTCCCTTAACCATGAAGGTTCTTCCCAAGATTCTTGATTTTGATCTAGCTTATTTAGTTTAATCAGATAGATAGGTAGACCCTTTCTAACTCCTTTTATTATCTGTGTTGCCTTTGCCAGAGCTGAATTTTTGGCTTACTAGCCTCTCCTTGAGTTGTAACTAGATCCCCTTCAAAATTTCGAAAGGAGACTTGGGCCTTTTCATAGTGTATGTGGGCATCATTGGGTATTAGCCAATCCATTCTGAGCAAACATTTGTGGACACCTAGTTTCATTACCCTGAATCTCACCGAAGTCAACTTTCCACCCAGTAGGAATTTCACCTTAGCAGTTTGCTTAGTACAAGAGACCTCACAACCATTTGCCAATTCCACAAGTAAAGTAGGTGCGTCTATTGTGGCTATCCCTAGTTTTTTTGCACAGATCGGTGAAATGAAGGAATGTGTACTGCCACAATGATTAGGGTTTTGAAGCTTTTACCTTCATAATCCGATGGAGATTGAATCACCGAGAATTGGCGATTCGGTCCCTTCTTGTGAAGAGCGGCGTGAATCGTTGCCCTCTCAATGTCAGCTTCCATGGATGGATCTTCTTCATCGCCTAAGTCCTTGTTGGCAACACTGGAGGTTCTCTCTCTGGCCATGACGGTGGCTCCTGGGCCATGGACGGTTCCTTGGAATGGCCCCTGGCATTGTCCTATGCTAAGCTTGGGACACTGCCTTTTGAAGTGACTAGGCTCGTTGCAATGAAAGCAACAAAGATTGCGGCCATTACCTTGTGTAGGAACGAAGTTTTTGACAGCGTTGGCCCTAGCTTTCTTCCTTTGTCCTTGATTTTGGCCCTGTGCTCTCTTAGCCTGTGACCTATACATTTCCTTGTTCTGCTCCCTGTAGGACCAAGTCTTGTTGTTCCTTGGCTTGGTCTGCACCTCCTGTATTATTGGTGCAGCTCATATGAGTGCATCTTGTAGGTTCGTTGAGTGCATTGATTCTAGGTGGGTGTTTATGGGTGGATTTAACCCAACACAAAACTTTGACACCTGTTGTGTCATATCCATTTGTGGTGCATATTTTAAGAGAGAGGTGAACTTTGAATAATATGCATCAAGGGATAGTCCAAGCTGCCTCAATTCATAGAATTCCTTCATCTTCTGTGTGCAGTAGGTAGGTGGTAGATACCTCCCTCACACAGCTTCTTTAAGCTTCTCCCAAGTAACTGACCCTTCCGAGATCCCTTGGTCTTTGCACCATTGTTTTCACCAAAGTCTTGCTTCGCCGGTAAGCTTTGGCGAGCATAGCTTGGTTAGCGAGTGCAGTTCGTCCTACCTCAAAATAATCCTCCATGGACTTGATCCAAACCTCGACGTCAGTTTGGACAATCCTTCCCTTACCATCGAATTCAGGTGGCTTGATTGATTTGAGGAGGAACTTCTTCTCTTGAATTACAGCTGTACTTAGTGCAGGGGTCGGACTAGGAATCTGCACTTGAACATTTAATACTATTCTTTACGTTAAAAACTTACCAAATGTTTCTCACATTACATTAATATGCCCAGTAGAGATTTTAGCCAAGTGGTCTCATCACTTAACTCCTATACCAATACTTACAGCCATGACAGACAGTGATAAAAATCTTATTCATTCATGAGGGCATAGGCCTTTTTAGTACATTTATTTTGGGAAAGTAGAGCAAGCTGATTGGCACATCAGATTAGGGAAAATAGGATGGTGTTACATTCGGCTACAGGGACTGCGTAATAATATGGAGAGGGGTCATGGATTTTCAAGGATCGATAAGTCATAGGAAGCTTGGGGTATCCCTTCCTTTGGTACACGTTCTTCTCATAACGCCCCAGCACTTTGATTCTGTGGTCGACAGGGATGACCCGAGTCACTTCTTCATACACATATTTGTTCTGCTTGACTTGCCGACCGCCAACATGCAGGGTTGCATTTGCGTGAGCTTCGACAAAGATGAACAACTTCACGATCTTTAAATCCTCCATCCACTTGATTCTCTTCAAGTTGGTCTGAAGGTACGCAAGTCGGTGGGCTGCTATGTAATATATTCCTGATTCACCCATCCATCTCCGTTCCACGTAAAGGGGTGAATGATTGTAGATGCGATCTAGAATATTCATCATAATTCGAAGCACGCATTGCAGTCATAAACATAACCTGGAATACCAAGAATTTGTTCCACGCTTTGTGACTCTGCAGCCCAACATCCATAAGTAAGTAAGGAAATGTTCTCAACAACAACATTGCTCTATTTTACTTCCACCATTAAGTTCCTTGTCAGAATTAGATTTCCATTGGTTTGCTTTGATACCAATTGTCACATATCCCCCTGTCTACTTGTAGGACACCTCTTAGCAGCCCATCGGGAAGAGAGTCTAGAAAGCACCGCTTGGCACTCACAAGGAATGTCACGGGGTTTGCGATCAAGGTCTTCCTGAGTCTGTTGCGTAGCGAAAGTATCTGGCCGTTCCCACTTAGGACTGACCTAAATCAAGGTTTTTCTATTAGTCAAGTTTCTACGAAGTAGCTGGCATCGAGCCCTAGACGAACCACTTTGCCCAAAAACATTACTGCACTTGGTTCAAGGAGAATGGGAAATGAGAGGGATACGAAGCTCGACCTCTCTACTTGTAGTTGGCATCGAGCCCTAGATGAACCACTTTGAACAAAAACATTACTGCACTTGGTTCAAGGAGAATGGGAAATGAGAGGGATGCGAAGCTCGACCTCTCTACTTGTAAGGCATAGTCCCATTCTGTTCCCCTAAAACAACATAAATCGGTACTCTAACTCTATTAATTCTAGGTCATCGCTACTTCGCCATCAATTCCTTCGAGAAAAGTTCCCAGCTAATTGGGACCACCCTTTCGTAGGACGGACCCAGAGTCACGTCCACTGCACTTTCCTCAGGTTGCTTAGTTATCTAATTACCTACCACATTTAGTTTGATATGCAAAAACAACTTCCTTAAATTAACCAATTAAACACTGGTTTCTTTACATAACTTAGGCACTGACATAGAAAAACAATGTCAAGCAAGTTCCTTTTTCAACATTTGATCTTTATTTATCATAGCCTTTGGAATACATCAAATATCCTACTCGAAGGCTATCCCAACAATCCTTATGATTGCTATTCCACGTTGACTAGTATGCGGGGCCCGAGATCCCATCTCGAGTCACGTCGGTCTCTTATGCAAGATCCGGAGGCAAGGAATTTACGGCAAGAGCCTCCCCTAGCATCCAAGCATCCTCCTGCCCCAAGTAGCACCCACGGAGAGACCTCTCATAGCAAGTTTGGTATATGTACCCGGCGTGGCTAACAACCTCCTTGGATAGGGTTAGGCAGATAGTCGGAGGTAATTGAAATTGCCTCTCCCTTCAAGCTTTCAACCTGAAGCATTTAAGTGTTTTCCTTGAATTAGTTCATTGAGCAAAGAAATCAAATACTGTATCTAAGTACAAGCATGATCGATTCAGAGGTTGTTTGTGTGACCCACTGCTAAAGTGTGACTCCTTTTTCCCGGATGCCTAGCACCCGATCTTGGGTTTTTCCATGACTTGGCGAAATCCCAATAATTTCAACAAGAGAAAATGGTCTTGGTAAGTTGTCTTACTCCTTCTTAGGGTATCCTAGTCCCTAACTCATGCACTAGCTGGTTTGTCAAGGCAATGGGTATGCCTTATTCGCAACCCAACCAAGGGTCTTATAATCTCTAACTTCAGCCAAGCTTAGTTTACACACATGACAATACATGATTCCTCTTTTAAACTTTCACGATGCGGTTTCGATGCAAGCGATCCTTCCAATTCTCTTAGTGTGATTCAATGCAGAAGTTCCCAACCATCATGCACGTTATGCGTTTATTATAGTTGCCCCCCTAAACAGCTTTTAACTCCTTTATTCTTGACAATTACTTAATTCCAATGCATCGGATCACATGTGACTTGCGTCTATGGAAGTCTAGGGTTTTATTTTCAAATGATGCGAGTGTAACTTATGAACAAGAGTTAACATTTCATGTGTTCCTTTTAACCAAGATCGCGAAATGAGAATTCCAAAGGACTATTCATGCACTGAACTGGTTAAAAAGCTATCATTTTATGTGAAATAAAGCAATAACCCTATCATTTTATGTGTGTAGAAGTTATCATTTCATGTAAGGTAAGGTGATAACCTTATCATCTTAGATGAGTAAAACTTATGTGAGTTCAACCCTACCGTTGCATGCAACTTAGTATAAATGAAACCTTATGCACGACATTATCCCATTCACGAGAACTAAGTCCTGAATGAGATTTTTTAATGCTTGGAACCTGGGCTTGACTTGTGGGTGTTGTGTTGGTCACTCCACTTGTCCCTCGAGCATTTCCAGTGGCTTGAGCGCCTATGCTTCCCGCGACTTTCTTTTTGGGAGCCATTTCCTCACGGAGATTGGGCAGTCCGGTCTTTAGCAGGGCTTTAGTTAGACACGATCGGATTGGAAGGCTGTGGGCTGTGGTTCATTGTCAAGGAAGTGGTTGGGGTGACTCCTTCTTCTTACCCTTCTCACCTCTCTTCCTCTACCTTTTCTTGTGCTTCCTCTACTTCCCTCCTTCCCCTTCCTCTTCTCCTCTCCTCCTTTTCTCCTTTTTCTTTTCTTGCTCTTCCTCTACCTTTTTCCTTCTCCTTCCCTTCTTCTACTACTCTTCCTCCTTCACTCCTCCCCCTCTTCTCTCTCTCCCTCCTTCTTACTCTTCTACCTCCTCTTCTCTCTCTCTCACCTTCTTTCTCTTCTTTCTCTCCCTCCTTCTTCTTATCCCCTATTTCTCCTTCTCTCTCTCTCTCCTCCTCTTCTCTCTCTCTCCATCTCTTTCTCTTCTTTGTCTCCCTCCTTCTTTTACCCTTCTCTTCACCTCCTCCTTCTTCTCTCCCTCTTCGCTTTCTCTCTCCCACTTTTTTCTCTTCTTCTCTCCCTCCTTCTTATCATCTCCTTCTACTTCTTTCTATCTTCTCCTCACTTCCCTTCTCTCTCCCAATCCTCCTCTTCTCTCTCTCTCACCTTCTTTATCTTCTCCCATCCTATTTCTTCTTTCACCTCACGGTAAAAGCATCCTGGGGAAAAAAGGTCCATCGGGGTCCACAGTGGCGGTTTGATTTGGGGCCCAGGGAGGGTCCATGGCGTCTCGAAATGGGGGGAAAAGTTGACCAGGGTCAAAGGCCCCTACGTGGCCTACGTCGAGTTGACGGGGGGGATTGGGCGGTGGAGTGGCCCGCAGAACTACCGCTGTAGTCTGACTCAAGGGGGAGAAGGACACATGGATTGGGTAGCGGAGCGTCTCGGTAGGCTGCTGCTGATGCAGATAGTCCACTAGGGGGGGGGACCCCTACGAAGGCTACAGGGAGGTGGTGACGCTGGAGACCTAGCAGGGGAAAAAAATGGTGTGCGGGCGAGGCCTCAGGATGTTAATGGCTGCCTACAGCGAGCGGAAGGCACAGATGATGGAGATGGAAACTGTCACCGCAATGGGGGAGGAGTATTATATAGTTGGGGGGGAAGGGGGTTTCTCTTCCCATGCTCTCGACGTGTGGCATAGGTGTACATGCATGCAGTTGTGCCCTCTCGCATGGTGGCCACCTTGAGATGATGACGAGGGCGAGGGTGATATTGGCGCTGACAATGATGATGATGATGTGGACGTCGGCTTCAGTTGTGGAGGTGGCGGGAGATGGCGGGTTCACTCGTCTCAGGTAAGCTTTATATACTATACCATAGTATATTACTAACGTTAACCTTTACAAACATATTCTATATTACTAACGTTTTTAATTAACCCATACTAACTTACTATCCTTACTTAATCAACTAAATCCTATCTCACCCTACTAACACACCTACTAATTTTGACTACCACCACTAGATTCAATCCTCGGAGGTAAGTGCCAATGTCAAAAGCGTGTTTCCTTGGAATGTGTGAGGGCGAAGCGAGAGTGAGACATTACAGTCTCCTATTGATGAAGAAGGTCTTATTCAATACATCCCTAAGGAGATCATAAGCTAGAATAAGAAGAAGCTTTGCTCTCAAGCTATCACTAAGTATTTAAACAAATGGAAAGGTTTGCCACTCAAGAAAGCTTCTTAGAGGCTATATTCTATACTGGATGAGTTTCCCTACTCTACCTAATTTTTAGAAATATGCCACCTACATATAATGTCAAAGTAGTGTTCAATAGCTACATTTTGACATATGGCACACTCCATTTGGATATTTCTATTAGAAGTTATGGAAATATTTGTTCAGTAGGGCATGCTCTTCCAACAAGGTGTCTATTCACTACATGGATCTTTTCTTGAAGATCTAAGGGGGCTCAATTTTCTTTTTGACATCTAGATTATGTATATGGCATAGGCTTCCCTTTATGTCTTCATTTTAGGCAATAGATTTGTATGGATAGAGAGAAAGAGAGATTGAGGGAGGAAGAGAGAGTTGTACACACACACCCCCACCTTGATGCAAAGCATTGACTTGACACTAGTGGAAAGCACCCTAAGAATCTAGGTAGCTCCATGCTTAGTCATACTTTAAAGAAGCTCTTAGTTAACTTGTATCTCAATGTTGTAAGCATCTCTCTCTCTCTCTCTCTCTCTCTCTCTCTCTCTCTCTCTCTCTCTCTCTCTCTCTCTCTCTGTCTGTCTCTGTCTCTCTCTCTCAGATATGAATGCAAAAATCACAATGACCATTGGTTCAATGGACAATTACACCCATTTTGGAGAATACATATAGTTAGTGCTTTTATTATGCTTGAGGCATTAAAGGAGCCTCATAAGTTTTAAGGAAATATTTCTCCTATCCCATTCTTACTAAAATAATTTTACACTCATCAAAGCATGCCAAATATATATTTCCTTGAAAAAGAATAAGCATTATATAAGTATGTTTCTCACCATAAGTGAATTTCCTTCACCTTCCAAAACTTGCTTACTTTTTATTAGTACATATATTATACAATGCAAGTCATATCTTGTAATATCCCTACACACTACATAGGAAGCACCCCCCCAGAAACATATTAAAATACTTCAATTTTTTTAAATCTTTCCCCTTCCTACCATCGCCAACACATGGCGAGGGGGAAAGAAGATGACCTCGAAGATAACAATTGTAGAGGAGACATCGTAATGATGTGGAGGCCATTGACAATGTTGAGGCAGGGAGGAAGGACACGATAATGATGATGACAGGGGAGGCCTTTGGCCTACTAACCCCCCCTCTTGAGCAGTCCACCATGCAAAAGGGATGGCAGGTGGTGGAACCACTCCACTCCCTCCCGACACCGCCCCCCCCCCCCCCCCCCCCCCCCCCCCCCGGGGCGTATTGGAACGGAAGGGCCTGGGCGCATTGAGTAGCACGCAGAGAGAGAGAGAGAGAGAGAGAGAGAGAGAGAGAGAGAGAGAGAGAGAGAGAGAGAGAGAGAGAGAGAGAGAGAGAGAGGAGGAGGAGGAGGAGGAGGAGGAGGAGGAGGAGGAGGAGGAGAGAGGGAGAGAGAGAGGAGAAGAAGAAGAGAAGAGAAGAAGAAGAAGAGAAGAGAAGAAGAAGAAGAAGAAGAAGAAGAAGAAGAAGAAGAAGAAGAAGAAGAAGAAGAAGAAGAAGAAGAGAGGGAGAGAGAGGGAGAAGAGAAGAGTAAGAGAGAGGGAAATAGAGAGAGGAGAGAAGAAGAAAAGGAGGAGAAGAAGGGAAGAAGAAGAAGAGAGAGAGAGAGAGAGAGAGAGAGAGAGAGAGAGAGAGAGAGAGAGAGAGAGAGAGAGAGAGAGAGAGAGAGAGAGAGAGAGAGAGAGAGAGAGAGAACAAGAAGAGGGAAAGTGAGAGAGAGAGAGGGAGAGAGATTCTTTCCCTTCCCCTCCAAAGAGGGTGGCCACATGCATCTCTTTCCCCCCCCTAGCCGTGAACCTATACCGTCTTACACAATTATCCCCCACTCGCAAACTCAACTCTCTCCCCAATTGGCCCCACTAATCAAGCACAAGGTGCGGGAGACTTGTGCGACTCTCGCAAAGATCGAGGATGGCCCCCAAGTGAAAAATGACTCGCGTGGATGGAAACCCCACAACGAGCAATGAAGCCCCCAGTGAGGACATCACTGCCCATCCAACCGCAATACCGGTCGTAAGTAACGTATTTCCAAATTGATAAATGCTTACTTCGATTCTCGCATGGCATGCATTAGACCCACCTATCCACTGTCCAAGCACATTTTAACGGTCCGAAATCTAAGCATTGCCGCTCGGCACTCCAATGGAATGTTTCGGGATTTGTCGCCTAGGGTTTTTTGAGTCCGCCTCGCAATAGAACATTCACGGCCATGCAAACCCAGTAGGATTGACGTGAAATCTAAGTTTCTAAGGCCAAGGTCTCATGATAGTATTCTAGCGTCAGGTCCTGGACATCCTATGTTACGCAGAGATACCCAATCCGAAGTAGATCCATATCAGACTTAGTTCAAAGAGAATGGGAAATGAGAGGGATGCGCTACTCAACCTCTTTGCCCATAGGGCATAGTCCCATCCTGGTCCCCTAAAATGACATGAATTGGGTTCTAACTTTAATAATACCTAGAGTTTGAATGACGATAAAACCTTGTGAGAGGCCTCCTAGTTTTCTGGGACCACCCTACCATAGGATAGACCTGTCGGGGGTTCTGCCCACTCGCTTCTCTCAATGGGCATTCTTTAGTTATCTAATTAGGTCCTATCACATTTGTGTGTGACATTTAAAATCAACTTCCTTGATTAAGCCTTTTTAGGGAATAGGATTTGTTTATGTAATTTACAGCACAAACACGAATGCATAGCAAGCAATCCTTTGACAAACAAGTTCAAACAAATTCCTTAACTTATCTTCATGTTAATCTTTGTCTCTTTCCCATACAGGAGAAATTATGTATGCCTTCTTTCCAACAGAAGTACCCGGTCTAAATCACATGGCACCGTAATTTTTCATCCAGTATTTAGAATAGGATCTTCCAATGCCCTAGACATTGGGCTCACGGTAGTCTACAACTTCGTTTCAGGCTCAGCAAGGAGTTTCCAGAGCTTCACTGACCCCGAGCTACCTAGGAGTGAGACACACTTTTCGTGGTTTGCCTTTTCACCACTCGAGCTTCAGCCCGTAAATCGAGCGTGCCCTTTTGGGTTGAGACGCGACGTGACCTTGGAGATGATCCACCCACGTAAAATATCCTTCCTTAGTTAATCCAATTAAGAATCAAGCACAATCAAGGCAATCAGCCTAATATCAACTTCCAAGGAAATATTCCTTTATTTCCCATGGCAACTTGTCATTACTAACCCCTACCATGCGTTTACCATCAAACACAAGCACTTGGAATAATCATCCAAATCACATACCAACAATCAGTTTAATGCAAAAGCATTTAGAACGTTTTTCGATGAATAAAAAAAACAATCCTATCCTTTTCCAAACATTCCAAGAATAGTCGCGATAACCTTCCATCGCGTGTTTGCTCTCCCCCTTGGGATCTAAGCGATTCCATGCAAAATTTACTTAACACTTCCTCCATTTGGCTAGGACATATGTCGAAGTTTCAACATTGCTCAAGACAAGAGTTCTAATAATCCCTTACTTTGAGTCTATCCATTGCCTAGAGTTGTAATAATCCCTTGCCTAGAGTTGTTTCTATCCATTCGAGTCTTTGAATAGGATTGATAACATCGTAGCTATCTGACGGATCTCAAGGCGTCTCAGTTTTAGCCCTTATGATATTTGTTTGTGTTAACTATGCACAACATCAAGACTCCCAATCTATCAAACATAAGCTATTAACGAGAGCTTGGACAACGGTCTAGAGCTTCGATAACAATTCTTTTTTAGACTAAGCTGTTTGCCATGCAATCCTTCAGGCATGCAAGTTGCAACATATACCTTCAAAGCGAGGAAAAAACACCTACTATTGCGAGGACATGTTTGAAGCCTTAAATGTTGTTTATGAATTCATCGCATGGTATCTAAATACAATTGACTTCTTTTGATACACACATTTGGGAAATTCAATCCTTCAAACACTTGCGATGCAGTTTATCCTTTTTAATGTCCTATTCCCATATGGTATAACATGGGTCTAATGCATCTCATATGGGAATCAAAGTAAGCATTTATCAATCTAGAAATATGTTACTTACAACCGGTACCGCAATTGGATGGGCATTGATATCCTCGTTCCGGGCTTCGTTGCTTGTTGTGGGGTTTCCATCCACACGCATCATTTTTTGCATGGAACCCCCCCCCCCCCCCCCCCCCAAAAAAAAAAAAACTTCAAATTGTTTTTTAGCTTTCCCCTCCCTACCTTCACCGATAGGTGGCGAGGGGGGAAGAAGACGACATGGAAGATAACGGCAGTAAAGGAGACAACACAATGATGTGGAGGCCATTGACGATGTTGAGTCAAGGAGGAAGGATGTGATAATGATGATGACAGAGGAGGGAGGCCTCGAGTAGCCTACTACCCCCCCTCTCGACCACTCCAGCATGCAAAAGGGATGGTGGGTGGTGGCACCACTCCACCTACTCCCCACAATAATAACCCCCCCACCCCCCATTATATAAAACCCCCCCCCCCATCATAAGGGGTAGGGGACATTTTGGAATGGAAGGGCTTGGGTGCTAAGTAGCATGGTAAGGGAGAGAAAGAGAAAGAGTGTGAGAGAGAAAGAGGAGGAGAAGAAGGAGAAGAAGAGGAGAGGAAGAAGAAGAGTAAAAAAGGAGAGAGAGAGGAGAGAATAAGAGAAGGAGAATAAGAAGAAGAGAGGGAGGTAGAAGAAGGGAGGAAGAAGAAGAGGGAGAGAGAGAGAGAGAGAAAGAAGAAGGAGAGAGAGAGAGAGAGAGAGAGAGAGAGAGAGAGAGAGAGAGAGAGAGAGAGAGAAAGAGAGGGAGAGGGAGAGGGAGAGGGAGAGAGAGAGAGAGAAAGAAAGAAAGTTATATTAACGTCTTCTAAAGACCAAAACTGGCCTAGGAGACAAACTGTGATACAACTGATGAGGTCCAGCTATCCAAAATAAAAGTGCTGAATGAAAAGCTAAAAACTGGAAACTGAAAATACGGTGCTGTGAGTGTGATAAGTGTCGTGTATGTGTATATGTGCGTATGTAGCTCTGGTACTCCAGATAATGGCTACAAAAGGGGGAACAAATGTCGGCTGTGATAGGGGAACAACTGTCGGCTGTGATAAAGTGGTGCAATGTGTATATGTAACAGATGCAGGGAGATATACTATCCTAGGATGTAGTAGCAATCGTCGAAGTCGCTAATAGTAGGTGATCCCTCCTGGATGCAGGATGTGGTACATCGACGGTGGAGAAAGAGCAAACTGGAGATCTGAGATCCAATGTGTCAAGTGTCGTCGGATCTCAGTCTGCTGTCGATCTAGATCAAGAATCCTCCGGATCTCCTGTCGGTGTGGCTGTGGGGTCCGAAACCCACGGATCCTCGTGCGGCGTCGGGTACGCTGGTCCTCAGCCTGCTGTAGTGTGAGCTCGGAGGTCTGGCTAGAGGCTGGTATAGTAGCTCTCACTCTGTCTGTCTGAAAGAAATGTGTAATAGTCATCTGGGTGGGCCCCTCTCTGACTGGGACCCGCTGTGTGCTCTGCTCTCTGATGTGCCATGCCTCTCCTAGAAAACGGCCAAATGATCTCTGATCCATATCAGTCATACATCCCTGAAGTGAGCTGCTCAATGTGTATCTAGATCTCAACTCTGAGTATGCCGGGCATCTGAGAACAAAATGCTCCTCACTCTCCACCTCTGATCTGCAAAGGGGGCATATCCTCTCCTCCCGTGGGATGCCACTGGCTCTGCCACTCTCAATCATAAGCTGATGTGATGATACCCTGAGCTGTCCATTAAGAACTCTCAATCGATGTGGCATATAGATCTGCATATATCTCGGAATCTCTATGAATCCCTGCTCTGATATGCTCAAGAACTGTGTATAATAATGTGCCATCTTCGATGGCAATGGCTGTGCAGGGCTGACCCATGTCCTCTGTATATAAATATGCCATATCTCCTGTCTGATGACTCTGTTCCTCTAAGAGAGAGAGAGAGGGTGTAAGTGGGAGCCTGAGTATCATATAGAAGAGGTGGGAGTCTATCAATGTCTAGCCCATGTCTGTCAAACCAAGCTCTAGTCTGTGCATACCATGATGTGGTATCCCCCACTCGAGCCATCTCCTGAGATGCCATATATGCTTTGTATGCAATGCGATCTCTGTCCATATCCTGAAATCTGTGTAGGAAGCAGACTGTCTGAAATAATGCCTCGATTAGCATGGGCGGTGTGGCAAGCTCTGCTCGCACAATGTCATGTGGGACTGAGGCCTTGCTACGAATCAATCTAGATATCATGATCACCTGAGGTCTCTCCATCAATGTCCATACATAATCGGCAAGGCCTGGCCCCCATATAGCTGCTCCATACATCAGTGCTGGAGTGACAAGAGTATCAAAGAGCCACCCCTTGGTGCAGGGC